>NC_133330.1:111648119-111993092 GCF_042186555.1 Aquarana catesbeiana | reverse complement strand
GCACTGGGAAACACTTTTTGAATGATAAAACTATATAGATCAGATCAAAATGAGGGACAAGTGAGGAGGAATGAGGGACAGAGGGACATTGTTCCTATTCAGGGACAGTCCCTCGAAATCAGGGACAGTTGGGATCTATGTATTTAGCCCAAATACAGACTGCTGCTGTCACCACAGCCCTGGTTCTGGGATGCTGCTGAGGAGTCGCCTAGGCGGCCGAGAACAGGAAGGAGGAAGTGGGACAGGAAGTCCCACTAAAAAGAGGGTACACCCCCCCAAAAAAATGACATGCCATATGTGGCATGTCAGGGGGCGAGGAGTGCTTAAAGCGGAAGTTCCACTTTTGGATGGAACTCCGCTTTAATAGAAAGCGTGACTGTCTCAGCACATCTGAGACAGTTGGCAAGTATGCCCTGAGAATAGGTAAGTATTCTTTCTGCTGCAGGGTAATTAGTATAGGCATTAGAAGTGGGTCGGAGCAGTTTTAAGATTAGACAATTTTAGCCTGGAATTCTACTTTAATAAAATTATTTACGTATTTGTTAAGCTAGTGTAGCCAGGAGTTGGCTAATAGTGCCTGCATTATCAGGATACACTCTACAGCATTGCTACTGTGAGCCTTTTCCCTTATAGTGCTCAGCTCGGACTCTGTGTCATCACACCCTAAAGATAGAGTGACTGAGATCATCTAAGAATGAAGCATCTTGGGACATGTAGTCCAGGGAGCCAAGTTTTACATTCAGTCAGACTGTTATGGACTTGTCAGGTCACCCGAGTCCAGGTGACAGATGCACACCGTTGGAGTCAGGAGTGCACCGCTAAGGTAGTGGACCCTATGGCTGACTGCTGCAGATGGAACTCTGGGTGGTTCAGGAAGGCAGGTCCACTGGAGCACCAACACGGATACCACTGGGAGCTAGAGCATAAGATTGCCCAGTGCGAGGAGTCTAAGAGCCAGCAGGTGTTCACCAGAGCCTCTAGTGGTGAGGATGGACTGCGCTGCAACTGACTCTAGGTCACAGCCCCCAGGGTCTCCCAGCTCACGCTCACGGTAGGCTACAGGAGGACAGAGAGGAAGCAGCAGCCTAGGACAACAAGGGATAGTAAGGAGATAAGCCAAAGGTCAGGGCAACTAGCAGACAAGGATAGACAGAGAACACACCAAAAGGTCAGGGTCACAAGCAAGCAGGGATAGTCAAGAACAAGCCAAGATCGATAAACAGTATCAGACGTAGGACACAAAGCAATGAGCACACCGAAGTCAAATCACAATATTGATCAGCAGAGTTGGCTTGCAGTGCACAGGTTAATATAGAGTTCCCTGATAGGGGCTGGGGTAGAGCCATGCTTTGAGGAGATTACTTAAGCAGCCAGGTGAGAGAGGCTGGCCTCTTAATCTGAACACATGGAGAGGTAAGCTGATAGACAAACATTACTGCAAAACCATGACAGTACCCCCATCTTACGAGGCCTCCCCCTCCCCCCGCCTGGGCCCAGGCTTAAAGGGAAACTTCAGATATAATCTCCTCAACAGACGAGGTGCAAAGACCTCAGATGCAGTGATCCAAGACCTTTCCTCACGACCAAACCCTTTCCAATGTACGAGGTACTGAAGAATGCCTTTACGAAACCGGGAATCCAGAACTTGACTAACCTTGTACTTTAGATTATCTTCAGAAACCAGAACCGAGGTAGGGAGAGGACGAGAGGACTTATTGAGGACTAAAGGCTTTTAGGAATAGGTAAGGGCATGAGAAGACCATCAGGAGTCTGAGCAGGGTCCCCCAGACCCTTAAAGATGAGCTGGACATCCAGCACAGGACCATCAGACTGGACAGAGGTCAGTAGATCCCTGAGGCCAGGTTAGTTAGAAGGTGATGTGTCACAGGAGTCAAGCTGGATAGCTGAAACACAAGCAGAATGCTGAGAGCCCTGAAAAAAGGTTGAAAACCCCACCTGGCCGAATGAGGCAGTTTATCCAAAGGATGGATTGAGCCTCTTAGATAGGTTTGAATGAACGTAGTAGTAGTAGGGTGAGGCCAGGTTACAGAAGGTCCTGAATAAGAAAAAGCAGGAAGCTCACTGGCATGGGCTGGACTGGCATAACTGGTGCAGAGGTCGACTGAATAGCATCAACAGGTGTAGCGACTACCTCAATCGCATCGCAGGGCAAAGGTAAATGGTTATGCAAACTGAAGTCAATGATCGGCTCAGGCTCACAGGTGGGCTCCTCATCCAGAGTGCCACATGACCAAGAGAGTGCATCAGCCCGACTACTGCAGGACACATCCCAGAAATCGCTATATGCAGCGGGAAGAGCAGAAGATACTGGGATGATGGCAACAGGGCATTTCTCATTTGGGGCAACCTTGAGTAGGCAGGACGGGGAACAGGAGGAACCCCAAGCCAGGATTTGTCCAGCAGTCCAGTCAACGTGTGGAGAATGGAGCTGTAACCAAGGAAGACCCAAAACGATAGGAGTTGAGGCCTTAGGTAAGATAAGGAAGAATATCCACTCCTGATTGAGTGTCCCTACCGACATCTTAACAGGGTGGGTCCAGAAGATAGGGCCCCCTGAGAGAACAGTGCCATCAATCGCCAAGACCACCAATGGCGTGGTGAGGGGCAAAAGGTTAATGCCGCGTACACACAAGTGGAATGTCCGACAGAAAAAGTCAGACGGAAGCTTTTCATTGTCTATTCCGATCATGTGTATGCCTCATCGGACTTTATTTTTCGAAAATTCTGATGGATCTAGAAATGGAACATGTTCTAAATATTTCCAGCGGAACCAATTCCTATCGGGAAAACAGCTCATCTGTATGCTGTTCCATATGCACATTCCTCACGCTGCAAATCTGTGATCTTTTAATGCAGCGCATTCTTTTCTTCTTTATAATGCTAGAAGAATGAAGTTGTTTTGCTGCTCATATTCACACAGAGTTCTCACAAACTGATTTCTGGATTATTTCTCCTGATCTCATGAATAATACTGTATTTTTTTAAAAGCCCGATCTCCATAATAATGTTTCCAATTTTTTTTTGTAGTCATCTTTTATTATTTTTTATTTCATCAAGATCTTTTTTTAGGATTATTTAAAAAATATTTTCTAGTAATCTCCATATTTTTTTGTGTGTGTCAAGTTACCACAATAACATTATTATCTTTTTTTTTGTTTGAACCTCAAGGAGGCTGGTTGGTGTTCCTTGTTAATTTGACATTGTCTTTTTGAAATGTACCTGCCTACTCACAAACTGTCCTTTTTGAAGAAAAACACATAGGCAAGTATTTTCTGAAAATAAAATATACATTTATTCCGGGTACCAAAATAAAGAGGAAGGCAACGCTGGAGAAACTTTTAGAATTTGCAAAGCCTTTTGGCCCCCAGGGCACACATCAAGTCTATGGAAAAAAAAATTGGGATCTTGAGGGGTCCATATAATAGGGAGCACAATCTGGTCCAGGAATCCCAGAGATCAGGACCAGCAGCAGATGATATCTATGTCCCCAGGCTGTGGTACTACACCAGCCTGTGTCTTCTGTCAGACCAGACTGAACCCAGGCCATTACTTTCTTCTCTTCGCTGCAGCCTTCCCTCCACGCTGCCCTGCACCCTTCCCTGCAGCCTTCTCTGCAGCCTTCTTTGGAGGCTGTGGCTCTGGTGGTGGACTTGTGGCAGGAGGAGGAGGATGGGTGAGATCATTTATGTGGCTGTTCTCAGTCAGCTAGCCCCTCAGTCCCTTCTGAAGGGCCTCACCAAAAATTCCCTCACAGAGGAGGCGTTGGCCCTCCTCCAATTTCATTAATCTTGTAGCTAGATAGCAGCCATAGGCCTCTTCAGCGTCAGGGGGGCTTCTGAGGACATCAGTTGCTTCTCTAATGAGGCCCAGTGCTGCCTCCTCTGTCACCGTCCCCTTCCTGGGCCTTTTTGTTGTAAGGCAGAGGGGAGGCACCTGGGATTGGGTGAGGCTCCTACTGGGCCCGCCCACCTCCTGGCTGACACGGGGCCCGCCCACCTCCTGGCTGACACTGGGCCCGGCCTCCTCCTGCCTGCCACTTTCCAGACCCTCCTCCTGGCTGAGCTCATCCTGTGTATAAAAAAGGGACATAGTTTTAGTTTTTGGTTCATCAATCACACAATTTTTAGCTCATGACTTGCAAATTGAATGTTAATAAATAGAAAAGACTATCATTCTGACCCCAGCATTTTTCAAGCTGGTCACAAACATTTTTGGCCACTACTGTCAATTGATATGTATACAGGGGGTCCCCGGGTTACGAACAAGATAGGGACTGTAGGTTTGTTCTTAAGTCGAATTTGTTTGTAAGTCGGAACAGTACCTTTTTTTCAGTGCACATCCAGTCTTTTATTTATTTTTGTATAATTTTTTTATTTTTAATATTATTTTTCTTATTCTTTACTTTTTTAATTACTTCTTTTTTATTTTATTAATTTAATTATTACTGTATTTCTTATTTTTTTTTAAATTTTTATCAATTTTTTTTCATTTAAACTTTATTGCTATCACACAGGAGAAAACAATTCCCTGTGTGATAGCAATTGGAGGTGACAGGTTCTCTTTATTGACCCTGTCACCTCCAAAACAGGAGTCCCAACACTGTGCTAGATTTCCACAGCACAGCACAGCTCTCCCCTCTCACTGTTTACATGGCAGCAGGGACAGGAGACACCAGAGAGAGGGGACCTGATGTGTGATGGCACAGCAGGGAGATGGATGGATGGAGACAGCAGCAGCAGTGTCTGTGATCCGAGTCCGGGCAGTGCACCTCGGCGGGGCAGCGGCGCAGGAAAGACCGGGGATCCTGGAGGCTTCACTAGGCCGCACTAGGCCGCGGCCACGACGGGCAGTTTTAGCGGCCTGGCAGGCCACCGGACCGTACCAGGCCTGTGGATGGGCAGGCCAGGAACGGAGGAACGGCTCAGTCAAGCAAGGAGAGGAAGATTCGGCCGGCAGTGACGTCATTCGGGCCCCGTTCGTAAGTAGGAGTTGTTCGCAACTCGGATGTTCTTAAGTCGGGGACCCCCTGTACATAATTTTTTGGATAAAATCATTAATTTGTAATCAATTATCACATCTAGTTAACATCATTAATATTAGGACAATAAATATGTAGAAAAATAATATACCTGACTCCAGCTGGGCGCATCCACTTCTTCCAGGATAGTAGGCCCAGGTTGTTCCTCGTCAGCCTCTGCTGGGGTGGAGGGAAGGGTGGAGGGAAGGCTGCAGGGAAGGGTCGAAAGTGATTCCCTGGCTTCAGTCTGGTCATCCAGAAACCGCAGTTTGTTGAAGTACCACAGCCTGGGTACATACATGTCATTTGCTGATGCTCCTGATCTCAGGGAAGCCTGGATCTTATTATGCTCCTTCTTATACATGTTCCTCAATATCCCAATTTTCTTTTCCAAGACCTGGATGGTTGCATCTGGGATCCGAGTCTTCACAAATCCCAGAAGTTTCTCCAGCGCTGTCTTCCTTACTTTTTTATTGTAATATACGTACGACACACGCGTGTACTTTATATACACTGCGCATGCATCGCCCACGTCGCCCGCCCCTGCGGTTCTTTCTAGTGTATTCCCCGCCCCTTCTCTTCGGCGCGCAGTTGGAGCGACATGGCGGAGATAGAGCAGGTGTCTGTTATTAGTAATTCCAGTAAGGAGGAGGAGAAAAGCCCAGAGCCAGAAACGTTCCGATCCCGGAGGAGATTTAAAGCCTTAAATATGTCCTTTGGTGAGATGGTGGAGATGGGGGACATCTTGAGGACGACCGACTATGATGGGAAGCATGGACCATACATAAACCCTAATGTGAGAAAGGACGAGATCATGACGAAAGTTGTGAAGAGTCTGCACAGAAATTTTGGGGTACAAAGATCAAAGGAGCAATTGAGGAAACGCTGGTCAGACCTGAAACTAAGGGAGCAGGATCAGTATAGAAGGATCAAGAAAGTGCTTCGAAAAAGTAAGTACTTGTCATGTGTTCTTCTTCTTATTATTATTACTTGTATGCTGCTCCATGTGCTTTTATTTACTGTACGACATTTTAAAATGGCAAGTTTCAGGTTATTGGGCACAGTAATCATTGTAGTAAACATCGTTTGCTCATTAAATACGATGTTTTGGGCAGATACAGGTTAAATACATTTGGTCATGCCTAAATATCTGTGTGCTAAAGTATACCTTTTGTTTCCTTCGCATAGGGGAATGAAGACTCGGAGGACAACACTCAACAGAGGACACCAAGAACCCCCCACCTGACAAAGAAGGGGAACTCCAAAAAACAACACACCCTGAGGATCTGGAGGAAGGAGAGGTGGAGGAACTTGGCGAACTTGTCACCACAACAGGTGAGTGTCTGACACCCCAGCTTCAGGTAATATATGTATGCCTGCATATTTATAATACCTGTTTTTACAAAACTTTTAAGGTGATTTGCTAGTTGTGGAAGAGCAAGCTGAACATTTCACAAGTGACAGCGCACAAAGGCTCATCCACAACATCATGACATGCAATCGTGAAATTGACATCATAAGAAGTCAACTAAATTTTATGGAGCAACAAATTAAGAACATGATTGATGTGTTGGAGAGAATTTAAAAAATCTTCAAAATGCAACTATTTTAAGAATTGTTTAAAAAAAAATTTTTTTGATAAATATTAAAAGCCAAATTTTGAAGACGGTGTGACACGGTGTGTCAACATGTGCTATTTGCCATCAGGGGAGATCAATGTATGCGTTTGGTGGGTGCAACCCCTTCCTCACAAATGCAGTAGGTGAGAGGAAGGGGTTGCACCCCCAAAACACGTCCATTGATCCCTCATGATGGGAGATAGCACATGTTGACATTAGTCATGGGATCAAGAGGTAAATACCCATTTTGAATCCCAATTTGTGTGCATCTTCAAACTTTGGCTTTTACAGGGGTGACATTACCCCATCTGATGAAGGCAAGATCAAGATACTTTGGACACTAGAATGTCTGATATTGCCTTCTGTTTTTCTAAGTTGGACTTTGTAAGTTCCAGTTTTGTATGTTATGTTATTAAACATGCCTATTTAGAACAAAAATAAAAAATTACAACAAAAAAACAAAAAAAAAAATGTTGTCAACAAAAATTTTATAACGCACATGTGTGAATGTGCACACAGTAAAAAAATTGATAATCAACAATGTGTGGCTTCTTATTTCAATGCTTAATACCAGTTTTTTTAAGTAATTTTGTGTTTACAGTGACAATGGGGCTTATTTACTAATGGAAAAACCACTTGGCACTACAAGTGCACTAGGAGAACCTAGGATACAGCCAAAACAAACACAAGCAATAAAGAAAATTCGAGATTTTAACAGATTTTGTTTTATTATAAAAAGTTTTAAACATTGTCTGGCATAGCAATGGCCCCCCTACCCATAAAATAATTCACATTATTCTCCCGAACTTCACAGGCTCTTTGGGGGGCCAAGCCAGTATGGCCAGTATCCAGGCCCGTCAGAGGATTCTGGGTAATAAGTCCGGCCTCAGGCCCAACTGAGGCTATATAATTTGTGGAATTTTAAATAATAAATAATTGTGCAGTATGCAGCATGATAGGATGATATGATTGAGTCTGTAGTCCGCCATATGTATTGCTGTCAGAAACAGGCAGAACCAGCTGCCCATTATCCTGAAGGCATTCTCAACAACTCTTCTTGCTCTGGCCAGCCGGTAGTTAAAAACCCTCCTCTCCGGAGTGAGGGTCCTTTGGGGGAATGGCCTCGTCAGGTGCTTGCCCAGACCGAACACTTCATCTGCAATAAAGACAAAGGGGAGTCCTTCCACGTTATCCGCATCAGGTGGCAATGCCAGGCCACCACTCTGGAGACGCTGGTAAAAACCCTGTCTGGGCAAAGACTTCTCCATCCGACATCTGGGCCATTCTTCCCCATGTCCACATACAGGAATTCATACTGTGCGACACCACCGCCATTAACACTACACTATTAAACCCCTTATAGTTATAATAGTAAGACCCCGAATGGGGTGGTGGCACGATGTGGACATGCTTCCGATTTATAGCCCCTCCACAGTTGGGAAAGTCCCAACAGTTGGCAAAATGGGAGGCCACAGTCTGCCATTCCTGTTGAATGTAACTGTGGAGTCAAACAAGAAAATAAAATATAAGTACTTTTGGACATAACATTGCAAGCAGATTACACAAAAAACATTCTTGCCCAACATCAGTATAACATTTATTTTAAGGAGTATTTAAAGACAAAAATATAAGGCCCACTTATCAGATTCCTCCCCCCCTCTGATGGCCCATTGATAAAATTTTAGGGGGGGCTTATAAATTAATTTAAGGACACACATAACATTTTGACACATTTTAGGGGGTGTTTATGGTAAAGCACTACAATGGAGCTGTCAATATACATTAAGTGACTAGGCTAGGTGTATATGGGCCCAGGATAGCGTGCTGGGGAGGTTAGTGAAGGAAAATATGCATGAAGGACAAAAAAGGAACATTAAAAGATTTCAGCATGCATGAGGACAAAGGGGACATTGACAGCATATTACAATCATGGTAATTAGGGAATGATGAAAGAAATACAATACATTAGCATACATTAAATACATATAATGTGATGTTAAAGGAGAAAACTTACCTTAATATAGTCCTTCTGCAGGACCTGTGTGATGGCAGAACAGGTCTCTGTGATAATGATCCTAAGAGCCTGTGGGGAGATGCCTGTTGAGAACCTGAGGTCCTGCAGGCTTCTCCCAGTCGCCAAGTACCGCAAGGTGGCGACTAGCCTCTGCTCTGGAGTGATGGCTTGCCTCATGCAGGTATCCTGCCTGCTGATATAAGGGGTCAGCAAAGCCAACAAACTGTGAAATTTGGGGTCCGTCATCCTGAGAAAGCTCCTGAAATCATCAGGATTATTCTCACGGATCTCACGAAGCAAAGGCATGTGAGAGAATTGGTCACGCTGGAGCAACCAATTCTTGGTCCATGAACTCCTCCCCGCCCTGTTCATGGACTGGGCTTGGGTCAAAGAATGAACCCCAACACCAAGCCCCCGCATAGCACGAACTGTACGACCAGTACGTACCCCCAACATGGCTTCAAAACGGTCAGCTGGTCAAAACGAACTTAACAGAACGCACTGAAGAACAGCAAGGCCTGTGAAGAGCGAGCTGAAAATCAGCAACAAGCAGACAAGAACGCACTGAAAAAACAGATATGAACTGACTACACGCACTGAAAAGCAGACACAAACCCACAAGCACAAACTGAACAGAAGTTAAACGATCTGAAAAAGCTAGAGTCTGAAAAGCGCGGATCGTCTCTAACCAAACATCTACTAACATGAAATAAACACGAGATAAACACGAGAAGGAGCCCAAAGGGTGGCACACTGGGTATTGAACTTCCGTTTTATAGTCCCGTCGTACGTGGTGTACGTCACCGCATTCTTGATGGATGGACTTTGGTGTGATCCTGTGTACACAAAACAGCAATTCCATCGGAACTCCGTCGGAAAAACCTTCAGAGTTTATTCCGACGGTAAAACCGGTCGTGTGTACAGGGCATAAGTCTCATGGAAGATGCAGTTCCCCAGTCCATGAAATTGCCAGCGGCTCCGGAATCCAGATATGCCGAGACCGAATGAGAGGAAGCGCCGACATGAAGGAACACAGAAAGAAGACGAGAAGGTGAAGGTGATATTTCAGGGTCCAATACTCCACCTTCCAGTTGTATTAGCCCCGATTGTTTTTCCGGACGAAGAGAGCAAGTATCACGAAAATGACCTTTGGCCCCACAATAGAGGCACAGGCCCAGACTTCTGCGCCTAGCGTGTTCTTCGGGAGATAGCTTGGTTCGGCCCAGCTGCATAGGTTCCTCAGCTGGCAGGAAGTGCTCCTCGGGTCAAAGAGAGGGGACAGGGAGCTCAGGCTGCCTAAAGACCGGGGAGTGCTGGCATCTTTTTTCCAGGGTCCTCTCCTGAAAGCGAATATTGATCTGGTTACACAAGGTGATGACACTGTCCAGATCAGCAGGGATAGTTCTTCCCGCTAATTCATCCTTCACTCTGTCAGAGAGGCCCTGTAAAAAGGTTGCAACTAAGGCCTCATTATTCCAGCTCAGCTCAGCAGTCAAAGTACGAAAATGAAGAGAGTACTGTCCCACAGAAATGGACTCTTGACGGAGACGTAAAAGGGCGCTGGCCGCTGAAGAGACACGACCCGGTTAGTCGAAGATTTTCTGAAAAAGTTTCAAAAAGTCAGACAGGCTAAAACCACTGGATCATTCAGTTCCCACAGAGGGGCAGCCCAGGCTAACGTCTCGCCGGACAGGAGGGATATAATATAGGCTACCTTTGCCCGATCGGACAGGAAGTTTTGGGGCTGGAGTTCAAAATGAATTGTGCACTGGCTAAGGAACCCCCTGCAGGCCTTGGGGTCCCCGGGGTGAACGGAACAGAGCAGGTAAATGCAAATAATTTGTGGATGTGGCTGTGACCGGAATAGGTGTGGCAGCAGATAGCGGTTGAGGTTGTTGAACCGGGGGTCCTAAGGAGGCCTGAACCTGTTTAAGACGGGAGGCCAAATCCTGAAGGAATCGTATCACCTGGGTCTGATTAGATTCCTGGGTTTCAAGTCTGCGGACTATGCCCTGCAACGGATCTTCTGCGGGTAGCAGCACATCAGCCGGGTCCATGGCTGATCAAACTGTCAGGTCACCTGAGTCCAGGTGACAGATGCACACCGTTAGAGTCAGGAGTGCACCGCTAAGGTAGTGGACCCTACGGCTGACTGCTGCAGATGGAACTCTGGGTGGTTCAGGAAGGCAGGTCCACTGGAGCACCAATGCGGATTCCACTGGGAGCTAGAGCATAAGATTCCCCAGGGCACGGAGTCTAAGAGCCAGCAGGTGTTCACCAGAGCCTCTAGTGGTGAGGATGGACTGCGCTGCAACTGACTCCAGGTCACGGTCCCCAGGCTCTCGCAGCTCACGCTCACGGTAGGCTACAGGAGGACAGAGAGGAAGCAGCAGCCCAGGACGACGAGGGACAGTAAGGAGATAAGCCAAAGGTCAGGGCAACTAGCAGACAAGGATAGACAGAGAACACACCAAAAGGTCAGGGTTACAAGTAAGCAGGGATAGTCAAGAACAAGCCAAGATCAGTAAACAGTATCAGACGTAGGACACAGAGCAATGAGCACACGGAAGCCAAATCACAATATTGATCCGCAGAACTGGCTTGCAGTGCACAGGTTAATATAGAGTTCCCTGAGAGGGGCTTGGGTGGAGCCATGCTTTGAGGAGATTACTTAAGCAGCCAGGTGAGAGTGGCTGGCCTCTTACTCTGAACACATGGAGAGGTAAGCTGACAGACAAACATTACTGCATAACCATGACAGGACTATAAATCTCAGTCAGCTGGGGAAGTAGAACAGAATGTTGGGAGAGGTAATAAAATGCCTGTGGGGACAGAATCGGCCTCTTGGGACTGTGGCCTCAATCTGCAAGCAGTGACTCGGTGTCAGACGGTGCTGCGGCCGAGATGCGGCCTGTGCATCAGGGAGAAGGGGAGTCATCATGAACGGGTACAGGAGCATCCACTGCCAGCCACTCCTGGTCATTCAACAGCAGCTTGGAGGCCGCTCTCTTCACATCCACACCAGATCCAGCTGAGCTGCGGTGCGACGCGGGGTTTGAGCGCCATTCCTTGGGCCAGACTCTGCAAAGGCCTGCTTTGGAGTCATTAGGACTGTTGAGCAGGCACTTGCCCATCCTCCTATAACAAGCGACACTGCATGCAGACACCACTGTCTTGTTCTTTTGCCTAAACCTGTAGGATCTTGTGCTACATATACTCTTTGCTGAGCAGTGTGTCACAGATACCACATGCAGGCATCCAGCAGGGGTGATCAGATCAGTTGGCTGCACTTAAAGGAATCAGGACCAGAGGAATAAGTGAAAATATATATTTATTAAAAATAATGACACGCTTGAAAACTAACACCAGTAAACCATAAACAAGAGAAAAGTAAATGAACACAGCAAACCTTATATAACACCTAACTAACTATATACAAGTAAAGGGAACACACATAAGAAAAACAAGACAGGGAAGCATAAGGTCAGTAAAGGGCGCAGGAAGCAGGTTCCAGGGGCAGGTCTCTGGATCAGTATTCAGGGTTCAGGACAAGAGACAGGAACAGGTCAGGCTCAGGCAGGGACACGGCTTGCAGGGAAAATATGGAAGCACTGGTCCTACCTGCAAAGCGGACTTATATTAAACCCCAGAAGTCCTATCAGGTGCAGCCTAATGACCTGTATGGTCCATCTGCTGGGAAGCACCCGCTGGGGGCCACCAGAACCACACCCTTTGGCTTTCAACACAACAGTGCCACCAGCAGGTGACTCAAGCAAGGACACAGGTCCTGACAGTCACCCCCTTAACCACTTAACAACCGGCCCATAGCCGAGTGACGGCTACAGGGCGGTTGCTTAACTCTGGGAGGGCGTACAGTGACATCCTCCCTGAATTCAGCACCCGAGAGCTGAATTCAGGGAGGATGTCACTGTACGCCCTCCCAGAGTTAACATCCATGACCGCCGGGTACAGAGGACCCGGCGCATCATGGATCACGGTAAACGGCCGCTGATCATGGCCGTTTACCATGGGATCGCTCCGTCAAATGATGGAGCGATCACATGTAAATGTCATGACGCCGGTTCCTCTCTCCCCTCTGTGTACCGATCGGTACACAGAGGGTTAGGGATTGGATGGCAGCATCGCTGTGGGCTGGATGTGTAGTGCCCACAGCGCTGCTCTGTGACATGTGCAGTCACATCCATGGATCCATCCATCCATGCTCAGTCATCCCTCCATGCTCAGCAAAACCCTGCACTACTCTGCAATACTCTGCAATTCCCTGTGCAATACTCTGCAATCCCCTGTACAATACTCTGCAATACCCTGCAATACTCTGCAATACTCTGCAATAGCCTGCAATACTCTGTGCAATACTCTGCAATACCCTGTGCAATACCATGTGCAATACTCTGCAATACTGTGCAATACCCTGCAATACCCTGCAATACCCAGCAATACCCTGCAATACCCTGCAATACTCTGCAATAGCCCGCAATACCCTGCAATACCCCGCAATACCCTGCAGTACCCTGCAATACTCTGCAATACCCCGCAATACCCAGCAATACCCTGCAATACCCAGCAATACCCTGCAATACCCCGCAATACCCAGCAATACCCTGCAATACCCCGCAATACCCAACAATACTCTGCAATACCTCGCAATACCCTGCAATACTCTGCAATACCCCGCAATACCCAGCAATACCCTGCAATACTCTGCAATACCCTGCAATACCCAGCAATACCCTGCAATACCCTGCAATACACAGCAATACCCTGCAATACCCTGCAATACTCCGCAATACTCCGCAATACCCTGCAATACTCTGCAATACTCTGAAATACCCTGCAATACCCAGCAATACCCTGCAATACCCCACAATACCCAGCAATACCCAGCAACACCCTGCAATACCCCGCAATACCCAGCAATACCGTGCAATACTCTGCAATACCCTGCAATACCCCGCCATACCCAGCCATACTCTGCCATACCCAGCCATACCCAGCCATGCTCGCCCATACTCTGCCATGCTCAGCCATACTCTGCCATGCTCAGCCATACTCGGCTGTACTCGGCCTCTGTATGTGGCCTGGCTGTGGAAGTCTCAAACATGTGGTATCGCTGTACTCAGGAGGAGTAGGAGAATCTATTTTGGGGTGTCATTTTTGGTATGTACATGCTATGTGTTAGAAATATTGTATAAATGGACAACTTTGTGTTAAAATAAAAAAATGTGTTTTAACCACTTCCTGCCCGCCGTCATACAACGTTCTTGACTTTGTGCGGGGATATCTGAATGATGCCTGCAGCTACAGGCATCATTCAGATATCAGCTTTTTCATCCTGCGATTCCCTACACCATAAGAATGATCATAGCAGCTGTTCCATGGTTTGATCGTTCTTACGGGAGGCGAGAGGGGACATCCCCCCCTCCCGCCACCCTCCGGTGCTTCTACTGAGTCACCACTACGATCGAAGCCAGGATCGTTTTTTTTTTATTTTTTATTACTTCAGGCTTCCCAGCCTAGAGGTGAGATGTGGGGTCTTATTGACCCCACATCTCACTGTAAAGAGCACCTGTCATGCCATATTCCTATTAAAAGGGATGTTTACATTCCTTGTAATAGGAATAAAAGTGATCAAAAAAATTTTTGGAAAAAAGTGTCAAACTAAAATAAACAAAGTAAAATGAACAATAAAAAAAAAAAGTTTTTTGAAGCGCCCCTGTCCCCGTGTGCTCGCATGCAGAAGCGAACGCATATGTAAGTCCCGCCCACATATGAAAACGGTGTTCAAACCACACATGTGATGTATTGCTGTGATCGGTAGAGCGAGAGCAATAATTTTGGCCTAGACCTCCTCTGTAACTCAAAACATGTAACAAGTAAAAAATTTTAAAGCGTCACCTATGGGGATTTTTAAGTAGCGAAGTTTGGCGCCATTCCACGAGTGTGTGCAATTTTGTAGGGTGACATGTTAGGTATCTATTTACTCGGCATAACTTCATCTTTCACAAAAACATTGGGCTAACTTAAAGCTTGTCTTGTGTACACACAGTCACACCAAATTCCGACCGTCAAGAACACGATGACGTACAACACGTACAACGGGACTAGAAATAGGAAGTTCAATACCCAGTGCACCACCCTTTGGGCTCCTTCTGCTGATCTCGTTTATCTCATGTTAGTACAAGTTTGGTGAGAGACGATTCGCGCTTTTCAGACTCTAGCTTTTTCAGATCATTTTACTGTTGTTCATTTTGTGCTTGTGGGTTCGTACCTGCTTTTCAGTGCATGTAGTCAGTTCGTATCTGTTTTCCAGTGCGTTCTTGTCCGCTCGTTACTGATTTTCAGCTCGCTCTTCACAGGCCTTGCTGTTCTTCAGTGCGTTCTGTTTAGTTTGTTCTGACCAGTTGACCGTTTTGAAGCCATGTTGCGGTTACGTACTCGTCGTAGAGTTCATGCTGTGTAGGGGCTTGATGTTAGGGTTCTCACTTTTACCCAAGCCCAGTCCATGAACAGGGCGGGGAGGAGTTCATGGACCAAGAATTGGTTACTCCAGCGTGGCCAATTCTCTCATATGCCTTTGCTGCGTGAGATCCAGGAGAATAACCCCGATGATTTCAGGAATTTTCTCCGGATGACGGACACCGTTTTTCACCGTTTGTTGGCTTTGCTCACCCCTTATATTACGAAGCAGGACACCTGCATGCAGCAAGCCATCACTCCTGAGCAGAGGCTAGTCACCACGTTGCGGTACTTGGCGACGGGGAGAAGTCTACAGGACCTCAAGTTCTCTACAGGCATCTCCCCCCAGGCTCTGGGGATCATTATTCCAGAGACCTGTTCTGCCATCATTCAGGTCCTGCAGAAGGACTATATTAGGGTAAGTTTTCTCCTTTAACATCACATTATATGTATTTAATGGTTGCTAATGTATTGTATTTCTTTCATCATTCCATAATTACCTTGATTGTAATATGCTTTGAATGTCCTCTTTATCCTCATGCATGTTGTAATCTTTTAATGCTCCTTTTTTGTCCTTCATGCATATTTGCCTTCACTAACCTCCCCAGCATGCTATCCTGGGCCCATATATACCTAGCCTAATCACTTAACAATGTATTTTTGTCAGCTTCATTGTAGTGCTTTACCCTAAACACCCCCTAAAACGTGTCCAAATGTTATTGTTGTCCTTAAATTAAGGCAGAGTGCCAGAGGCTATTTGTTGGCTCCCAAACTCATTTAGAACCCACCTAAAATTTTTACAATGGGCCATCAGTGGGGGTGAGGAATCTGATAAGTGGACCTTATATTTTTGTCTTTAAATACTCCTTAAAATAAATGTTATACTGATATTGGCCAAGAATGTTTGTGTCTAACCTGCTTGCAATGTTTATGTGCAAAAGTACTAATTTTTTTATTTTGGTTTGACTCCACAGTTTCCTTCAATGCCACAGGAATGGCAGGCTGTGGCCTCCCATTTTGCTCATCGTTAGGACTTTCCCAACTACAGAGGGGCAATCGATGGGAAACGTCCACATCGTCCCACCACCCCTTTCGGGGTCATACTATTTTAACTATAAGGGGTTTCATAGTATCGTGTTGATGGCGGTGGTGTCGGCGACATATGAGTTTCTCTATGTGGACGTGGGGAAGAATGGCCGGATGTTGGATGGTGGAGTCTTTGCCCAGACTACAAGTTCTACGGATGTCTGCAGAGTGATGGCTTGGGATTGCCACCTGATGAAGAGAACATGGAAGGACTCCCATTTGTTTTTGTAGCTGATGAAGCATTTGGTCTGGGTGATCACATGATGAGGCCATTCCCCCAGAGGACCCTCACCCCAGAGAAGAGGGTTTTTAATTACCGGCTGGCCAGAGCCAGAAGAGTCGTGGAGAATACCTTCGGGATAATGGCCAGCCGGTTCCGCTTATTTCTAACATCAATTAACATGGCAGAGTACAAACTTAACCACATTGTTTTATCCTGCTGCACACTGCACAACTTTTTAAAGTGAAATGCACCTGGTTATGTTGCCACAGTTGAGCCTGAGGCCGGACTTCATGAGAATCCAATGATGGCCCTGGAAGCTGGCCGTCCTGGCTTGCCCACCCAAAACGCCCGTGAAGTGGGTAAAAAATATGTGGAATATTTTACGGGTAGGGTGTCAGAGAGCTCACCTTGCTGGTCATGGGATTGGCCACCAGAGGGAGTGCCTGTGAGCAAGCCGGCCTATTTAAGTTTGTCAGGCACTCTGTTCAGTGCTGCCTGATCATCAGCTTCCTGTGCCGTAGTTCCTGTTTCCTGTCTTGTTTTCCTGTTTACCTGATCTCGTGACGACCCGGATTGCCCTTGGATTCCCCTGTTTGCTGCCTGTACCTGACCTTGGCCTGTTTGACTCCGCTTCTGCCTGCTCCTATTGTACCTTGCTGCCAGTCTGTTGCCGAACCCAGCCTGTCTCCTGACCATCCTGCTCAGTCTCATCGCCTGTGTTCCAGCCTGCACCTGCTGTTCATAGACTGCTATTCCACCAGCATCTGGACTCTAGTTCACAGGCTCTCATACCACTCCGCACTCCTGTGCTTCCTGTTACCTTACCAGGGGCCGCGAGTCGGACGCGTAAGGGAGCCTACTCTCTGCCCAAGCGGACTCACCGGTCTGGTAAGTAGGAGTCTGATAGTATCAGGCAGCCATGACCGAGTCCGGGCAGGGGGCCTCCCCTATGGACGAACTTTGCAGACACTTGGCAGGATTAACCCAAGCAGTCAAAAGTTTACAGGATGGCTATACCCGACTAGAGGAACGTGTTCAGGCCCTGTCTGCACCTACCAATGCTCAGGGGACTTCGTCTGCAACCGGGGCACCCTCCGCAGTCATGCTCCCTCCAGAGCCCAAAGTACCTATACCGGAGAGATTTTTTGGAGACCGTAGTAAATACCGTGCATTCCGGAATGCATGTAGTCTCTATTTTGCTCTGCAGCCTCGGACCTTCTCCCTAGAAGCCACCAAGGTGGGCTTTGTTATTTCCCTGTTGTCCGGTGAGCCTCAAACCTGGGCCCATCACCTTCTGGAACAAAAGTCTGATGCCCTGGAAAGTCTGGACGCCTTCTTCTTGGCGATGTCCCAACTTTATGAGGATCCTCAACTAACCGCTTCTGCTGAAGCTTCCCTGCACTCCCTTCGGCAAGGCCGCAGGGCAGCGGAGGACTATGCTGTTGAATTTAGGCGCTGGAGTTCCGATACGGCATGGAATGACTCGGCTCTGCGTCATCAGTTTAGAATGGGTTTGTCCGATCCACTCAAGGATGAGTTAGCACGGGTTGGGATACCTCAGACCCTGGAAGAATTAATTAACCTCTCAATCCAAATTGACCGTTGTCTGAGAGAACGACGCACCGAAAGATCTACCAGTGCCTATCGACCCACTTGGATGCTTCCACAGGTTCCCAGTCCTCCTAGTAGGCCTTTGGCTCCTCCAACCTCTCCAGTTTTCGACACATCAGAGCCTATGCAGCTTGGTCTGCTCCGTCCTTCCTTGACTCCTGAAGAGAAGTTACGAAGACGTAACCTTAACCTATGCCTCTACTGTGGGGAACCTGGGCACTACGCCAGCGTCTGCCCCAACAAGACGCGTAAGTGTCGTTCTTATGCTCGTATATGTGCTACTATCATGCCAAAACCTAGTACTCACCTTACCATCTCTGTCACTTTGCAGCTTCCCGGAAAGGCTATCCAAGTCTCAGTCATCGTTGATTCCGGAGCATGCAGCTGCTTCATGGACCAGGCCTTTGCAGCTCAGCATGATATCCCACTCCGACTCAAGACCCAGAGCCTGGCTGTCCACCTTGCAGACGGTTCCGCCCTCCGTTCCGGTCCTGTCATTCAAGAGACTATCCCTATAATAGCTACTATAAACTCTCAACACCAGGAATTCCTCCGTCTAGATGTCATTTCCTCTCCCCTGTTCCCTGTCATCCTGGGCATGCCGTGGTTGCTGGGCCATAACCCCCATATCAACTGGGTTTCTGGCAAAGTGGAGTTTCTCTCTGATTATTGCCAACAACATTGCCTGCCAAGAA
Organism: Aquarana catesbeiana; assembly: GCF_042186555.1. NCBI lineage: Eukaryota > Metazoa > Chordata > Amphibia > Anura > Ranidae > Aquarana > Aquarana catesbeiana. Next base: position 111,974,329 of record NC_133330.1, on the reverse strand, counting down.
TGGCCCATGAGATACCTCAACTCCTCGGCCTACACCCTGAAACCAACTCACACCAAGCCATCCCAGAACCCTACCGAGATTTCTCTGATGTATTCAGCAAGAAAGGTGCTGAGACTCTACCGCCACACAGGCCCTATGATTGCCCTATAGAGCTGCTACCTGGAACCGAAGTACCCTTCGGTAGGATCTTTCCATTGACTTGCAGGAATTGGATACACTAAAACAATACCTTGATGAGAATTTAAAGAAAAAGTTCATCCGCCCGTCCACATCTCCGGCCGGCGCAGGCATATTCTTTGTGGAAAAAAAAGATCATTCCCTTCGGCCATGTATCGACTACCGGGAATTAAATCGGATAACGATCAAGAATCGCTACCCCTTACCCCTGGTGCCTGAATTATTCCAGAGGCTAGGAACAGCAACTGTCTTCACAAAACTGGATCTTCGCGGAGCCTATAATTTAATCCGTATCCGGGAGGGGGACGAGTGGAAAACCGCTTTTCGCACTCGTTTTGGGCATTTCGAGTATTGCGTTATGCCCTTCGGTCGATGCAATGCCCCAGCCACATTCCAACATTTTGTGAACGACATCTTCCGGGAATTTTTGGATCTCTACGTCATCGTCTACCTCGATGACATTCTCATTTTCTCATCATCACTGACTGATCTTCGCAGGCACGTCCGGAATGTCCTCGCCCGGTTCAGGCAACACGGGCTGTATGCTAAACTCGATAAATGTGAATTTGAACTCCAATGCATCCAATTCCTGGGGCTCATCATTTCAGTGGAAGGTATTAAAATGGACCCTCAAAAGGTGTCCGCCATCCTGGACTGGCCCGCACCTACGGACAAGAAGGGGGTCCAACGCTTCGTTGGATTTTCCAATTTCTATAGGAAATTCATCAGAGACTTTTCCAAGATCATCGCCCCCATTACTGAATTAACAAGACAGGGAACCCGATTCTGCTGGACCCCCAGGGCTCAATTGGCCTTTGAAAAATTAAAAGGATTATTCACGTCGGCCTCCATCCTCAAACACCCTAACTCTGCCTTGCCATTCGTGTTGGAGGTTGACGCCTCAGAGGTCGCAGTAGGAGCTGTACTCTCCCAACGTCAGGGCCCCAAGGCCCTTCTGTTTCCAATAGCTTTTTTTTCTCGCAAATTATCGGTGTCTGAAAGAAACTACGATGTAGGAGACCGGGAGCTTCTGGCCATCAAGACAGCTCTGGAGGAGTGGCGCTATCTTTTGGAGGGTGCTGTACATCCTATTCTAATCTACACGGACCACAAGAACTTGGAGTACTTGAGATCTGCCAAGAGACTAAAACCGCGACAAGCCAGATGGGCGCTCTTCTTCTCTCGCTTTCAATTTCATATAACCTACAGACCCGGCTCCAAAAACATCAAACCAGACGCTCTCTCACGAATGTTCCATGACTCCAAAGAAGCCGTCCCTCCGGACACTATCCTGCCTGCAGGAAATTTTTTATTACTTCAGGGGGATTTAATCTCCAGACTAAGGCAAGCTTCCACAACTATACCCCAACCCACTGAGACCAGCCTAAGAGATGGTTTACTCTGGCATAAGGAGAAGATCATGGTTCCTGAGAGCCTTAGGGTACCAGTACTAGAGCTTTGCCATGACCACAAGTTGGCTGGGCACTTCGGGGCTCAGAAGACAACCGAACTGGTGCAGCGCACCTTTTGGTGGCCACAGTTGGCCGAGGACTGTAGGAATTACGTCAGTTCCTGCCACACATGTGCCCGAAGCAAGAATATTCGGACGAAGGCCTGGGGCTTACTGAAACCCTTGCCCATCCCTGACAGACCTTGGAAAATGATCGCGATGGATTTCATTGTGGAACTGCCCCCATCCGAAGGCTTCTCCACCATCTTTGTCATAATTGATAGATTGTCAAAAATGGCTCACTTCTTGCCTATGAAAGGCACACCCTCAGCCGTGGAAACGGCGAAGATCTTCATTAAAGAAATTGTGAGATTACATGGGGTTCCCTCTAATATCGTCTCGGACCGGGGTGTCCAATTCACCTCCAGGTTCTGGAAGGCATTGTGTGGTTCCCTCGAAATTGAGTTAGCGTTCTCTTCAGCCTATCACCCTCAGACAAACGGCCAGACGGAGAGAACCAACCAAACCTTGGAGCAGTACCTCCGTTGTTTCTCGGCCTTTTCCCAGGATGACTGGGTTTCTCTGCTACCAGTTGCGGAGTTTTCATACAATAACTCCCTCCACTCAGCCATCAACCAGACGCCATTTTTTGCCAATTATGGATTTCATCCCTCCTTTCTACCCAGCTCAATACCTGAATGCTCCCTCCCGGCAGTGACCGAGACATTGGAATTCTTCTCTACCAACAACAAACTTCTGCAGGAAACAATGGCCCAATCCCAGGCTTCTTATAAAAAAACATTCGACAAGAAGAGGCGCGGGGAGCTTATCCTGGAACCTGGCAATCAAGTATGGCTGTCCACAACTAACTTAAAAATGGCTTGCCCTTCTAGGAAACTAGGGCCTAAATTCATGGGACCCCTCTCGGTGAGAAGAAAAATAAACAACGTAGCGTACGAGCTCAGTCTGCCGGACTCCTTCAAAATACACCCGGTTTTCCATGTCTCCTTACTGAAACCGGTCACTCCTGATCCTTTCCCCAACCGTAGTACCAGTCCTCCTGAGCCTGTTATGATCAATAACGAGGAGGAGTTTGAAATCGAGGCTATCCTGGACTGTAGGAAAAGGCGCAATCAAATACAGTATCTTATTAAATGGAAGGGGTATGATCCGGAGGACAATTCCTGGGAACCAGAAAACAATTTACATGCCCCGGAACTTATACAGACTTTCAGAAATGTTCATGCCTCCAAGTTGGCCCGGCTGGGCATGCGGAGGCTGCCCTTAGGGAGGGGGCACTGTCAGAGAGCTCACCTTGCTGGTCATGGGATTGGCCACCAGAGGGAGTGCCTGTGAGCAAGCCGGCCTATTTAAGTTTGTCAGGCACTCTGTTCAGTGCTGCCTGATCATCAGCTTCCTGTGCCGTAGTTCCTGTTTCCTGTCTTGTCTTCCTGTTTACCTGATCTCCTGACGACCCGGATTGCCCTTGGATTCCCCTGTTTGCTGCCTGTACCTGACCTTGGCCTGTTTGACTCCGCTTCTGCCTGCTCCTATTGTACCTTGCTGCCAGTCTGTTGCCAAACCCAGCCTGTCTCCTGACCATCCTGCTCAGTCTCATCGCCTGTGTTCCAGCCTGCACCTGCTGTTCATAGACTGCTATTCCACCAGCATCTGGACTCTAGTTCACAGGCTCTCATACCACTCCACACTCCTGTGCTTCCTGTTACCTTACCAGGGGCCGCGAGTCGGACGCGTAAGGGAGCCTACTCTCTGCCCAAGCGGACTCACCGGTCTGGTAAGTAGGAGTCTGATATAGGGGGGCCATTGCTATGCTATGTTAATTTTTAAATATTTACACAATAAAAAAAAATTTATATGATAATGATAAAATCTTGATTTGGATTTACTGCTTGTGTTTCTTTTATCTGTCTCCTAGGTTCTCCTTGTGCACTTGTAGTGCCAAGTGGTTTTAACATTATTTAAATACCACCCATTGTCACTGTAAACACCAACTTAATACAAAAAGTGTTATTGAGCATTGAAAGAAGAAGCCACACATTGTTGAGTAGAAAGCCTTTTACTCCATGCACATTCACGTGTGCATTCTAAAACATTTTGTGGTAAAAAAAAATCTTTTTTTTTTAAAGTTTTACCTTGAAATTTTTGAAAAAGTACAGAAACAGGCATGTTTCCAAACATTGCAAAAATGAAGGCAATATCAGACATTATAGTGTGAAAAATGTCTTGATCTTGCCTTTATCAGATGGGGTGAAGTCACCCCTGTAAAAGACAAAGTTAGAAGATGCACACAAATTGTGAGTCAAAATGGGGATTTCCTTTCTGATCCCATACCTAATGTCAACATGTGCTATCTTCCATCACGGGGGATCAATGGAAGTGTTTCGGGGGTGCAACCACTTCCTCTCACCTACTAGAGTTGGGAGGAAGGTGTTGCACCTACAAAACGCATACATTGAAATCCCCTGATGGCAGATAGCACATGTTGATACACTGTGTGCATCTTCCAAATTTGGCTTTTAAACTGTATTAAAACTTTAGAGAATTAAAAAAAAAAAAAAAAAATCTGTAATCTTTTTTGGATTTAGATTCTCCCTAGTTCATTAATCATGTTCTTCAGTTCTTGGTTTTTTCTTTGATAAGGTCTAAATCCCGACTACACCACATTATGTCCTGGATAAGCCATTGTGCACTGTCACTGGTGAAATTAGTAGATTGTTCTTCCACAACCTGCACATCACCTAAAATAAAAATACACACCATGTATTATAAATATGCAGGCATACATCTATTACCCGAATCTGTGGTGTCAGACACTCACCTGTTGTGGTGACAATCTCAACCACTTCTTCCACCTCTCCTTCCTCCACATCCTGAGGTCGTGGTGTCCTCTGCTCCCCTTCTTCCTGAGGTGTGGTGTTGCTGGTGTCCTCAGATGGATCAAGTCTTTTCTCCCCTATGAGAATGAAGCAAAAGGTATACATAGCACACAGATATTTGTGGCCAGAAATATGAATGTGAAACATTGCTTGGAAGTGGGGTACAATTGTCTGTTTCGGGAGAGTTCCAAGTTTAAGACATGATTAATTCCCTTAACCAAGCTTGAATATTTTCCTTTTTTGGACAAGTTTCACACATGTAGACACCCCAAGTATCCACTGGAGTACCTGTGTGGGACACCTTAAAAAGTTTGTTCTTGTGTCCTACACTAGTGCTCCTGAGTCCAGATGTGTAAACAGCTGCTGAGTGTCCTCTACTTAAATTACACTGAATCAAGTTTGCAATTCCTTCTAGTTACAAACACATCTAGACAACAATGTCCTAAACTTCTTTTACAAATTAGCATGACCAAATGTAGTTAACCCTGTATCTGCCCAAAACATAGTATTTAGTTGGCAAACGAACAATGTTTCTTACGACCGATTACTGTGCCCATGAACATGAAAGTAGCCATTTTAAACTGTACAATAGTAAAGAAAAGCACATGGAGCAGCATGCAAGTAATAATAATAATAGGAACACAGAGGGGCATGGCCGGCAGCGCGGAAGATGGCCACAGTGTAGGAGACCTCCGGGACACACAGGCTTTTCATAGCGGCACGAAGCGACTCGACGCATAACAAATTACATCCCCAGAACAGCCCCCGTAAGCTCGCGGACATGTTCACTCAAGTCCGGAACCCCCGCAGCCAACATGGCGCTGCCGCCTCAACCGCCGCTACATGAGGCAAGAACCGCTCCGGACCTCACAAACTGGAGACACGAGTGAAACAATCTCCTCACTACTCGGAACAGGCAAGTAATCACAGCTCCCCTTCCCACAGCACCCAGAAGTCCAGACCCAGGCTGGATCCAGTTCCACATGACACGGACGAGGAGGAGGGGGAGGGGGGCAGCATGGAGGAGGCCGCAAATACTATGGACCCCATCACTCAATTCCCCACCACAGGGTAACCGATCGTGGACACCACGTTAAAAAGCATGCTTGTAGCTCTTCGCAGCACACTGCACAGTGACATGCTGTCAGCAGTCTCCTCATTAAAGGCTGAAGTGGCAGAGTTGGGAGACAGGATTGGCCACATGGAGGATAGAATGGGAGAGTATGCAGAGGCCCACAATGACTTAGTGGACGCACACAGAGATACAGGGGATGCCATAACACAAATCAAAATGAAAATCGCAGACCTCAAAGACTGCTCCAGTTGCAACAACCTTAAATTCAGAGGGGTAGCTGAGACTGTATTACAAGGCAACCTAAAATGCTACTTACTTCAAATGATGTCCACCCTTTTACCAGAAGTCCCAGTGCAAGAAATGGTTATTGATAGGGCACACAGGCTACCCAAACCTCCATACCTCTTAGAACATATCCCCAGAGATGTCATTGCGAGAATCCATTTCTTCCATGTCAAGGAAAAGCTACTCCAAATCACCAGACAAACGAACCCGCTCCCAGACTCTTACGCAGGGATCAAACTATTCGCGGATCTCTCACAACATACTTTGATGGCTTGCAGACAATTGGTTTCAGTGACAAAAATGCTGCAAAACCACAAGATTTTATACAGATGGGGCCCGCCAGCTAAATTAGTGATTAACAGAGGCAACAAACAAAATGTAATCACTACACTTGAAGATGGCCTTAACCACCTTCGATCATGGAACCTCCTTCCACCCCCCCGGTGACCATGACCAGCGAAGAAGAAATGATACTCAACCCAGATACCCTGAGGACACCTCAGATCGTTGAAAATCTACTGCGGAGCGACATGAACCCCACTATAGTGGAAGCCTCAGTTTACTCATGAATCTACAGGACTTCTCCGCTCCTAGTTCTTAATCCCCTACAGAATACCTCTAAGGAAGCCGTCCCTAATGGGCAAGTAGTTACCCCCATTCACACGGAGAGTAGCGGCCGCTACTCAGTAACCCACCTGACTATTTACACAGTTTAACATTTAGTGAAATGTTTTTTGTTTGCTGTTTTTTTTGTGAGCGCAACAACGGCTCAAGTTTCTCTTTTTGCGCTATGTCCATTCCACGCTATCTGGATCTCACCAGCCACAGGAAAAAACACATCCACACATGTATCTTGCACTAATCTTTTCTGTTTACAGGTGACGTTAACTCCAATGCAGAGACATCAACACACTATGGATAAAGTCGAGTACCTACGGTACCTACAAGAGGACTCTGGCATCTTATGGCTCAGGATGAAGTTTTGCATAGTGTCTGGTAATCTATTAAGCATTTTATCTCTAACCCTGTGACATGACCATATCCATTGTCTCACTCAACGTGCACGGACTGAACAGTCCCTTTAAGCGTAAAGCAGCTTGGAAATTACAAGCAGACATTTTCTGCATTCAAGAGACCCATTTCCATGCATCCAAGGCCCCACAGTGCTCCCACAACTTATACCCACATGTTTTTACTGCTAATGCCCCAATCAAGAAGAATGGCATCTTTATAGCTATCTCCTCCTCGGTAGCATTTACAATGCATGAGGTTCATACTGACCAAAAGGGCCGATATATAATATTAATCTGTTCTATCAATAATATTTCCTACACCATTGAGAACTTATATGTGCCTAACGTTGGTCAACTTAAGTTCTTAAACTCCCTTTACAGGAAAATAGAGAGGATTCAGAAGGGCTCACCCCTCCTTGTAGGGGATTTCAACACCGTAGTAGATCAAACTATGGATGTCTCAAAACCGAGTTCTCATGCTAGACAAACCTTACAAGACTTCCTTAAAAGGAGTCTTCTATATGATCCGTGGAGGTGCATGCATGCCACTGAAAGAGATTTCACCTACTTTTCAGCTCCCCACGGATCATATTCAAGGATCGATCTCTTTCTAACAGACTTGAACCTACTACATAAAGTTCTTAAGTCTGAAATTATGAATATAACTTGGTCAGATCACGCACCCATCAAATTAACTTTGACAGAAAATCACAGAGCCGACTCGTCTCTGGCGCAACAATGCATTTCTGTTCAACAATCAAAAATGTAGGGAAAGATTGAATGGGCAATTAGAGGAATTTTTCCAACTTAACTTAACCCCCGAGTCAGACATGTCTAATGTATGGTGCACACATAAGGCTTATACTAGGGGGCTACTGATACAGCTGGCATCTAGAGAAAGGAAACGCAGGTTGCAACTGATTGATAACCTACTCGCCAAAATACAAACCCTTGAAACACACGACAAGCAAACTCACGACCCAAGCTCTCTTACAGACCTAATGAATTGTAGACACAAATTGAGACTTCTTATGCTCTCAGATCACGAGAAGCAGACACAAAGACTTAAAGCCAAATACTACTCACAAGGAAATAAAGCTGGCAAGCTTCTAGCCAACCAACTTAAAGCATGTCGCACAAAAAATTCAATAGCATGTCTCCTAAAACCAGGAACTAACTCTAAGATTTTTCACCCAAGGGACATAGCAAATTCTTTCCGAGAATACTGTCAATCACTATATAACCTTCAGACTGACCCAGATACTGTACAACCCACAGAGGACGTGATTCAAAAATATCTGACTGACCTTCAGCTCCCAACCATAGATGAAGACACGCTCTCACGATTAAATTCACCTATGACCGAAGCAGAAATCTCCTAAGTCATTAAATCCCTTCCTAACAATAAGTCCCCAGGAGCCGATGGCCTATCCTCTGAATACTACAAAACCTTCCAAAACACCCTCACCCCACACCTACAAACACTATTCAATGAAGCTGCAACCTCCGGTTCATTTTCCGAGGAAATGCTTAAAGCCATCATTGTTACTTTGCCCAAACCAGGGAAGGAGCCAACTTCTCCGCAAAATTTTCGCCCAGTTTCGCTTCTAAATACAGATCTTAAAATATTCTCCAAAATTATAGCCAATAGACTGGCGGAAATTACGCCCTCTCTAATAAATATGGATCAAGTGGGTTTTGTTAAAGGCCCACAAGCCTCAGACGGTACTAGGAAAATGATTGACCTTCTCACCATCTTAGAATCCAAAAGGGAACAGGCAGCCTTTTTAACATTAGATGCTGAGAAGGCCTTCGATCGGGTACACTGGGGGTACCTCAAAGCTACACTCAGTAAGTTTGGAATTCAAGGCACCATATCGAGGGCAATCTCAGCATTATACTCCTGCCCCTCAGCCCAAGTATATAAATCCAATACATTGTTAGACACATTTAAGATCTCAAATGGAACTAGGCAGGGTTGCCCCCTGTCCCCCATAATTTTCACCCTCATAATGGAACCATTTGCTGAAACTATTCGACAAAACTCGAATATTACAGGTATTAATACTGCAGATTGTGCCCACAAAATTGGACTTTTTGCGGATGATGTCTTACTTACTTTGACTAATGTGGCTCCTTCCCTGAGGATGGTACAAGATGAAATCGAGAAATTTGGTAAAATCTCATATTACAAAGTGAACCTAGTGAAGTCCTCCATTCTCCCCATCAATATTAACACACAGGCTATCAAGAACTTAAAAAGAGAGTTCCTTTACACCTGGGATAATAATAAAATAAGCTATCTAGGTATCAAACTAACCTTCCCCACATCTACACTATATGAAGCAAACTTCCCTCCACTGCTACAAGAAATCAAGCAAGACTTACTTAACTACAGGAAATCTGAAATCTCATGGTTGGGCCGTATAGCGGCATTCAAAATGCTGTCCCTCCCCAAGATACTCTATCTCTTTCGTACTATACCTATCAGAATCCCCACTAGTTTCTTCACCACTGTAAATAGGCATATTAATGCATATGTTTGGAAGTCCGGCAAGGGACTACCGAACTTACAGCTTTACCACAGGGCAACAATACTTGACCAACTTAAAGCATGGTTTGAACTCACTCTCACCAAGCGCTGGGTCAATATAGAGAAGAATATCTTATTAAAAAGAAACCTAACTTCTTTATTGATATCGAGTGCCACACATCAGAAAGTTTATATAGATAGTGCAGCCACTATCCTAGCAGCAGTTGAGGCTTGGAACACATCATTAAAAGAACTTCCCTACAATGATTCCCTCAAAGCCATAACCATCCCTACAACAGCCTATGAATACCTCATCCCCTCATTTTCAATAGCCTTTAGATTCAATACGGAGCAACTGTCCTTAGATGAGATGCTAAAGTCCCAGGATCTACAAACTTTATATAAAGCAGCACAAATAAAACACTTTCACAGAAATCACCCCAATCCCTATGTCAAAGTAAATAATACAATCTGGACATATTATCAGAGTATAGCGCCACCCAAAAAAGGAATTTTGTGATTCTATAAGTACCTGAACAACCAACAGGCTACGTTAAAACCTCCTCAAATTATTAAATGGGAAAAAATTATAAAAAGAGAGTACCCCCTAGCAGACTGGAATAAAGCCCTTAATGTGACTCTGAGCTCCTCCCATTGTACCTCCCACTGGGATAATGCTATAAAAATAATCTACAATTGGCATTTGACACCAGCCAAACTTAATTGTATATACCCTGATGTATCTGCGTTATGCTGGAGCAATTGTAGACAAACCGGTGACCTACTCCACATTTTATGATCATGCATGATTATTAAAACATTCTGGAAATCGGTGTCCGCTTTAATTACATACATCACCAAATCGAGCACTAACTTAAACCAAAATATGGCCATTTTTGGAATGCAGTTAGACAGCTTTCCCAAACAATTCTTAACAATAGTCTCCCACATTTTAATAGCAGCCCGAATGACAATAACAAATGATTGGAAAAAACAGTCAGCTCCCAATATAGCTGAAGTTATACGTAGAGTGAATACAAACTACATATGTGAAAAATACATAGCATACCAAAATAACTCAATCCACTCGTTTAACATAAAATGGATGTCTTGGACCCAGGAGTATAACTTGACCCATTTCTGAAATAGACTTTAAACAATTACCACTAACTTACTCGGACTACTCAAACTCCTTGACCCCCCTCTGAGCATCTGTAGGCCAGGGGAGGGCCGAGAACAACAGACCCGTGAACAATTTACCAACTTTAGTTTGTATAAAAGATACCGCCATACCCTATATGCTAGAATAACTACCTGGAACGGAAATGTTTGCATCTCGAATTGGTTGGATGTGACTATAGGACAAAGTTGTATGTTAACCAGTTTTCTTTTCCTTTTTTTTTTTCTTTTTTTGGAACATGTTCTGATGGTAACAGTCTTATATTCCAATGCTCAGTTCGATACATAGATAAAGATAGTAAAGCAAGGAAACTTCTAATTACCTTACTGTATATTGTGTTCATGCAAATATTTGTACTATGCGCAAAATATTAATAAAAAATGTTTGAAATAAAAAAAAATAATAGGGACACACGACAACTACTTACTTTTTAGAAGCACTTTCTTGATCCTTCTGTACTGATCCTGCTCCCTCAATTTCAGGTCTGACCAGCGTTTCCTCAATTGCTCCTTGGATCGTCGTATCCCAAAATTCCGGCGCAGACTCTTCACAACTTTATTCATGATCTTGGCCTTTCTCACATTTGGGTTTAGGTACGGTTCATACTTCCCATCATAGTCGGCCCTCTTCAATATGTCCACCATCTCCACCATCTCACCAAAGGACATATTGGAGGCCTTAAATCTTCTCCTCCGGGATCGGGGCGTTTCTTGCTCCGGGCTTTCCTCCTCCTCGTTACTGCTATTATGCACCTGCTGTGTCTCCGCCATGTCGTCTCCCACTGCGCCAAAAGAGAAGGGGCGGGGAATATTCTAGAAAGAATGGGCGGGGCGGGCGACGCGGGCGGAGTTTCATGCATGCGCAGTGTATATAAAGCTAACACGTACGTACGATCTGTGAGTGGAGGAAGCGCCAAACGTTATAACGAAGGTAACATTTTAACTTGGGTCATCAGTGGCCTATACTCATTCTAGACTGAGGCCTGAGAAAAAAGAACAAACATAGTCAAAACATAGCCAAAGTTCAGTAACCAGAATGGATAGTCAGCCAAGCCAGAAGTCAGGGATCAACATAGTAAAACAGCAAGCAGGATCTGTAGCCAGAAGGGATGTCAGCAAAGCAAATCTTTAAACAGGAACGCAGGAGATCTTCTCTGTGATGTTGACCAAGGCGAAGGCAGAGATCCTCTGGACTGGACGGCTTAAGTAGGCAGGACTGATGAGCAGGATATCATCAACAGCTGAGTAACTGTGGATAGAGATGGGAGCTGGCAATTAGCCAACAGCTGAGCGGCCAGCTCAGAGAAGGAAGGGCTGAGTCCAGCCCTGACAGTACCCCCTCCTCAATGACCCCTCCCCCTCGGAGGACCACTAGGCTTGAGGGGAAAAAATCGCAGAGGAGGACAGGGGTATGTACGTCTGAGGATGAGACCCAAAAGGATTCCTCTGGACTGTACCCTTTCCAATGCTACAGGTTACGTTATGCGCCCACGAAACCTACGGGAGTCAACAATGGACTGTGCTTCATACTCCTCATGGTTCTCAACCTATACAGGGTGAGGATGTGGCACCGAGGTGGTAAAGCGGTTGCAGACCAATGGTTTTAATAAGGAGACATGAAATACATTCGAAATACGCATATTAGAAGGAAGGTCTAATGCGTAAGCCACCGGGTTAATCCTGCAAAGAATACGGAAAGGCCCAATAAACCGAGGTTCAAACTTCATTGAGGGAACATGAAGTCGGAGGTTGCGAGATGACAGCCAGACCCTGTCCCCAACCTGGTAGGAAGGCGCAGGCAGGTGTCTGCGGTTAGCATGGAGTCTGTACCTATCATTAGCATGACGCAAAGCCTCCTGGACTTGTGCCCAAGTGGAAAGAAGATCACGGAGATGCTTCTCTAATGCAGGAATACTCTGCGGAACAAACGAGTCAGGCAATATGGAAGGTTGGAAACCATAATTCGCCATAAATGGGGACAATCGGGAAGCAGAATTCAAGGTACTGTTGTGAGCAAACTCTGCCCACGGTAACAGGTCTGACCAGTTGTTATGATGGTCAGAAATATAGCAAAGTAGGAATTGCTCCAAGGACTGATTGGCTCATCCTGCTGCCCCATTAGACTGCGGGTGATATGCAGAGGAGAAAGCAAGCTGAATTCCCAACTGTGCACAAAAGGCTCGCCAGAACCAGGACACAAACTGACTACCCCTGTCCGAGACAATCACCTTGGGTAGCCCATGTAAGCGAAAGATCTACCGAGCAAAAATGGAAGTCAGTTCCTTAGAAGTGGGCAACTTCTTAAGTGGAATACAATGACACATCTTTGAGAACCGGTCAACCACTATAAGGATAACTGTGTTGCCCTGGGTAACTCCACTACAAAATCCATAGACAGGTGGGTCCAGGGCCTCTCTCCATTGGGTATTGGCTGAAGAAAGCCCATTGGCAGGTGTTGTGGAGTCTTACTCTGAGCACACACGGAAGAGACAGCTACAAAGGCAGTTAAATCAGCACGTAGACTAGGCCACCAGAATTGTTGGGAAATGGCCCAAACAAGTTGATTCTTCCCAGGGTGGCCAGCAGCCTTGGGAGAATGGTAAGTCTAGAGCATGGCAGTACGGAGACTCTCTGGGACAAAGCAGCGGTCACAAGTTTCTCAGGCAGAGCATGGACCTGAGCAGCAAGAATTTTGTCACCCAAAGGAGAAGTGAGACTGGTGCGAACCGTAGCCAGAATACGATCAGGAGGAATCACAGGAACCGGAACCGACTCCAACTTGGAAGTGGAGGAAAATTGTCGTGACAAGGCATCAGCCCTTACATTCTTAGTACCAGGTAAGAATGAGACAATGTAATTGAAACTTTACAAGAAAAGAGCCCATCTCGCCCTTCTGGGAGAGAGGCGTTTAGCCTCAGACAAGAATGTGAGATTCTTATGGTCAGTAAGAATGAGAACTGTCACAGTGGTACCTTCGAGGAGATGTCTCCATTCTTTCAGGGCTAATATAATCGCCAACAGCTTTGTCACCAATCTCATAATTGCACTCCGCAGGTGACAATTGAAGGTCAACTGCGCAATCATACGGCTGGTGTGGAGGAAAACTACCAGCTTGGTCTTTGTCAAAACATTGCTAAAATTGCGGTACTCCTCTGGCAAGGAGGAGCGTGAAGAAGTGCACAGAACCTTGGCTACCTTCTGGAAGCATGTCTTACTGCATTGTGGTGACCAGGAAAGAACCTCAGCACGGAGCCAATCAAAAGAGTGGTTGTGCCTCTGTAACCAAGGATAACCAATAACCAGCGGAAACTTATTTGATGAAATAACTTGGAATTGGATTATCTCATGGGTAAGAGCCCCTACGGCCATGGACAATGGAACCGTCTCCTGAGTTACATGGGCAGACTGTAGAGGTCTCCCGTCAAGAGCCTCAATGGCAAGTGGAGTGTCACGCAGCTGCAGCGGAATTGAGTGCTTTGATACAAAGGCAGTGAATCAATGAACAGGCCTGCAGCCCCAGAGTCGATTAGAGCCTGTATCTCAATGGACGACTCTGCCCAAGAAGAGGTAACCTAAACCAGGGGCTTATCCTTCTGGATAACTGTGAATGAAACAATGCCACCTAAGGTCTGTCAGTGACAGGACCTCAAGGTTCGGGCCTTCCCTGGACGGGTAGGACAAGACTTCAAAAAGTGACCTGCCTGGCTACAATAAAGGCACAATCTCTCCCTCCTCCTAAAGGTTCTCTCATCCACAGAGAGATGCGTGAAACCCAAGTGCATGGGTTCACCTTCACTGACCGACTCTGTACCAGGAGGCATAGGAGGTGAGGGAGGCACAGGTGGGACTGCAAAGCTCGGAGACAAATGTACAGGAAGCTTCCGCAAGCGCTCCTTAAAAGAGAGTCTTTCTCTGAGTCTGGAGTCAATGAGGATGGCAAACGTGATCAACTTCTCCAGCTCAGTAGGGATATCTTGGGCTGCTATCTCATCCTTGATGGTATCCGAGAGACCATGAGAAAAAGCAGCCACGAGGGCCTCATTGTTCCACGCAACCTCTGCTGCCAGAGTATGGATTTCAATGGCATAGTCGGCCACAGTTCTCGTACTTTGTTCGATGGACATGAGGCACTTGGCAGCAGAAGCGGAGCGTGCGGGAACGTCAAATGCCCTTTTAAACGAAGCCACAAACTCAGGGTAGCTCAAGACAACGGGTTTTTGCATCTCCCATAGAGGGTTTGCCCAGGCCAAAGCTCTCTCAGAAAGCAAAGATATCACGAAACCTACTTTGCTTCTGTCTGTGGGAAATGCCTGGGGCAGCATCTCAAAGTATATCTCAGCCTGGTTGAGAAACCTTCTGCATTGGACTGGATCACCTCCAAATCGCTGGGGAAGCGGAGCAGAACCAGACATACCTCTTATATCCACACGAGGCAAAGACTCGGGCACTGCCGCCATTTTGTGGCTTCTCCTCACTCTCCACTGCACACCACGAGGATGGCCACACAGAGCTCCGACGGGGAGCCCCTATGAGAGAGAGCTATGCCCCCTTCTACCCCTGAGGCTGGCGCAGAGGCAATTACCAAGCCCATACTGGAGGCTATAACTGCCAGCAAGGGGGAACTAATGGTCAGAATTGACCACCTGGCATCAGAATGTAAGCTCATCCGCCATGACCTTGATAAAATGAGGGGCCGAATGTCAACTGTGGAGGGTCGCATCTCTGACATGGAGGACTCCACCACCTCCCATACAGCCCACCTATCCAAACTGCAGGATATGGTAAGGGCTTTGTAACACAGGGCGGATGATGCAGAAGATTGGTAGCAGAGAAATAATGTGCAGGTAATGGGGCTCCCTGAAGGGGTTGAAGGTTCTAAGAGAACATTCGCTGAACAGTTCTTTAACCACTTAAGGACCAAGCCTCTTTCTAAGATTTGTTGTTGTTGAGTTAAAAACAGTTTTTTTTGCTAGAAAATTACTTAGAACCCCCAAACATACATTTTTATCTAACACCCTAGAGAATTGTCAGGGCTGGCTCAGCCCTTCCTTCTCTGAGCTGGTAGCTCAGCTGTCGGCTAATTGCCAGCTCTCATCTCTCTCCACAGTTAACCAGCTGTTGTGGATCTGCTTGTCAGTCCTGCCTACTTAAAGATCTCCAGCTCACTTCATTCCTGCCTTTGCCTTGGTCACATCACAAGAAACCATCTACTGCGTTCCTGTTTAAAGACTGGCTTTGCTGACATCCCTTCTGGCTCCTTATCCTGCTTGCTGTTCCTCTACTTGGATCCCTGACTTCTGGCCTGGCTGATTATCCGATCTGTTTACTGAACTCTGGCTTGGCTGATTACCTGATCTGGTTACTGAACTATGGCTTGGCTGACTACCCGATCTGGTTACTGGTCTCTGGCTATGCTTTGACTACGCTTACTCTATTTACCTTTTTACTTTTATTAATAAACAAGTGTGATTTTACTTCTGTCTCGGTCTGGTTCATGGTTTCTGACAGTAGGCGAAGGCCATGAATTAAGAAGGTTCAGTCAATCCACTTGTTGGTAATATTTTTTCCAGATTGGATGAGCAAGATCACCGCATGGATCAGTTTACCATGGTGTTACAAATGCTGCTGAGTCGCACAGCTCACCTGGAATCCCCCACTGTGGCTGCTCTGGTACAACCTGAGTTGCAGGCCGTCCCTGCTGCTGCGCCAGTCTCTGTGCAGGCACCCGCCTTGAGTATTACCTCTATAAGAGGTATGTCTGGTTCTGCCCCACTTCCCCAGCGATTTGGGGGCGATCCAGTTCAATGCAGAGGGTTTCTTAACCAAGTTGAGATATACAGTGGGGACGGAAAGTATTCAGACCCCCTTACATTTTTCACTCTTTGTTATATTGCAGCCATTTGCTAAAATCATTTAAGTTCATTTTTTTCCTCATTAATGTACACACAGCAACCCATATTGACAGAAAAACACAGAATTCTTGACATTTTTGTAGATTTATTAAAAAAGAAAAACTGAAATATCACATGGTCCTAAGTATTCAGACCCTTTGCTGTGACACTCATATATTTAACTCAAGTGCTGTCCATTTCTTCTGATCATCCTTGATCAGAACTTCATTTGAGTCCAACTGTGTTTGATTATACTGATTGGACTTGATTATGAAAGCCACACACCTGTCTTTATAAGACCTTACAGCTCACAGTGCATGTCAGAGGAAATGAGAATCATGAGGTCAAAGGAACTGCCTGAAGAGCTCAGAGACAGAATTGTGGCAAGGCACAGATCTGGCCAAGGTTACAAAAAAATTTCTGCTGCACTTAAGGTTCCTAAGAGCACAGTGGCCTCCATAATCCTTAAATGGAAGACGTTTGGGACGACCAGAACTCTTCCTAGAGCTGGACGTCCGGCCAAACTGAGCTATCGGGGGAGAAGAGCCTTGGTGGGAGAGGTAAAGAAAAACCCAAAGATCACTGTGGCTGAGCTCCAGAGATAGGAGAAAGTTGTAGAAAGTCAACCATCACTGCAGCCCTCCACCAGTCAGGGCTTTATGGCAGAGTGGCCCGACGGAAGCTTCTCCTCAGTGCAAGACACATGAAAGCCCGCATGGAGTTTGCTAAAAAACACCTGAAGGACTCCAAGATGGTGAGAAATAAGATTCTCTGGTCCCGATGAGACCAAGATAGAACTTTTTGGCCTTAATTCTAAGCGGTGTGTGTGGAGAAAACCAGGCACTGCTCATCACCTGTCCAATACAGTCCCAACAGTGAAGCATAGTGGTGGCAGCATCATGCTGTGGGGGTGTTTTTCAGCTGCAGGGACAGGATGACTGGTTACAATTGAGGGAAAGATGAATGTGGCCAAGTACAGGGATATCCTGGACGAAAACCTTCTCCAGAGTGCTCAGGACCTCAGACTGGGCCCGAAGGTTTACCTTCCAGCAAGACAATGACCCTAAGCACACAGCTAAAATAAGGAAGGAGTGGCTTCACAACAACTCCGTGACTGTTCTTGAATGGCCCAGCCAGAGCCCTGACTTGAACCCAATTGAGCATCTCTGGAGAGACCTAAAAATGGCTGTCCACCAACATTTACCATCCAACCTGACAGAACTGGAGAGGATCTGTAAGGAGGAATGGCAGAGGATCCTTAAATCCAGGTGTGAAAAACTTGTTGCATCTTTCCCAAAAAGACTCATGGCTGTATTAGATCAAAAGGGTGCTTCTACTAAATACTGAGCAAAGGGTCTGAATACTTAGGACCATGTGATATTTCAGTTTTTCTTTTTTAATAAATCTGAAAAAATGTCAACAATTCTGTGTTTTTCTGTCAATATGGGGTGCTGTGTGTACATTAATGAGGAAAAAAAATGAACTTAAATTATTTTAGCAAATGGCTGCAATATAACAAAGAGTGAGAAATTTAAAGGAGTCTGAATACTTTCCGTCCCCACTGTACTTTGAGATGCTGCCCCAGCCGTTTCCCACAGACAGAAGCAAAGTTGGGTTCGTGATATCTTTGCTTTCTGAGAGAGCCTTAGCCTGGGCTAACCCTCTATGGGAGACACAAAAACCTGTTGTCTTGAATTACCCTGAGTTTGTGGCCTCCTTTAAAAGGGTATTTGACGTTCCTGCATGCTCCGCTTGTGCTGCCAAGTACCTCATGTCCATCAAACAGAGTACGAGAACTGTTGCCGACTACGCCATTGAGTTCCGTACTCTGGCATCAGAGGTTGCTTGAAACAATGAGGCCCTCGTGGCTGCTTTTTCTCATGGTCCCAAGATATACCCACTGAGCTGGAGAGCTTGATCTCGTTTGCCATCCTCATTGACTCCAGACTCAGAGAAAGACTTTCTTTTAAGCAGCGCTTGTCATTGAAATCCATGCGTCCGGCACCCTGCATGAATTAGGGGGGCGGCGCCCCTAATGGAGCGGCCGCCACTGCCTAAAACAAATTTTAGGGTATTTTTTACTGTAATTTTGTGTTTCCTAGACCTTTGCAGTAATAAGCCATAAAAAATTGGAGCTACCACTACTTTACTCTCTATGGTATCTGCTTTCAGAAAATATATGTTTTGGGGTTTTTTGCAATCTTCAGTCCTAACATTTTTTTTTTAACTGCTCGCCGACCAGCCGGCACAGTTATAGGGCGTACACACGGTCGGACTTTGTTCGTACATTCCGACAACAAAATCCTAGGATTTTTTCCGACGGATGTTGGCTCAAACTTTTTTTGTCTACACACGGTCGCACAAAGTTGTCGGAATTTCCGATCGCCAACCACGCGGTCACGTACACCACGTACGACGAGACTAGAAAAGGCCGGTTCAGAACCAAGCGCGGCACCCTTTGGGCTCCTTTTGCTAATCTCGTTAGTAAAAGTTTGGTGAGAGACGATTCACGCTTTTTCAGACTCGTGGCTTTCAGATCGTTTTCTGCCATTCAGTTTGTGCTTGTGGGTTTGTATCTGCTCTTCAGTGCGTGCAAGCAAGTTCCGCGTGACTTTAGGTAGTCATTGTATTCTTGTTCGTTCGTTACTGTTTTTCAGGTCGCTCTTCACAGGCCTTGCTGTTCTTCAATGCGTTCTGTTACTTCGTTCTGAGCAGCCGACCGTTTTCTAGCCATGTTTCGTATGCGTACTCCTTCGTGCTGTGCGGGGGCTTGGTGTTAGGGTCCTGACCTTGACACAAGTCCAGTCCATGAACAGGGTGGGGAGGAGTTCATGGACCAAGAATTGGTTGCTTCAGCGTGACCAGTTCTCTCATATGCCTTTGCTCCGTGAGATCCGTGAGAATAATCCTGATGATTTCAGGAACTTTCTCAGGATGACGGACCCCGTGTTTCACCATTTGTTGGCTTTGCTGACCCCCTATATCAGCAGGCAGGATACCTGCATGAGGCAAGCCATCACTCCGGAGCAGAGGTTGGTCGCTACCTTGCGGTATTTGGCCACAGGGAGAACTCTGCAGGACTTGAAGTTCTCGACAGGCATCTCCCTCCAGGCTCTGGGTATCATTATCCCAGAGACCTGTTCTGCCATCATACAGGTCCTGCAGAAGGAATATATGAAGGTAAGATTTTTATCCTTTTATATCACATTTTATTGTATTGAATGTTTGTTAATATATTGTATTTCTTTCCTCATTCCTTAATTACCATGATTGGAATATGCTGTGAATGTCCCCTTTGTTCTCATGCATGCTGGATTTTTATGTAATTATTATTTTAGGTCCTTCATACATATTTGCCCTTCAATAACCTCCCCAGCATGGTGTCTCCTGCCCTATATTCACCTCATGTAGTCACTTAACAATGTATTTTATCTGCTCCATAGTAGTGCTTTACCCCAAACACCCCCTAAAATGTTTGGAAATGTTATTTTTGATTTAAATTCAGGCAGAGTGCCAGAGGCTTTTTTTTTGTGGTGTCCCCAAATAATTTTTAGTAACCCTCCCTCCCCCCAACTGCTAAGTCAGCTGATCCCAATTCTCTATCTATCCTCAATCATCTATCTGCTGACTTTGCCAAACCCATACACACTATACCCATCTCTTTAGTGCTCAGATTTATGGATGAATTCCCCAAAGCATGTAGTGCAAGGGTCTGCCTGTATACTTTCAAATGGTACTGTTTAAAGTTTTTGTATCCTATTATTATCTTGACAGGTAATAGCATAATGTCCAAATGTCCTCAAATGTGTACAGTGTGTATTTATATCTTTGTATTATGACAGTTCTTACCTGTCCAGTGGGCTGCCAATAGTGTAACTAAGGAGGGTCTGTTCAAAGTAATAGCCTGTATTTAGGCATTCACCTCTCAATGAAGTGAAGAGGGTTACCTGTCCAAGATTTCCACACACCCCCTATAATGTTACAAATGGCCCATGAGAGGGGGGGAGGGGGAATATGATAGGTGTACCTTATACTTTCACCCCGGAACAGAGGGTTTTTAATTACCGGCTGACCAGAGCCCGAAGAGTGGTGGAGAACACATTTGGAATCCTGGCCAGCCGGTTCCGACTATTTCTGACAATCATCCATATGGCGGAGTATAAACTGAACCATATTATACTGGCGTGATGTGTTCTCCATAACTTTTTAAGGAAACATTCGGCCAACTATGCTGGCTCAGTTGGGCCTGAGGCCGGAATCCTACATCAAACCACACTGACGGCGCTTGAAAGTGGCCGTCCTGGCTTGCCCTCCCTGAGTGCCCGTGATGTCCGGTTACGCTACCTGGAGTTCTTTGCGGGTAGGGGGGCTATCAATATGCCAGACAATATGTGAAGCCTTTTTATAATAAAAAAAAAAAAAAATTCTTTGTGGACATTTACTGCTTGTGTTTGTTTTAGCTGACCCTGACAGAAATGTTTTGAGTGCAGAAAATGGCGTGATTGTGTAACCTTATACAAAGCACTGTTGACTGTTATTTCCTAAATGCAAAAACGCATTTCACTACAAGTGCACTTGCAACTGCACTGAAACTGCATTTGTAGTGCAAAGAGGATTTGCCCTTAGGAAATAACCCCCATTTTTGCATAAAACAGCAATTACATCACCGCAAAAGTGTTGTAGTGTTGAGACAATAATCCACACATTCTTGAGTAAGCCACTTTTTTATACCTGCACAATCACATGTGCATTTATCAAAGGTTTTTAAAACAAACCAACATGTTTGTTGTATAACAATTTTTGCAGTAGCATTATCAAAAATCGAAATGTCCATTTCAGATAAAACAGACCTGTGTAAAACCAACAAGAAAGCCAAAGAACTTGAACTTACAAAGTTCACATTAGGTAAAACCTGAAGGCTATATCAGACATCAGTATTTAGGAACTGTGTTTGATATAGCGTTCAGATGGGGGGAAATCACCCCTGGAAAAGCCAAATTTGGAAGATGCACACCAATTTACGAATGTCAACATGTGCTATCTGCCATCAGGGGGGATCAAGGGACGTGTTTTGGGGGAGCAAGCCCTTCCTCAACGCTACTTTATAATTGAGGAAGGGGTTGCACCCCCAAAACGCGTCCATTGATCTCCCATGATGGCAGATAGCACATGTTGGCACACTGTGTGCATCCTCCAAATTTGGCTTTTCAAAACATTGAAAAAAGATTTAAAAGATTGGACCACAATCCCAAAAATATATTTTGTGGGGTTTTAAATTCGCCCCAAAACATCAATGATTTTATTATTTTTTTTAATAACATCATTGATTTTTTGCTGTATGTTGTGCAATTCGAGATTACACCCCATGATCTCCCTGATCAGGATCTGGGCACTTTCTGATGTAAAACGTTCTGGATCCCTCACATCACGATCACCTAAAAAGAGATAAAGAAAACAAAAACAGGTATCAAAAATCTGCCACCATCCATCTCTTACCTGAGTCTGTGGTCGCAGACACTCACCTGTTGTGGTGCCAATCTCCACCACATCTTCTTCTTCCTCCTGCTCTTCTTCGTTTGGGGGTATTTCACCTTCTTCCATAGGTGGGGGGTCTGTGGTCTCCTCGGATGAGGGGTGTCCTCCGAGTCTTTTCTCCCCTATGTAAAACAAAAATGGTATAATTAGCACACAGATATTTGATGGCAGAACTAGAAATAGGAAACATTGCTTGGAAGTGGGGTACAATTGTCTATTTTAGCCGAGTTCCAAGATGTATTTTTTTTATTGCCCTTTGTCAAGCTGCAATACTTTACCTGTTTTGTAGAAACTTCACAGATGGAGACCCCCCTATAGTATACACTGGAGCACCTGTGTGGCCCCCTAATAAAAATGGTGTTCTGGGGTCCCACACTAGTGCTCCAGTGTCCAGATGTGAAAACAGCTGCTCAGTGTCCTCTCCTTACACACAATCTAGTTTGCATTTCATTCTAGTAACAAACCCATCTACACAAACAAATATTGGCATCCAAGTAGGCCCCAAAAAAATGTGGGAAAATGCATATGGCCTAAACAATGGTGTTTTAGAGGCCGAAAGAAAAATGTTTGATACGAACGAATAATGGGCCCATGAACATTAAAGTTGCCCTTTTAAACGTTACAATTAATAAAAGCATATGGAGCAGAACGAAAGGAATAAAGACAGAAAGAATAGGAACACAGCACGACTACTTACTTTTTTGCAGCACTCTCCGGATCTTTCGGTACTGCTCTGGCTCTCTCAATTTCAGGTCAGACCACCGCTTCCGGAGCTGATCTTTCGATCTTCGGATCCTGAAATTCCTCAGAAGACTCCTGACCACTTTCGCCATGATCTTGGCCTTTCGTATATTGGGGTTGGGGTAAGGCCCATACTTCCCGTCATAGTCGGACTTCCTCATGATGTCGACCATCTCCAACATCTCCCCAAAGGACATATTTGTGGCCTTAAAACGTCTCCTTCTGGATCGGGATGTGTCCGGATCCGGGCTTTCCTCCTCCTCCTCGTTCCTGCAATTAGCACGCACCTGCTGTGACTCCGCCATGTGCTCTTCCCCCACTGCGCCGAACGAAAAGGGGCGGGGAATAGAATAGAAAGAACGTCAGGGGCGGGCGGAGTTACACGCATGCGCAGTGTGTATAAAGCGTAACACGCGTGCGTATTACGTACGATCTGTGAGCGGAGGAAGGAGCATTGGACGCGCCGATCGTAAGAACGAAGGTAAGAGACAAACTTGTGCCTATACTGCTTCTAGATTGAGGCCTATATTGTAACAAGATTAGGAGAGTTTTGTCTGATATTAGGCTTTGTCTTGTGTTGTGTCTTGCAGTGAACATGGATATGCTACTCAAAGATAATGACTTCATGTCAGTATTCGTAGAGATGCTAAGGGAGCTGCCCTGTCTGTGGGATATTAAACACCCCCATTTCAAGAACCAAGCAAAGAGGAAGGCAGCACTGGAGCAATTGTGTGAAATTGTGAAGCAGGTGATCCCCACGGCAGACATCACCTATTTAAAGATATTAATTGGTTGCCTGAGGAGCACATATCTAAGGGAGCGCAAGAAAGTCCAGGATTCACAGAGATCCGGAGCAGCAGATGACATCTATGTCCCCAGGATGTGGTACTATGACAGGCTGCATTTTCTGGCAGGCCAGACTGAACCCAGGCCATCCCTCTCCAGTCTTCCTTCCACGCTTCCTTCCCCCCCGGCTGAGGCTTCTGACGCCCAACCTGGGCCTTCCAGGCCACATGTGGAGGAGCCCAGATTAAGCCAGGTATAGCATTCCTCTAAATATTTCAGGTTGTCCAATCAATGATGTTAACTAGATGTTAGTTGGGAGTACTAATTTATGATTGGGATTGATGAAGCAACAACTAAAACCATGTCCCTTTTTCATACACAGGGAAGTCTCAGCCAGGAGGTGGCCGGGCCAAGCCGGCTGGCTGATCTGCAGGTCCCTCCACCCCCCCTGAAAAGAGAAAGTGGCAGTAGGAGGAGTGCCCTAGAGGAGGCTACCGGAGGACTCTTTTGGAGGGCTACAGAGGTCCTGGGAGCACGACAGACCGTGGAGGAGGACATTGCTGCCGTCATTGCATATAAAATGCAGAGGATGGAGGAGGGCCAACAAGTCATGTGTGAGGCGCTCATATTGGAGGCTCTTGAGAAAGGTATGAGGGGCCAAATGACAGCTCAGACACACCTTTGCGATGGTCCTCCTCCTCGTCCTGCAGGTCCTCCTCCTCCTCCTCCCTCTCCTCCAGGTCCCCCCAGTCCTCCTCCAGGTCCTCCCAGTCCTCCTCCTCCTCCAGGTCCTACTCCTCCTCCTGCCACATCTCCAACTGCACAGCCACAGCCCGGAAGGAAGCATGGAAGGAAGACCAGACAGTGATTGGCCTGGGTTCAGTCTGGTCGGCCAAAAAATGCAGCCTCTTGTGGTACCACAGCCTGGGGACACACATGTCATCTGCTGCTATCCGGATCTCTGCGAATTCTGTACCAGACTGCACTCCCTTACATATGGACTCCTCAGGCCACCAATTTTGATGTTGAAGAATTGATGTCTGCCGTGGGGGTCCCAGGCTTCGCTAATTTCTCCTGTTGATCCAGTGTTGCCTTCCTCTTTGTTTGGTTCTGATCCCTTAATAAAGGATTTTTTGTTTTGAATTATACTCTCCTATGTGTTTTACTTCAAAAAGGACAGTTTGTTTGTGAGGATTCAGGTACATTTCAAATATACAATGTGAAATGAACAAGGGACACCAACACCAAACAATCTCCTTGAGATTAAATAATAAAAGATATCAATGGTGTTGGGGTAACTTGACACACAAAACACACACAAAAATATTCTGGAGTAAAAATAAAAATAACATTGAACAAAGATCAGCCTTTGAAAAAATCCAAACATTAAAGAAAAAAAAAGGCTTAAAATCCAAAAAAAAAAAAAAAAAAAAAGTTAAAACTGTCAGATGTGACAACTAATAACAATATATTCAGGGAATCCCAATAAAAAAACACAAATAAAACTTTGTGAGAAGTGTGTGTGAATATGAGCAGCAAAACTACTTAATTCTTGTCACATTATAAAGAAGAAGAGAGTGCGCTGTATTAAACCATTTTTAACATTGCAGCGTGACGAAAGTGCTATATCCATTGCGAACGCTAAGTTTACCAGAATGAGCTGTCCCGTCTCGGAATTTCTTCTGAGCATGCGTGGCACTTTGTGCGTCGGAACAGGCCACACACGGTCGGAATTGACGCGATCGGATTTTGTTGTCGGAAAATTTTATCTCCTGCTGTCCAACTTTGTGTGTCGGAAAATCCGATAGAAAATGCTGATGGAGCCCACACACGGTCGGAATTTCCGACAACACGCTCCGATCGGACATTTTCCATCGGAAAATCCGACCGTGTGTACGGGGCATTACACTGTGGCAGGTTGGCTCAGCTCCGCGAATTGCCGTACCGGTATGGCGATCCCTTTAATGGCTATAGCAGGCATGCACATGCGGCCGCGTTGTCTGCTGGCCACCCGTGATCGCTCCACAGAGAGCCAGAACGGGGATCAGTCAATGGAAACAAACAGATCCCCGTTCTATCAGGGAAGTAAAACAGAGATCTGCTGTTCCTAGTGATCAGGAACAGCGATCTCTCTCTACTCGCTGTCAGTCCACTGCCCCCACAGTTAGAAACACCTCAGCTTCGAGTTCGAGTCAAACCCATGTTCGACTCGAACATCGCATGTGCGACCGTTCGTCGAATTGCGAAAGTTATGGGCCGTTCGCGCCAAATTCGAGTGGCGCGTCACGGCCCATAATTCACTGTGGCATCGCAGTGCATTGCTGGCTGATGGTTGGCCAAGCATGCACTATGACCCGCATGCTTGACCAATCATAGCGCCGTCTGTCAGGGTGGCTTTGGCCAATTATGGCTCAGGGGGTTTAGTACACGCCCCACACTATATAAGGCCGCCTGCACGTCGGCCCTGTGTAGTGTGTTCCGGCGTTGAGAGAGAGATAGAGAGAGAGAGACAGTGTCATTTTATTTAAGTTAGAGTAGGTAGGCGAGTCAGTTAGCTGCACTTACAGTGTATTGTGTATATATATATATATATATATATATATATATATATATATATATATATATATATGCATCCTAGGTGTTGTGTGTGTATATATATATATATATATATATATATATATATACACTGTATTCAGTTTAGCTAGATCCATTCCTGTTATTCTCTTCCTACTGACAGGCAAGCAGGTGTTTTTACAGTATTTACAGCTACCTGAAGAAACTTGCTGGTGTTCTTCTGATCCTATTAGTCCTATTAGCTACAGTATTTACAGTTAGTTTAGTGCGTCCTCTGCACAGTGTGCACCTAAAGCTACCTGAAGAAAATTGGTGGTGTTCTTCTGATCCTATTAGTACCACAGGCAGCTGCAGTATTTACAAGTTAGTGTAGTGCGTCCTATGCACAGTGTGCACCTAAAGTTACCTAAAGAAAATTGGTGGTGTTCTTCTGATCCTTATGCCCTGTACACACACTGTACACATTGGACATTGATCGGACATTCCGACAACAAAATCCATGAATTTTTTTCCGATGGATGTTGGGTCAAACTTGTCTTGCATACACACGGTCGCACAAAGTTGTCGGAAAATCCGATCGTTCTGAACTCAGTGACATAAAACATGTACGTCAGGACTATAAACGGGGCAGTAGCCAATAGCTACTTAATTTAATAGCTACTACTTAATAGCTACTACTTAATAGCTACTTAATTTATTCTGAGCATGCGTGGCAGTTTGTGCGTTGGAATTGTCCACACACGGTCGGAATTTGCGCGAATGGATTTTGTTGTTGGAAAATTTTATAGCCTGCTTTCAAACTTTGTGTGTCGGAAATTCTGATGGAAAAAGTCAGATGGAGCCCACACACGGTCAGAATTTCCGACAACAAGCTCCGATCGCACATATTCCGTCGAAAAGTCCAACCGTGTGTACAGGGCATATTAGTACCGCAGGCAGCTGTAGTATTTACAAGTTAGTGTAGTGCGTCCTCTGCACAGTGTTCACCTAAAGCTACCTGAAGAAAATTGGTGGTGTTCTTCTGATCCTATTAGTACCGCAGGCAGCTGTAGTATTTACAAGTTAGTGTAGTGCGTCCTCTGCACAGTGTGCACCTAAAGCTACCTGAAGAAAATTGGTGGTGTTCTTCTGATCCTATTATTACCGCAGGCAGCTGCAGTATTTACAAGTAATGCCCTGTACACACGGTTGGATTTTCCGATGGAAAAAGTGTGATCGGATTGTGTTTTTGGAAATTCTGATCTTGTGTGGGCTCCATCTGACTTTTTCCATCGGAATTTCCGACACACAAAGTTTGAGAGCAGGATATAAAATTTTCCGACAACAAAATCTGATCAGTTAAATTCCGATCGTGTGTACACAAATCCGATGCACAAAGTGCCACACATGCTCAGAATAAATTAAGAGACGAAAGCTATTGGCCACTGCCCAGTTTATAGTCCCGACGTACGTGTTTTATGTCACCGCGTTCAGAACGATCGGATTTTCCGACAACATTGTGCGACCTTGCGTATGCAAAACAAGTTTGTGCCAACATCCGTCGGAAAAAATCCATGGATTTTGTTGTCGGAATGTCCGATCAATGTCCGATCGTGTGTACAGGGCATTAGTGTAGTGTGTCCTCTGCACAGTGTGCACCTAAAGCTACCTGAAGAAAATTGGTGGTGTTCTTCTGATCCTATTAGTACCACAGGCAGCTGCAGTATTTACAGTTAGTGTAGTGCATCCTCTGCACAGTGTGCACCTAAAGCTACCTGAAGACAATTGCTGTTGTTCTGATCCTATTAATACCACAGGCAGGCAGCTACAGTATTTACAGTTAGTGTGTCATGGTTATGCAGTAGAGTTTGTCTGTCAGCTTACCTGTCTCCATGTGTTCATCTCTAGAGACCAGCTGACCCTCACCTGACTGCTTTTATAAACTCCTCTAGCATGGCTCCACCCCAGCTCCTATCAGGGAACCCTATATTAACCTGTGCACTGCAAGCCAGCAGTGCCGATCAACCATTGTGTGTTAGCTTTCGTGTGTACTTGCTGTGTTTCCTACATCTGATTGCAGTTACCGACTTTAGCCTGTTCTCGACTTTACCTGACCTTTGGCGTGTTATGTTTATCCCTGTCTGCTAGTCGCCCTGACATTTGGCTTATTCCTTACTTTCCTTGTTGTTCCAGCCTGCTGCCTCCTTCCTCTTCTCCTGTAGTCTACCGTGAGCGTGAGCTGTGAGACCTTGGGGGCCGTGACCTGGAGCCAGACTGCAGCTCAGTCCATCCTCACTACTAGGGGCTCTGGAGAACACCTGCTGGCTCTTAGACTCCGCGCCCTGGGGAATCTATGCTCTAGCTACCAGTGGGATCTGTGTTAGTGATCCAATAGACCTGATTCCTGAACCTCCCAGGGTTCAATCCGCAGCAGTCAGTCCTAGGGTTCACTACCTAGCGGTGCACTTCGGAGTCCTACAGAGTGCATCTGTCACCTAGCCTCTAGGTGACCTGACATAGTGTTTTTTTTTTCTTAAATATTCTTTATTAACATTTCTTAAAATTTACATATCTTCCAACCGGCATGTGGTGATAACATCAAATTCATATAAACAAAGTTCCCTGGGGAGACGGCCACATACCCCACGTCCGTATATATTGTATTTCATACCAACAAACCTATTCTATCCCCAAGTTTACGACAAATGCCCATTATTTAATCAATGTCCATTTTACCTACCCCTATTTCCTAACCCCTCCCCGCCTCGGGATTCCATTTTTTTTTTTTTTATTTTATCTTTTTATTAATAGCAATATAAAAAGTTACATACTTTTCGTGGCATATTGTATTTAAAGTGCAATTAGCCAAGACAATAAAACATATTACAAAGGCAAAAATAGAACTAACTACCTCGCCTATCTACTGTGCGCTATGGTAATTACAAACATTAATAAATATGTAAGTAATAACAACTTTCAATGTGCTATTTTTCCCCGGGATTCCATTTTCAGTTTGAAGTTCCCCAAAGGATTTTAATACGTTCCCTTTATATAGCTGGGATAATCTGTTTATGCCCCATCTCTCCCATTCTTTAAACTCCCCCATGGCCGCCACCTCCTGTAAATTCCTATTATGCCACAAGGGGGCATATTCTGTAAACCCAACATATCCCATTAAGCTCTTTATTGCCTTCCAGACCTTTATTATCATCCTAATTGTGGGGCCGCTCTCAGGGAAAGAGTCAGCCTCCAATGCCTCCACCACTGTCATATGTGGCGCCTCCAGAGTCAACAACCCTCTATCTGCACTTCCGCCGCTTATATGCTGCAGCTGTGCTGCGAGAAAATAACATCTTGGATGCGGGAGTGCCATTCCCCCCTCCTTGATTGGCAGCTGTAGACTCTGGAGGCTAATCCTAGCCTTACCCCTCCTCCACACCAACTCCCTAAATAGTGTGTCAATTTTCTTAAACCATTTTTTATTCACCCACACCGGTGAGTTGTGTAGAAAATACAGTAACTGGGGCAGCCAGACCATCTTAATTAAGTTACCTCTCCCTGCCACTGTTAGGGGCAGCCGGCTCCAAATATCGATTTTGCGCTTAAATTTAACCAGTAATGGGGCTAGGTTATCTTCTATATACTGCTTGGGATCCTTTGTCATGTTTATACCTAAGTATCGTATTGTTGCAACCACTTTCAACTGGGGGATTCCCGGTGTCGCAGAGTTATTAGGGATATCTATAGGCAGAAGTGCCGATTTCTTCCAGTTCACCACTAATCCTGACAAGTTACCGAACCTCTCCATCGTATCCATTACCTGCCTAAGGGAGTCCTCAGTGTCTCCAAGAAACAGTAGGACATCGTCGGCATACAGAGCAATCTTCTCCTCTCCTGTTCTTCTTATAAACCCCCTCACCCTAGGGCAGGACCTGATATAAATTGCTAGTGGCTCCATGGTGAGGGCAAAAAGGAGGGAGGACAGAGGGCACCCCTGCCTCGTCCCTCTTTCTAAACAAATTTTTTGTGAGTTTTCATTGTTAACCTTAATCTTCGCACTCGGACCGTTATACAGTATTTTAATCCATTTTATAAAAACGGGACTGTCACGCTTGAGTGCTTCCGTCAGTATACCGCTTCCTAAGTTCTGGAACACGAGTCCAATGGATCTGGCTATAGGAACCCCCAAGAACTAGACAACACCAGTCTTGGAGTACATCAGAACTGTTTATTTGAGATCTCACACACATTTATACACCAGGATGACTCAAAGCTAACCTAATTAACATGAGCTAATTTACTACAAAATTTACCAAGACTAGATGACAGACTTGTGGGCACCGAGCTTCACACAGTAATATAAACACAATAGCTGGAGCTAATTACAATTAACAATACAAACAAAACCTAATTAACATGAGCTCCAATAGGAGTCGTCCCGTCTCCTACATTGTATAGAGGACAATGTGATCAGCTCATTCAATTAACATACATCCTGGGAAATATTGTGGACAAATATTACTGTCCCATTTTAAGTAGTCCAAGATATATTTTCTCACTCACCCTGTGCCAGGATGGCACAGGGTGACTTAGACATAAGATGTATTCTGAGTTCCACGGGCCCTCCCGTCACATCTCTCCCCTTTCGGCAGAAGACTAACACAGGAGGAGACCCCAGACGGATTGACTCCGAAGTTAGTAAGTAGTTCCAGTCCTCTAATGCCTGTACCCACACAGTACCCCAAATAAATTGTTCCAAACAAAGCATTACTCACCCAGCCAACCTCTGCCTCTCTCAGAGAACATATCTGCCGCTGGGGAGAGGCCTGGACTGGCCCTTCTCCCTGGAATCCTTTCTGCCGCTGGAGAGAAGACAGGGTGTCTGGGCTCACTCTGTCATGCTGTTGGGGATCTGGGCCCACTGCCCAGCATCCCTGGGGTATACAGGTGGAGACTGAAGTCCCATCCACCTTCACAGGAAATCCATCCTCTGTTAGTTGAGGGCAGAGTCCAGCAGTCCTCGGCCCTGTTGCCAGCCCTTCTGCTGGAAACCCCACACCATCTGTTCCGGCTAACTGTTGGAGAGGGAGGCCGACTGCCCCGCCTCCCTGGAACTCTGTAGTTGTTGCCGGTGCTGGGCAGAGGTTGGTAGCACTCTGCCCTGTTGCCAGCACTTCTGCTGGGGACTCCGCATCCTCCTCTCCGGCTAACCGTTGGGGCAGGAGGCTGGCTTCCTCCACTCCCAAACTGTGTAGCTGCCATTGGGGAGGTGAGCCGGCTGCTTCCTTTTCCATTCCCTCATCTGGCTGCTGGGACGACATGTCGATGGTACTGTCTCCCAGGTGCATGGATCTTTGCTGGGGAGGAAAGCCCGCTTCCTCCACCCTGGCCAACTGTTGGGGAGGGACAACACACACCTCCTCTCCCTTCTCCCCCTGTATCTGCTGCTGGGAAGTGATTGCCATCTTCTCACCCTGAGCCTCCACAATTGCTGCAGGTGTGGGGCAGAGGTCTTGGACCCTCTGTCCGGTTGCCAGCACTTCTGCTGGGGGTTTGCCAGGTGGTTCCTCCTTTACAGAAACGTCTATTAAATCCCCAGTCTCTGGAATTGGTAAAAGTGTGGGACAGAGGTCTTGGACCCTCTGTTCAGTTACCAGATCTTCAGCTGGAGAAGTTTGTTTTAACTCCATAGATGCTGCTGGCAGAAAATCACATGTCCCTGTCAGTGTTGTGGGAGAAAGGCCGACTACCTCTTCTCTCAAGAAGGCCGAAGCCACTGTTGGTGCTGGGCAGAACACAGTGAACTTTGGCCCTGATAGCAGCTCTTCTGCTGGAGGCTCATCAGGTTGTTCTTCCTCAGCAGAAAAGTCTATCAAATCCCATGTCTCTGCAACTGATGTCTGGGGATAGAGGTTCACCATCTCCTGTCCATGGAACCCAGAAGATGCTATCATTTCTGGGCAGAGGTTAGCAGAGCTCTGCCCTGTTGTCAGCACTTCAGGTTTGGGGACGTCAATCTCCGGATTTTCCACTGCCGATTCTCTGGCATGCTGCTGAACTTGTTCTAGCAGTTTCCTGTATGCCCTTTCCAGATGCTGTTCCTTCCTTAGCAAATGGTCCAGATCAGGTTTGAGCTCTGAGACCCCTGCAAGACCGAGCATAGACTCTTTATATTCTCTCAGGTCCTCAAGGTCAGGTTCCCCTTCATCGCCAAACATAAAAAGATCTGTAAGGCTCTCCCACAGCAATCCAGGGCTGCCAAAGTCATATCCCTCCAGAGAGCATTCTGTTGTCTCCCCAAAATATCCCTCCTCTGCGTGCCATTGCAGAGCCCGATAACGATTGTCCAGCTCTATCTCCTGCTGGACCAACCTGTCCAACTCAGTCACCCATTGCTCCTGGGGCTGCTCTCCCAGGAATGCCATCCGCAATGCCCGTTGGTCACTGGCCCGTTGCTCTTGGGTTGGAAAGCACTTGCCCTGTTTTATACCAGCGAGAAGGAGGGCTGCAATCCAGAGCTCCACCCGAATTTGCTGCCTAAGCTCCAGGTATTCATCCTCAGACACAGTCCTGGTGTATGTTGAAAGGATGATCCGCAGCAGCCCCGGGAATTCTGATGCCAGGTCCATATCTCCGCTGGGGTGACTGAAGTCTGCTATCCTGATCTTGGATCCAGGTGGAGGTTTAGATTTCCCAGACTGCAGGAAGCTTTCCCGCTGCTTGCCACCAATGTCACGGAACGTCCCACACTCCGCTTGAGTGCTTCCGTCAGTATACCGCTTCCTAAGTTCTGGAACACGAGTCCAATGGATCTGGCTATAGGAACCCCCAAGAACTAGACAACACCAGTCTTGGAGTACATCAGAACTGTTTATTTGAGATCTCACACACATTTATACACCAGGATGACTCAAAGCTAACCTAATTAACATGAGCTCCAATAGGAGTCGTCCCGTCTCCTACATTGTATAGAGGACAATGTGATCAGCTCATTCAATTAACATACATCCTGGGAAATATTGTGGACAAATATTACTGTCCCATTTTAAGTAGTCCAAGATATACTTTCTCACTCACCCTGTGCCAGGATGGCACAGGGTGACTTAGACATAAGATGTATTCTGAGTTCCACGGGCCCTCCCGTCACAGGGACCTAGGCCGAATTCTTCCAGAACCCGCCAGAGATAACTCCACTCCAGGCTGTCGAAGGCCTTAGTTATGTCTAGGGACACCACGGCTCTTGACCCCATGTTCTCTGTCGGGGTCTGGAGATTCATGTATACCCTCCTTATATTCATACTAGTGGTCCTGTGAGGGATGAATCCCGTTTGGTCCGGGTGTATTAGTTTACAAATGATTTTATTAAGTCTGGACGCCAGTACCCTTGCCAGAATCTTGGCGTCCGTACACAACAAAGATATTGGCCTGTATGCCGATGGTTCTAGTGGGTCCCCCCCTTCTTTGTGGAGCAGGATAATGGTAGTTTCGGTCATAGAATCGGGCAACCTCCCCTCCTTTAGTGCCCAATTCAGAGTTTTAAGTAATTCTGGTAACAGGATTTTCCCGTATTGCTTATAGATCTCAATCGGGAGACGGTCTGGCCCCGGAGATTTATGATTTGCCATTCCATTCACCGCTTGCCTCAGTTCAGCTAAAGTTATTGGGGCATCTAATCCCTCTTTGTCCTCCTCTGTAGCGGTGGGGATTGGCATATTCCTGAAGAATTTATCCATATCCTCCTCTCCGACTATCCCCTGTGACCTATACAGGTTTTCATAGTACTTCCCAAATGTGTCCGTGATCTCTGAACTATGAGAAGAGATCTCACCATTTAGAGTCCTAATTACAGGAATTGTCGAGGAGGAGGAGTTGGTTTTCACTAGGTAGGCCAACATGCGTCCCACACTTTCTCCTTCCACAAAGACTCGTTGTCTCTGAAAAAGTTGCTTATTCTCCCCCTTCCTTAGTACTACTATTCTGTAAGACTCTTGTTTATCCTCCCACAGTTTCGGCCTCTCTGGCGATGGATCCTCCAGAAATTGCTTCTCTGCCATCTCCAAATCCCTCCTAATCCCTTCCTCCCACTCTCTTGCTTTCTTCTTGTCACCTGCCACCCCCTGGATCAGTATACCCCTGAGGAATGCCTTCAGGGTGTCCCATTGTATACCCACTGTGGTTGAACCTTCATTAAATCTTACAAAATCTTCTAACTTTATTATTATCCTCTCCGGTTCTCCCATTAACTCCAACCAGTATGGACTAAATTTCCAGAATCCCCGAGCCTCCCTACCCCCTATATTCACTAAGACCACCATCAAAGAATGGTCCGAGACCCCTCTCGGGAAGTATGCTACGTCCTTTATTAGTGGCAACGCTTCTGCATTCCCGAGGGTCAAATCTATCCTTGAAAGGGTGGAGTGGGAGGCCGAGAAGCAGGAATATTGCCTTATTCCAGGATTCCGCAGCCTCCACACATCTATCAATCCTGCCTCTATCAAAAACTGGCCTAAACGGCCCTCTACTAGATTATGTGTTTGAACTGTCGGTGGGAATCTATCCAGTGCTTTGTTCGTCACCTCGTTAAAATCTCCTACGACTATTACCGGGGTATCCGATTTATCCAACATGAATTCCATTAGCTTATACAACACTTCGAGTTTAAAGGGTGGGGGGATATAGATGTTAGCTAAGACATACATTCTATTTTCTATTAAACAATGCAGAAAAATATAGCGGCCCATATCATCTATACTGGTCTGCCGACAGGAAAACACCACGCCTCTTTTCACCAATATGATCACCCCTCTAGAATATGAGGAGTGAACCGAGTGATATTGGGCCTGAAACCTCCTATTTTGTAGATATTTCACCGTGTCCTTTGTCAAGTGGGTTTCCTGCAAGCAGACCAGGCCCACCCCCCTCATTTCCAACAGCAAAAAGATGGCCGATCTCTTATTTGGATTCCCCATCCCCCGTATATTCCAGGAGCCTATCTTAAAAACCTTAGACTTCATCAAAGGAGCGAAGAGCAGGAAGTAGTTTCTATAAACCCCGTGGTACACATACCCAAAAAACAGGAAAAAAATAAATAAAAACCCATCTTTAGGCTTAGTACAATATATTGTGCAAAAAACCTCTGCATCCTCTGTGACTCCATACCCTTAAGGCAAATAACAAAGAACCCCACTACCACTTCCGTGAAGTGCATTATATAAAAAAAAAAAACACCCCATGCTTGCTCTCTGTGCTTTAATGCCCGTAGGGCTTATCCTACTATTCTTACTGTTACTATTATACTATGACTATTCCAAGTGTTCCCCCTTATCTTCCATTTTCCTTTTTTATTTACCACACTTGTGTTCAATCCTGGATCCCCTATCCCCCTGCGTTCCCCCCCAGTTACTAAGTGTGTTCTACTTTCACTCTGTCTTAATTTAACAAACCCCCATTCACCCACCTCCCATCCGTCCCACCCCCCCCAAACCACCCACCCCCATCCATCCCACCTAACTCTCTTGGCTCCTCTCCTTGAATTTCAGTCTCTGTTTGTTTCCTTCGAACCAGCTTGTTGCTCCTATCACTTGAAGCAAAGGCAATATAAGTGGCAGTGATCCTGAACTTTGAAAATTGTACCACAGTTACCCGTGCACTCCTCGATCCCTTTATTTTGTAATGCAGGGTCACTTGCACACCGTCTCTTAACAACAGCAGCAGCGAACAGCCAACTGTCAGGGCCTGTGCCCTATTTTAAAGTCCTGCTCACCTGCCCTCTCCGAACCTCGGATTTCAGCGACACAACGTCTGGATTCCGGCCAACCTCCGGAGGAGTTCTTCAGGTGCCACTTAGCAGGGACCTTCCCAGTTACCCCCCACTCTGGGGCCGCCAATCTTTCACCCTCCAATCTTTCACCCTCCACTGCTTCCGAATACTTTCGGCTCCCCGGACTCCAGGTGCACATGCGCAGTGGTAGCAGCAGCTCCGGCGGCACAGCAACAGTGCGGGACGGCTTTCAGGCTATGGGCGCCGGTTCCTCCGCCAGACCACACCTCCACACCCGCCCTCTACCGCACAGAACACCGGGGACAGTCTCCCAAGACGCAGAGCTGTCTAGTATTGCCGGCCGGATACTTCAGCAATAGCAATACGGTGAGAGGAGACTCTCATCTCACCCCTCGTTCACGCTCCACACTCAACCAACACCGGCATCTGACATAGTGTACTGTGTCCTCTGCACAGTGTGCACCTAAAGCTACCTGAAGAAAATTGGTGGTGTTCTTCTGATCCTATTAGTACCACAGGCAGGCAGCTGCAGTATTTACAGTTAGTGTACTGCGTCCTCTGCAAAGTGTGTACCTAAAGCTACCTGAAGACAATTGCTGTTGTTCTGCTCCTATTAATACCACAGGCAGGCAGCTACAGTATTTACAGTTAGTGTACTGTGTCCTCTGCACAGTGTGCACCTAAAACTACCTGAAGAAAATTGGTGGTGTTCTTCTGATCCTATTAGTACCACAGGCAGGCAGCTGCAGTATTTACAGTTAGTGTACTGCGTCCTCTGCACAGTGTGCACCTAAAGCTACCTGAAGAAAATTGGTGGTGTTCTTTGGATCCTATTAGTACCACAGGCAGGCAGTTGATTCTGCTAGCTGCAGTATCAGTATATATATATATATATATATATATATATATATATATATATATACATCCCAGCTTTGTGCAGCTACATCTCACTGCAGGCCATTAGTATGTCTGGAAGACCAACAAGGAGAGGCAGACAGTCACAAGCCAATAAAAGAGGGTAAGCAGGCTCTGTCTCTAGAGGTAACAGTGCTGGTCGTGGAGACGGTGCATCCTCATCAGCACGTGGCCGTGGGACACGCTTGTCCTTTTTTTCGGCAGCTGGAGCATTGAGCCGCAACCTGCGGAAGACTTGGTAGAGTGGATGACCAAGCCGTCCTCATCCTCCTCATCCTCTCTCACCCAGGCTCAGGGTACTTTGTCTGGCAAAGCAGCTGCCAACGCGGCCTCTTCCCTCGGCTCAATGGCATCAGTCACTCCTTCCCTAGCCCCACCATGTCCTCCTGAGGAGTCCCCCAAACTGTTTGACCACAGTGTTGGGTACATGCTCCAGGACGATGCCCAGCATTTTGAAGGCTCCGATGATGGTACCCAGCTAGAGGAAGGCAGTAACGTGAGCCCAGAGAGAAGGGGTGCCCAAGAAGGACAGCAATCTGGCAGTCATGTTCCCCCAGCTGCAGCATACTGCCAGCTTTACTCCAGTGATGAGGAGGGAGGGGATGATGAGGTCACTGACTCCACGTGGATGTCTGATAGGAGAGAGGGGGAGGAGGAAGAGGGTGCACATCTCCAACGAGGCAGGATGCCCTCCAGGGGTCAGCTTAAGGGCAGCACACCGACTGCATTACACCGCAGAGCTCCGCATGTGCAGGGCGCTGCTGTCTCTGCGTGTTATTCCAAAAGTTCTTTGGTGTGGGCCTTTTTTGTGACGAGTACATCAGATCCCACTGCTGCTATTTGCAACATATGTCTCAAGCGTATCTCACGTGGCCAAAACATCACCCGCTTGGGCACCACCAGCTTGACCAGACATATGTTGACCTGCCATGCAGTTCGTTGGCAAGCGTACCTAAAAGACCCACACCAAAGAACAAAGCGGACCTCTCCTTGCTCCTCATCAGCTGGGTTTTCCAACCCCACTATACCTTCAGTCCTCTCTGAAATCGGCACTGAGAGGAATGAAGGTGTAGAATTAGGTGTGTCACAGCCAAGTACTTGCGGGCAATCTGCTATCGGTACACCGACGTCAGATTGTACCAGGCAAATTTCCGTGCCCCAGCTGCTGCACCGCCGAAAGAAGTTCGCTCCCAACCATCCACATGCCCAGCGGTTGAATGCTAGCTTGGCTAACTTGCTAGCACTTCAGCTGCTGCCTTTTAAGTTGGTACTCACCAAGGTACTCACCAAGGCCGAGTTGCTGAGAGAGGCTCCCATTGCAGCTGGGCGCACGATACCCCTGGAAGTGGCACAGCGGGTATTGGGCATGAAGAAGCACGGGTCACCAGCAGGTAGAAGAGGTAGCGGGAAGGTCTTCTGGCAGAGAGAAGATCCGTGCAGGGTGGACTTGACACTGGACTGGAACTGGCTTGGCTGAAGCCCAAACAGCGAAGTCTGGAGAAGAAGACTGGAGCCAGTTCAGTGAGGAGGCTGAGGGTCAAACACAGAGACAAAGTCCAGAAACAGGCCGGGGGTCAAACACGGAAAGTCAGGCAGTAGTGGAGCAGGCTGATAATCAATCCCTGGGATCAGGCAGAGACAGAGTCCAGGAGGAGGCCGAGGGTCAAACACAGAAATCAAGCAGGTAGAGAAATCCGTGAGACAAGCCAAAGGTCAGGTGCTGGAGGGGTTCAGGAGAGGTCAGGTCAATCCGGGTCACAACAGGTAGGCACAGGTACACAGGCTCAGGAACAGGTTACAGGAAGCTGAGAAGACAAACCAGCAATGAGACAATACACAAGCTGTCTTTTATAGGCCCGCCAGGGGGACTCCCGCTGTGCGCACGTGCCCACGTAATAGTGCCGCATTGCGCACCCGCGTGCGCTGGCCCGCAGTATTGGACACTTGTATGCGCGAACCCGCTGAATCACGTACCCGTGCGTGCCGTAGCGCCACTCTACTGCGCAGCTGAACAGGAAAGCGCCGACGCTGGCAGGTCAGATTTCCGTTATTCCTCTGACAGTGCCCCCCCCAAGGGGCAGCCTCCGGATGCCCAGCTGGGATCGTATTCCTGGGTGTCTTCTGTGAATGTCCTGCACTAAACGAGGGGCATAAATGTTGTTAGAAGGTTCCCAAGAATTGTCCTCTGGGGGATACCCCTTCCATTTAACTAGGTACTGGACCCGTCCCCCCCTTTTTTCTGCAATCTAATATAGCCTCAACTTCAAATTCTTCTTCCCCTTCAATCTCAATTGGAGGGGGGAGGTAGTTCTTCTCTTCCCGAAAAAGGATTTGGGATTACTGGCTTTAGTAAAGAGGCGTGGAACACTGGGTGTATCCTATATGAACTGGGTAGCGTTCGTTCGAAAGCCACAGGATTTACTGCTCTCTTAATCTCAAAAGGACCAATGAACTTTGGGCCTAATTTATGTGATGGGTAGGGAAGTTTGAGATTGATAGCAGATAGCCACACTTTATCTCCAACCTTAAAACTCGGGTTACTCCTTCTCCCTCTATTGTAGTATTTTTCATAGCTATTTTGAGCTTTCTTCAAGGCTTCTTGAATCTGTAAAAAATGTGTTTGGATAAAGTTTTTCCAATCCTGTACTGCAGGAGTTGACACTTCAGGGATGGAATCTGGTAGAAAAGAAGGGTGGAACCCGTAATATGCCCAGAAAGGTGTTTGGTTGATGGCAGAGTGTATGGAATTGTTGTAGGCAAATTCCACGCAGGGCAGAAGGGTAGACCAGTCATCTTGGGAGCAGGAGCAGAAACAACGGAGGTATTGTTCTAAGGATTGATTAGTCCTCTCTGTCTGGCCATTACTCTGTGGGTGATAAGCAGACGAGAGAGAGGTTTTGATTTCCAGAGACCTACACAGATCCTTCCAAAACTTTGAAGTGAACTGAATTCCTCTGTAGGACACGATGTTGAGAGGAACGCCATGAAGTCTCACAACCTCTTTTCTGAAGATATTTGCAGTAGCTGAAGCAGAGGGAGTGCCCATCATGGGCAGAAAGTGTGCCATCTTTGAGATACTGTTGACCACTACTAGAATGGTAGTAAACTTCTCAGAGGGGGGTAGGTCCACAATGAAGTCCATAGAGACCTCTCTCCAGGGGCGTTCAGGGACGGGTAAGGATCTTAGAAGTCCCCAGGCCTTGGTGTTTGACCCTTTACTGTGTTGACAAGAAATGCAGGATTGCACAAATTTTTTGCAGTCTTTTCTCCAGCCCGGCCACCAAAAAGAGCGATGAATCAATTCAGAGCTTTTTTTGTATTCCAAAGTGCCCTGCTAGTTTGTGGTCGTGAAAAGTCTGCATAATCTGGAGTCTTACTGAGGGAGGAACGAATATCTTGTCCTGGGCCCATAGCAACCCATCTTTCCTTTCCAAAGAGGATACTTTGGATCCGGTGCATTGACTGGAGGCCTGTTTGATGGCTGACTTAAGACTAGGCTGAATGAGGCAAAGGAAGTTGTGTGGGGATAGGATGGTTCCAGGTTCTGTTGGTTTGCAAACTTCAGGAAACATACGGGAAAGTGCATCCGCCTTCCCGTTCTTGGAGCCAGGCCGATAAAAAATGTGGAAGTTGAACCTTGAGAAGAATAAACCCCAACGGGCTTGTCGGGGTCTAAGGTGCTTGACTGTTCGGAGGTACTCCAGGTTTCGATGGTCCGTGAAGATCATGATGGGTTGGGAAGCCCCCTCTAGCAAGTATCTCCATTCTTCTAAGGTGAATTTTATAGCTAACAGTTCTTGGTCTCCGTCGTAATTTTTCCCCGGGGGGGGGGGCTGAGTTTTATGAGAGGCAAAGGCTACGGGGTGAAGCAGTGCTTTCTGGCCACTTCTTTGGGAGAGGATAGCTCCTGTTGCAGACTCTGAGGCATCCACTTCTAGTACATAGGGCAAAACTGGATTGGGATGTTGGAGAAAAGGGGCTGAATAAAAAGTCTTTTTAATTCATCAAAAGCTTCCTGGCTTCCTGGGACCATTGGAATCTAGCCTGCTGGCGGATGAGCTGAGTGATGGGAGAGATGATTTAGGAAAAACCTTTAATGAACCTGCAATAAAAATTGGCGAAGCCAACAAATCGCTGAACCCCCTTTTTGTCAGAAGGAGCTGGCCATTCCTGGATGGCTTTAACCTTTTGTGGGTCCATTGCGACCCCTACTGTAGAGATGATGAATCCGAGGAACTGGATGGTATCCTTCTCAAATTCACATTTCTCCCCTTTTAGATATAGGCCATGTTTTCTGAGGATCGAAAGCACCTTCTTCACATGAGTTTGATGTAGCTCTATTGTAGTGTAAAAAATCAAGATATCATCAAGATAAACGATCACAAAGTTGTCCAGATACTCACGCAAGATGTCGTTGACCAGGTGTTGAAACATAGCCGGGGCGTTGCAAAGCATGAACGGCATCACTAAATACTCGAAGTGCCCAAATCTGGACCTGAAGGCTGTCTTCCACTCATCTGCGTCACGTATTCGAATAAGATTATAGACCCCCTGAGGATCTAGTTTGGTGAATATTTTAGCGGTTCGGGACGTTGGAAAAGTTCAGGAATGAGAGGGAGTGAATATCTATTCTTAATAGTCATTTTATTGAGCTCTCTATAGTCCACACAAGGTCTCAGAGATCCGTCTTTCTTTTTGATGAAAAAGATTCCTGCTCCGGCTGGGGACAAAGAGGGAGGATGAACCACTTTTCAAGGTTCTCATTGATATAGGAACGGAGAGCTTCTAATTCGGTCTTAGACAAAAGGAAGATGTGGCCGAAAGGGATTTCAGAACCAGGTAGGAGTTCAATAGAGCAATCATAAGGCCGATGGGGTGGCAAACTATCAG
Organism: Aquarana catesbeiana; assembly: GCF_042186555.1. Lineage (NCBI taxonomy): Eukaryota > Metazoa > Chordata > Amphibia > Anura > Ranidae > Aquarana > Aquarana catesbeiana. The sequence continues at coordinate 111,932,628 of NC_133330.1, read as the reverse complement.
CCTTTTTCTTGTCAAGGATGTCCAGAAATTCATGATAGGCAGTAGGGACATGCTGGAGATTATCTGGCATAGGCTGTAGAGTTGAACAGGTGGCAGTTTTGTCATGGCTTGGCAAAAGGCAATGCTGAGAGCAGTACACGGAGGAGAAGAGAATTTCTTTCTTGCTCTACTTGATCTGAGGATCATGGGCCTGCAACCATGGGAATCCTAGGATAATTGGAAACATGGGTGAGCTTATAATGTCAAAACGAAGAAATTATTTATGTCCAGAGTCAGTGGAAATAAGAATGGGCTTGATTTCTTGGGTGACCGGCCCAGAGCAGGGTAGGGACCCATCTGCCAGGTGTATTTGCAGGTATTGTTTCTTGACTTGGAGAGGGACGTGCAGACTTTGAGCGAGGGACGTGTCTAGGAAACAACTACAGGCTCCTGAGTCAATGATGGCCAGTAGCTGAATCTCCTCTTCCGCCACCTGAAAAAAGACCGGGAGGATAAGGTGAGACTGGCTAGAACCAACAACTTGAAAATTCATGGCAAACTGTGGACTGGACTTACTAGGTCACACGGGGCAATTGCGTAAGAAGTGGCCTGCTTCTCCACAGTACAGTACAAGGTTGGCCTGACGCCGGCAAAGTCTTTCATCGGGAGTGAGCGGAGACCGGATTAAACCCAGTTACATGGGCTCCATGGAAGGAGCAGGAACAGGAGGAACCTGAGGTAGCATCAACAACTGGACAACTGGAAACTCTCAGAACGTTGCTCCCGGAGTTTGGTGGCTAGTTGGATCAGATCTTCCAGGGAGTCAGGAGTATCCACCCGAGCCAATTCATCCTTTAGAGTTTCCCAGAGACCCTGGCGATACTGGTACTTGAGAGCGGCCTCATTCTAGCTGGTGTCACCTGCCCATCTTCGGAATTCCACGGTGTAGTCTTCCACGGGTCTCTTCCCCTGGGTCAGAGCGTGCAAAATGGATTCAGCGGTGGCAGTGCGCTGCGGGTCGTCATACAGCTGACCCATTGAATCGAAGAAAGTGTCCACCGAGTCAGGGCTGATCCTGGCCGGGGTGCACGGGGTGCAGTGCACCCAGGCGCCACAGAGGTGGGGGCGCTGAAGTGCCAGAGTGCTCCCCTCCCTCCTCCTCTTGTCCGTAGGCATCTCTCTCACCGCCACCGCCGTCACTGTGCCCATCCCCCCTCCCTCCACCTGTCAGAGGAGGAGAGCGAAACAGCCGGAAACCGGAGCGGTTGTCTCTGTTTGCAGAGAGAGACCAGCCGCGGCCGCGCAGTGACGTCACGGGGGGGGGGGCGGTCCGAGCCCGACGTGTTCCACTTCTCCTCCTGTGTGTAACTCCCGCCTGCTGCCCAAGCCTGACACGCTCTGTTCTCCACCCGGGCGGCGCGGCTGCACACCGTCCTCTCCTCTCAAGCTGCCGCCCGGGTGTTTTTAATTAGCCTAATGGAGGGGGGGTCTGTACTAATGTAGGGGTGGTGGTTTGTCCTGGGGGGTCTAAACTAATGTAGGGGGAGGTGATTTGTCCTGGGGGGTCTGTACTAATGTGGGAGGAGTGGTTTATCCTGGGGGGTCTATACTAATGTAGGGGGGAGGTGATTTGTCCTGGGGGGTCTGTACTAATGTAGGGGGGGTGGTTTGTCCTGGGGGGTCTATACTAATGTAGGGGGGTGATTTGTCCTTGGGGGTCTAAACTAATGTAGGGGGGTAATTTGTCCTGGGGGTCTGTACTAATGTGGGGGGAGTGGTTTGTCCTGGGGGGTCTGTACTAATGTAGAGGGGGTGATTTGTCCTGGGGGGTCTAAACTAATGTAGGGGGAGGTGATTTGTCCTGGGGGGTCTGTACTAATGTGGGGGGGTGGTTTGTCCTGGGGGGTCTATACTAATGTAGAGGGGTGATTTGTCCTGGGGGGTCTGTACTAATGTAGGGGGGAGGTGATTTGTCCTGGGGGGTCTGTACTAATGTAGGAGGTGGGTGGTTTTTTCTGGGTGGTCTATACTAATGTAGGGGAGGTGATTTGTCCTAGGGGTCTATACTAATGTAGGGGGGAGGTGATTTGTCCGGGGGGGTCTGTACTAATGTGGGGGGGTGGTTTGTCCTGGGGGGTCTGTACTAATGTAGGGGGGGTGGTTTGTCCTGGGGGGTCTGCAGTCTCTGACCATCTCCTGTACCATGTCTGCAGTCTCTGATCATCTCCTGTATCATGTCTGTAGTCTCTGACCATCTCCTGTATTATGTCTGCAGTCTCTGACCATCTCTTGTACTATGTCTGCAGTCTCTGACCATCTTCTGTATTATGTCTGCAGTCTCTGACCATCTCCTGTATTATGTCTACAGTCTCTGACCATCTCCTGTATTATGTCTGCAGTCTCTGACCATCTCCTGTACTATGTCTGCAGTCTCTGACCATCTTCTGTATTATGTCTGCAGTCTGACCATCTCCTGTACTATGATTGCAGTCCCTGACCATCTCCTGTACTATGATTGCAGTCTCTGACCATCTCCTGTACTATGTCTGGGGGCTCTTTCTAACAGATTCTCTAACAGAAGCCCTATCTGTGTGCATCAGAGAGACTCCCCTCCAGGTCCCACTCTTCCTGTATTTTCTTAATTGTTAAAAGATCATGGGAGGATCCCAGGGTAACAAAAAGTTCTTAGGGGAACATTTCTGTGTTTGAGTGGTTGCCATAGAAACATTTGTAAAGGGGAGGAGTTGGTAAGATGACCACGCCCACGTGGGGGCGCCAGAAATATTTCTGCACCCATGCGTCTATGACCCTAGGATCGGCCCTGCACCGAGTTGAGGAGATTGTGGGCCCAACATTGTGGTTTGTCAGACAGCAATGAGATGACAAATCCCACTTTAACAGACTTGGAATGAAAAGTCCTGGGTTGGAGGGCTAAGTACAACTGGCAAGCATTTTTAAACGCCCTAAACTTCTTACGGTTCCCGGAAAACCGTTCCGGAGTGGGAACTCTGGGTTCAGGAAAGGTCATCACTACTACAGGGTTGGTTTGACCTTGCTGGGAAGATGTTCCACTGGCAGATGACGTGGTATCTAAGAGGCCTGGAGAAGTAGTCAGGTGCTGAAGGCGGCCTTCAATCTGGAAATATCCGTCCTGAAGTCTCTGAACAGCTTGGGTAAGGGCTGAAACTTGCTGGCAAAGTGCCTCGAGGGGAGAGGCAGAGTCGGCCTCGATCATGGCTGGTTTGTACTGTCAGGTACTCACCAAGGCCGAGGTGCTGAGAGAGGCTCCCCTTGCAGCTGGGCGCACGATACCCCTGGAAGTGGCACAGCGGGTATTGGGCACGAAGAAGCACGGGTCACCGGCAGGTAGAAGAGGTAGCAGGAAGGTCTTCTGGCAGAGAGAAGATCCATGCAGGGTAGACTTGACACTGGACTGGAACTGGCTTGGCTGAAGCCCAAACAGCGAAGTCTGGAGAAGAAGACTGGAGCCGGTTCAGTGAGGAGGCTGAGGGTCAAACACAGAGACAAAGTCCGGAAACAGGCCGGGGGTCAAACATGGGAAGTCAGGCAGTAGTGGAGCAGGCTGATAATCAATCACTGGGATCAGGCAGAGACAGAGTCCAGAAGGAGGCCAAGGGTCAAACACAGGAATCAAGCAGGTAGAGAAGTCCGTGAGACAAACCAAAGGTCAGGTGCTGGAGAGGTTCAGGAGAGGTCAGGTCAATCCGGGTCACAACAGGTAGGCACAGGTACACAGGCTCAGGAACAGGTTACAGGAAGCTGAGAAGGCAAACCAGCAATGAGACAATGCACAGGCTGTCTTTTATAGGCCCGCCAGAGGGACTCCTGCTGTGCGCACGTGCTCACGTAATTGCGCCGCATCGCGCACCCACGTGCGCCGGCCTGCAGTATCGCGCACTTGTGTGCGCCGTAGCGCCACTCTACTGCACAGGCACACAGGAAAGCACCGACGCTGGCAGGTCAGATTTCTGTTATTCCTCTGACACTCTGCCCCCTTCCGTGAGTTTGTGGAATGTGCGGTTCCTCAGTGGCAGGTTCCCAAACGCCCCTTTTTCTCACGGAAGGCGATTCCGGCTCTCTAATGGCATGTGGAAGGCAATGTCTTGGCCTCGCTGGACAGGGCGGTCAGTGGTAAGGTGCATATTACCGCTGACTCATGGTCCAGCAGGCATGGACAGGGACGTTACCTATCTTTCACCGCGCACTGGGTGACTCTTCTGGCAACTGGGAAGGATGCAGGACAGGGTGCAGTAGTGTTGGAGGTTGTTCCGCCACCACGCCTCCAAAATTCTAGTAGTGGTGATTCTGCCACACCTCTATCCTCCACCCCCTCCTCTTCTTCTTCCTCCATGGCCTCTTCCTGTGCTGATTTGTCCTCAGAACGAGCGTTGCTCTGTAGGCGTTCAAGGGGCTACGCAAGCACGCAGACAAAAAGATGCCATGCGGTGCTTGAGCAGGTGTGCTTGGGGGACAGGAGCCACACTGGGGCAGAGATTCTGTCAGCTCTGCAAGGGCAGGTTCAGAGGTGGTTGACGCCAGCTTAAGGCAGGTATGGTGGTTTGCGACAATGGCACCAACCTCCTTTCAGCCCTCCGACAGGGACAACTGACCCATGTGCCCTGTTTGGTTCACGTCCTTAACTTGGTGGTGCAGCGGTTCTTGGGCAGGTACCCGAGCTTACAGGATGTCCTGAGGCAGGCCAAGAAAGTCTGTGTGCATTTCCGCAGGTCATATATTGCCAGTGCTCATCTGGCTGACCTCCAAAAGGAATTTAACCTGCCCAAGAACCGCCTAATCTGTGACATGCCCACCAGGTGGAACTCAACGCTGGCCATGCTGTAGCGGCTGCACACGCAGCAGAGGGCCATCAATGAGTACCTATGCGTCTATGGCACCAGGACAGGGTCAGGGGACCTTGTTTTTTTTCCCAACGCCAGTGGGCTATGATCAGGGATGCATTCACTGTGCTGTTACCATTTGAGGAGGCCACGAGGATGGTGAGCAGTGACAGTGCATGCATCAGTGACACTGTCCCTCTTGTCCACCTGTTGGAGCACACGCTGGATGGAATAATAGACAGGGCACTTGAGGCAGAACAGAGGGAGGAAGAGGAGGACTTCCTTGCCTCTCAAGGCCCCCTTTATCCAGACAGTGTTCCTGCGTGCCCGCCTATCACACAGGAAGAGGACGAGGTTGAGGAGGAGGAGGATTGTGTCAGCATGGAGGTGGAGCCTGGCACTCAGCATCAGCAGCAGTCTTCAAGGGATCATTTACAGTCCGAAGAAACCCATGGACTTGTACGTTGCTGGGAGGAGGTGGCTGCGGATCATGTCGTCCTTAGTGACCCAGAAGACTCCGGACCGAATGCCTCAGCAAACCTACGCTGCATGGCCTCCCTGATCCTGCAAAGCCTGCGGAAGGATCCTCGTATTCGTGGTATCAAGGGGAGGGATGATTACTGGCTGGCAACCCTCCTTGATCCACGTTACAAGGGTAAGGTTGCGGACCTTATCTTGCCGTCGCAGAGGGAGCAGAGGATGAAACATCTTCGGGAGGCCTTGCAGAAAGGTTTGTTTGCAACGCGTTTCCAGAGCCTGGGAGGTTACAATTTCCTGGTCCTCCTGGACAACGTGTTGCTGAGGCTTCGGTCAGTCACAGAAGGAGCGGTGGAGAAGGTGCGCCGCTGCGTTCAGACAATTTTTTAGTCCGCAGCCCCAAGGTCTGATCAGTTCCAGCAACCATCGCCAGCGTCTGATTCACATGGTGCAGGATTACCTAGGGGCAAGATCAGGCTTGGACACCTTTCCCACTGAAAATCCTCTGGGTTACTGGGTCTTGAGGATGGATCACTGGCCAGAGCTTGTACAGTATGCAATTGAGCTACTGGCCTGTCCTGCATCCAGCGTTCTTTTGGCACGCACATTCAGTGCTGCTGGAGGCTTTGTGACCGATCACAGGGTGCGCCTGTCCACCGAATCGATCGATCGGCTGACCTTCATAAAAATGAATCAGTCTTGGATCACCAGCTACCAAGCACCTGATGCTGATGTAACCAATTGATTTTTTTTTAAATGTGAGATCCCTTCAAGACTGCCTATGCTGATGCTGAGTGACTATCCTGTTATGCTGAGTCACAATCCTCTTCCTCCTCAATTTTCATGCTGATAGCTTGTAAGAACATTTTTGGTTTTGGGCACCGCCACCAGTGGCCAAGGCCCAATTTTTCTGCCCCTGTTTAACAGGGGCGTGTAATTACAATTTTTGATGCAATACTTTGCAGCAGGGCTCATTCCTGCTCTCCAACTATAGTATCTGTGAGGGGTTGCAGTGGTATAGGTGCAATGAAAAATCTGGACTGCCGCACTCCGGATTGGAATAATAAAGGTAAAATCTTCTTTATTGAAAAAATGACATGGTATAAAATGCGTACATTGCTCTGTTGAAGTGATACAGCAAAACCGCTGACGCGTTTCACGCTCCCATAGAGCGCTTACTCATAGCTGGTTTGTACAACAATGAAAGTCACTTATATACACATTGTACGTCTCACACATGACCCCATACTGATTGTATAACTCTAAACAGCTGATCGTTAGATTGTATGGCCTCTTAACATAGAGTTAATTGGGTGTGTGTTTTATGGTGGAGTGTTTATTGAAGACGTGAATGTGAAGACAAGATGTTTCTATAGACAATACAAAAAATATCCATAAATAAAAAGTTTATATTGCTTTTAAAAGTCTTTTGAAGAAGGAAAGTTAGGAAGATATAAAGTTTCCTTTCTTTCCACGGGACTGAGATAGGTGCTAAAACTAGCGCTTAGACGTATAAACATGTAAACCATTATATAAATGAATGCAGGTATATATGAGCCATATGGCCCAGCAGCCACGGCATAGTGCGAAAGATATCATATGTCTGCTCAGTTTACAAAAAAATTTTTTATATATAAATGAGAATATTGTAAAGGTTATTATGAGGAGACACTATGAAAAACCACTGTGTTTTGTAAACGTTAAAGTCTTACATGTGAGGATCTGTGACAGTGTTTGCATGACTTTCAAATTTCATGACTTTATGTGAACTCTGCCAGATTTGAAATGCAAACAAAGTGTATGCATATATGGTGTGTGGGTGCTTTTTTAGTAATCTGAACTCCACAAGGAAAGAAAAAAAAAATATATTTTATAAATGCATGTATATGTGCATTTATGTGTATCATAAATATAAAAGGTGAAAATGAAAAATAAAGTGGAGATCAACATAAAACGTGAAGGGGGCATGTGTATATATATATATCTATCATCGTGAAAGTATATATAGAATATATATAAAATGAAACAAAGTGGAAACTAAACCATGTGTTTGTGGCTTGACTAAAAAACACGATCAATAAATGGTCTATGTCTGAGTGTATGTTTCCCATGCATCTCCTACACATATACCTGTCGAGCTTGTGATACGCATACAGGAAATAAATGGTGATAAAATATATCATGCACCAATAATTCTGTGGCTCAAACTCTCAAAAATATATGTGAGGGGTTGCAGTGTTGTGGCACCAGCACCAGTGCCCAAGGCCCAATTTTTCAGCCCCTGTTTAACAGGGGCGAATAATTACAATTTTTGATGCAATACTTTCCAGCAGGGCTCATTCCTGCGCTCCAACTATAGCATCTGTGAGGGGTTGCAGTGTTGTGGCACCAGTGCCTAAGGCCCAATTTTTCTGCCTCTGTTCAACAGGGACATGTAATTAAAATTCTTGATCTAATATTTCACAGCAGGGTCCATTCCTGCACCCACCAAGAGTAACTGTGAGGGCTTACAGTGTTGTGGCACCAGCACCGCCACCACCAAAGGCCCAATTTTTCTACCACTGTTCAGCAGGTGCATGTAATTACAATTCTGGATATAATATTTCACAGCAGGGCCCTTTCCGGCGCCCACCAAGAGTATCTGTGAGGATTACAGTGTTGTGGCACCACCACCACCACCGAAGGCCCAATTTTTCTACCACTGTTCAACAATAGCATGTAATTACAATTCTTGATCTAATATTTCACAGCAGGGCCCGTTCCTGCGCCCACCAAGAGTAACTGTGAGGGCTTACAGTGTTGTGGCAACACCAACACCTAAGGCCCCAATTTCTGCAGAGTATATAGGGCAGGCCCCTACTTTCAAACATCCAACTTACAAACGACTCCTACTTGCAAACGGAAGAAGACAACAGGAAGTGAGATGAAATCTACCCCTAGGAAGGGAAATTCTCTCCTGGAAGAGTTAATATGGGAAAAACGTGTCTCCTCTTCACTGATGCTTTATCACCAATCCTTGTTTCACTAAAAACCCCAAATTTTCAAAAAACATTCGTCACTGGGACAGAAAGTGAGGTGAAATCTTCTGAAGAGGTGCACAGACAGCAAAACAAATGTTACAGGGGTGATAACCCTTCCCTATGTTTTCCAAAAAGCTAAAAAATAGATTTTTTGGCTGGAGCTACACTTTAAAAATCTACCAGTTCAAAATTACAAACAGATTCTACTTAACAACAAACCTACAGTCCCTGTCTTGTTTGCACCGCCTGTATACTGCTGTTCAGAGTATATAGGGCCTGGGGGCCCCACGCCTTTCCTTTTTTTAAATTTTGGTGCGGGGTTCCCCTTATTATCCATACAAGACCCTAAGGGCTTGGTAATGGACTGGGGGGTGGGGGGTAACCATGCCGTTTGTCTCACTGATTGTCATCCATATTGCCGGGACCCAACATTACATTAAAGTCATAAGCAGTTTTAAATGACTTTTATTCTTTTAAAAATGTCATTTTGTGCAGGGACTGTTCTAAGCACGGGAATATTTCACTTTTTTTTCACTTTAAGCATCATTAAAATCACTGCTCCCGAAAAAACGGCTGTTTTTAAAACTTTTTTTGCATTGATACATGTCTCCGGGGCAGGACCCGGGTCCCCAAACCTTTTTTAGGACAATAACTTGCATATTAGCCTTTAAAATAAGCACTTTTGATTTTGAACGTTCGAGTCCCATAGACTTTATTGGGGTTCTAAAGTTCGCGAGAACTAGTGCGAACAGAACCGGGGGGTGTTTGGATCATCCCTACTCCCTAGGGAACACTAAACCCCTTGATCTCCCCCTAGTGTTAAGTCCTTCCATGCCATTTATACAGTGATCAGTGACTATTTTTAGCTCTGATCACTGTACTAATGTCACTGGTCCCAAAAAAGTGTCAAAAGTGTCCGATCTGTCCGCCCCAATGTCGCAGCCCCGTTAAAAATCACTGACCTCCGCCATTACTAGTAAAAAAAAAAAAAAAAAAGCCTGTAATAAAAATGCCATAAATATATCCCCTATTTTGTAGACGTTATAACTTTTGCACAAACCAATCAATATATACTTATTGCGATTTTTTTTTTTACCAAAAATTTGTAGAATACATATTAGCCTAAACTGATGAAGAAATTTGTTTTTTTGGGGATATTTATTCTAGCAAAAAGTAAAAAAAATTGTTTGTTTTTTTCAAATTTTTTATCTTTTTTTGTTTATAGTGCAAAAAATAAAAACCGCAGAGGTGATCGAATGCCACCAAAAGAAAGTTCTATTTGTGGGGGAAAAAAAAGGACCTCAGTTTTGTTTGGGTACAGCGTCGTATGACCGCGCAATTGCCAGTTAAAGCGACGCAGTGCCGTATCGCAAAAAAATGGCCTGGTCATTAAGGGGGTAAATCCTTCTGGGGGCTGAAGTTGTTAAACATGAGCAAAAAACAAAACAAAAAAAAAACAAAACAAAATAAAACTGTCTCTGGCAGCGAAGCGGTTAAAGGCAGTTATTCTGCGGAGGCTGGCACCGGGTTGGGTGATCTAGGCGGAGCCACTGGGGAAACTGGAAACGAAAGTCGAGGGGACTGTCCTGCGACTGTCGGGGAAAAATCAATGCAGATAGAACGGAGAGTGGAAGACACAGCAGGGTAAGGAGAGACTGGGGACTGTTTGCAGATTGAGAAGTTTAGAAGCGGTGTGCAGAGAAGTTTCAGTGTCCTGGGCTGCCCACGTGCTGTCATGTTTTGCTGATTGACAGCGTGTAGGATGGAATGAGGAACGCATTGAAGGCACGTCATATAGCAATAGAATAGCAAGCAGGGAAAACTGGCCTTGTGAAAGCTTCCGAAGGCATTTTAGATACACGTACACAATAACGTAGCTGTGTATGGAAGATGACACTGGAACAGCATGCGATGTTTGTGTAGACTTTACTTATGATGTCAGTGTAATGGGCGATCTGTATATTACTAATTATTAAAGGCTCGCATTTAAAATACGCTGATATTGGACTGTTCGGGGTTAATCGGCTGTTGCTAGGTAGATAGTTCTGTTAACAAAGGCGGAGTTTGAGTTTATTTCCTGTGCTGTCAGCTATGACTAGCTTTAGTTCTATCGTTTTAGTACTAGAAACATAGATGAAAATGATATGTGCTGTAGGTTTTTGTCTTCGGCAATGTTCCATTGCTTGGCTGTAGGCAAGGAGAACGACATTCAATACTAAGCGGAGGAAAAGTCTTCAAGAAAATGGCGCTCGTGACCTAGGCGTGGTTAAGGAAGTTTGTCCCCTGGCGTTTGAGCAGAATGGCTCCGGTGTTGTAAAAATTTCTTGTCACGTCACTTCCTGTGCGGCTCCGTCACTCAAACAGCTGACGGCGGGGCCTTACCGCGCATGCGCGATTTCACGGCCCTACATCCCGCGCTTAGCTCCCGCATGCGCGGTAAAGCCCCGCTGTCAGCTGTTGAAGTGACTGAGCCGCACAGGAAGTGACGCGGTCGAGATTCTGTATGGGTCGCAGAAATTTTTACAACAGGTGCTGAGGGGTGTTTCCGTTAGTAGTTAAGTGTGCTTGTAGTTGGTCTAGCGCTGTAGGAAGGGCTGTAAGATGTGGATTTTGTCCATTTATTTTCTGAGCAGCTAGTACTGGGTTCTGCAGAGTTCTCTTCGTGTTCGGGCTTAGGGGAAGCCGGTGCTCTAATGAACTGAACCTGGAAACGGACTTGAGAGCGTGTAAAAATTCGCTGCAAGTCCATCAAAAGTGATACTGAAAAAAACTTTGTTATTTGTTTGGATGGATGTGACATCATAGGCCTGAAAGAAACAGGATTGCTGACGCTTCTTCTTCCACCTCGTTTTCTGAACAGACTTTGCTCATCATTATGATCTCTATCAGAAGTAATCACGGATCTGTCTCGTTCTAAATTGTGGTGTCTTAGAGCAAACCTGGGATCTTGGTTTATGATATTATTAAAATGTCCTCTAAAAAGTCTGGAAAGAAAAAGCGCTCTCGTGGTCCAAAGACTGAGGGTACGTCTGCAGAACAAGTAGTATTTGGCTTATTGAGTGAGCTGCTTTCGAGAGGTGTAGAACATGGAGCCTATAAATGGTGTCTACAAAAAAATGCTGACCCGAAAAGAACTGTGTTTGTTAGCTGTGTTCCGGCAGAAATGCCTAATGGAGTAATATGTGCTATTATGGCTAGAACATTGAATCGGGGCCTTGTAGAAATTGTTGATGCTGTGAAATCTGCTGACAGTGTTTACCAATCCCTGCTTGTACAAGCTGAAGGGAACATTGACAGCGAAGCCTGCCAAACCCTTATCCGCTGTGAAGATTGTCCATTGGGGTATTGGATAATGATAATGCCATTAGAAGACAGTAATATAGGACTGGCAACTGCAGAAGTGGACCCGCCATCTGTTAATAAGGAGCCCCCACCCTGGCCAAAGGTGTCTACAGATAAGATGTTCTCAAAGGACCCCGCTGTTCTTACCAAGGGACCACCTGCTGTCAAAAAGCTTTTAGAAAAAAAGGTATTTTGTTCTGCAGAGGAGTCACCACCAAAGGGAAGTTTGCAATCGGCAATGGCACCATCTAAGGAAGCCAAAATGTTACCAGGTGCAATGGAACCATTACAAGTGAGGGAGCCACCACTTGTTGGAAAGCAACCTCCATTACAAGCTACATCAACTACAAAGGAACTTTCTTTGCTGGAAAAGGGCCTGCCATCTATGAGGAAGCCTTCTTCAGCAACAAAAATGCCTTTAGTTTGCCAGCATCTTCCGCCACCATTTAAGGTTCTGCCAGCTGCAAAGTTATTGCCAGCTGTAAAGGAACTGTCTCCAGAAACAAACGCTTTGCCACTTGAAAAGGAAGAAAAGCGGCTGAATGTGCTGATACCTTCAGTGATAAAAATCATCCTACCTGCAAATGATTCACTTCCCTCAGCAAAGGTTTCTTCACCTATAAAAGGGATGCAGATGATAAATAAGAGTGATAAGAACCACCAAACTGTTCAAAATGAAACCGATAGTCTAGTAAAGCTTCCAACTAGAGAACACTTTGATACAGTAGTTCCTAACCCAAGTCCTATCATAAATTATGGGACCCAAGGTAGAATTAAGTTTCCAGTTACCAAGCTGCCAAATGCAACATATGATCCAGTTTGGGGAGGTGAGATAGTGTTACAAGCATTTAAATCATTCGGTATTACAAGTGTGGAGATAAATTCTGTGGTCTCTGTAAGGTGATTTTGTGTGGGGTTTTTTTTTGGTTCCTGAGATCAACATTCTTCTGATACTATGCTCTTTTAATTCGGTGCATGTATGTCAACATTTGTTTCTGACGTTATGTTAAAAGATTTGAGATGCTTTAAATATTAGCATTTAAAATATTGTCATAACCTTAGCAAGGTCAGGATTTTTCTTAATGTGGGCCAACAATAAATTAATAGCTTGTACAGTACAGGAAAATATTTCAAGAGAAATGTTCTATTCCTGTTACATACCAATTTTAAAGATGGATTCACTTTTTTTTTTTTTTTTTAATATTCTGAGACAGGGCAGCTAAGTATTCAGCTTTGCAACTAAATGTTTAACGTTAGTACCGTATCATGAGATGAAGAAAAGGACTACCGTCCTTTGGTTCAATAGATGCTATATTTATGCATATATTGTTCATTTCAATAAAAAATAAAAATTTACCAGGCAGCCAAAAGTTTTATGCTTACCCTACATTAATAGAAGTTCAACTTCTTCCTTTTTTTTTTTTCAGAAATTTCAATTTTATCATTTGTGGGGTCAAATTGGCATTTGTTTTTTTGACAATGGCGATAAAAACATTGAGGAGCAGGATGGAAATTAACTAATTTCTAACTGTATGTGGCTTTCATTAAGCACATACATACAAAAATTGATTGTTAAAGCAAACAGAATTTTAAAATATGCTGAGAGCATATAAGAAAATCCAGACAGCCGCACTCCAGGAAAATATTATCCAAAGAAATTTATTGTAAAATCAGGATCATACCATATACAGAACACTGTGGCAAAATATACAGGCAGTCAGCTAACGCATTTCGCACTTATGCTAAGTGCTTACTCATAGCTAACAATAATAAGAATGAGACAACATATATACTTTCTATTGTGAATCATGTGACTATGTAATCATGCTGGAATCCGGAACAGCTGAGGTCCGGCTATGAAGGGTGTAAACACCTGTCAATGAATGATAGATGATGGGATTAAACATCCCTGTGGATACAAAGTATATAAATGTAAGCAATGGAAAAAAGAAAAAAATATAAAATTAACATGAAGGAACAGTGAGATTGATGTTTAAAAAGTTGACAAAGTGAAATTGGGTAAAAAGGAAATGAAAAAGTGAGTAAAGGAGAAAAATTGGATCTCAAAAAACTTATAAAAATGTATATGTGTGTGTATGTGCCCATATGTGAGGAGAAAAATTGTGTATATTAGACAGTTGATTGCGTGAAACAAAGAGTGAAATTCCAGTGTGAGCAAGAGATGTCACTCTAATGTGACTTCAATGCTATATAAAATAAATAAATATAGGACCGGGAGAAAAAGAGTGAAGTATGGAGATAATTATCTGGATGTATAAAAATGTTATAATATAGGGAGGGGAAAATACATAAAAGTTATACATAATGTGTCAAACAAAAAAAATATATATGTGTGTGTGTAGATAGATAGATAGATAGATAGATAGATAGATAGATAAACACTATTGCTTCGACCGTGTGTGGGCTCCACCGGACATTTTCCATCGGATTTTCCGACACACAAAGTTGGAGAGCAGGAGATAACATTTTCCGACAACAAAATCCGTTGTCGGAAATTCCGATCATGTGTACACAAATCCGACGGACAAAGTGCCACGCATGCTCAGAATAAATAAAGAGATGAAAGCTATTGGCCACTGCCCCATTTATATTCCCGACGTACGTGTTTTACGTCACCGCGTTTAGAACGATCGGATTTTCCGACAACTTTGTGCAACCGTGTGTAGACAAAACAAGTTTGAGCCAACATCCGTCGGAAAAAATCCTAGGATTTTGTTGTCGGAATGTCCGAACAAAGTCCGACCGTGTGTATGCCCTATAAGACATATGTTTTGATTTTGTAAATAAATGAAGTCCATGGTCATATAAGGAAAAAAGGGGGAAAACATATAGATATATGCCTCCTATTTTTTTTTAAAAAGAACTGTGTGTTTATGTCAAAAATATATACTTTTGTATTCACATATAAGTCACTCGAATGCGTGGTCTCAAATTTCTATAATCTGTAGAAACGAAGCCCCTCTCCTGAAAGGAGAAAACAGATAGACAAACACATGTGTTGATGAAAGAAGTTAATTAAATGCACATAGTAAAAGTATTTTAAACCTGTTCTACTGTGTGTATATGAAGAAAAAGACGATAAAAGAAAAAAGAGAACGGGGAAAGAAAAAGGAGGGAAAAGGAAAAAGACTTTCATCAAATTACATGTGTGAACATATTTCAGTATCATGAATAAAATCTTGAATACAATAAAGATAAAAGCCATACTTTAGAGAAAACAACTCTATGTTCAACTGTATATACATAAGAACTCATCAACAGTTGAAAAGTAGAGCATTTAAATACACAAAAAGATATGTGTGTGTGTGTGTGTGTATGTGTGTGTATATATATATGTACATGCACACGGACCGTGTTCGTTAGGAAGTCTTAGGGTCCCTATAGACATATTAATCATCCCCCCCCCCCCCCTACACAGTATAAGCCACCTTGTGAGAGTTCTTCTCTTTTTTCTTTCCAGGGAGCCTATTTTCAAATATGATTAACATAATCAATAAATACATGTTTTATGGCATACCCATGGTTTACTATTTTGGCTTAGGACATATATATTTTTCTGTATAATTTTTTGCATATGCGTTTGTATAGCTTGAATTACCACAAACTTCACGAACATATATCCAGCTTAGCATATACCTTTTACATAGATGTTTCTTTTACTATTTACAGAAAATTATGGTCCTAATAAGGACGGTCTTTATGCGTGTGTGTGTGTGTGTATGTGTGTGTGTGTGTGTATATATATATAATATATATATATTTTGACACAGGAGACTATTGTCTTAATGAACACGGTCCGTGTGTGTGTGTGTGTATATAACACACACACACACACACACACACACACACACACACACACACACACACACAAAGACCGTCCTTATTAGGACCATAATTTTCTGTAAATAATAAAAGAAACATCTATGTAAAAGGTATATGCTAAGCTGGATATATGTTTGTGGTAATTCAAGCTATACAAACGCATATGCAAAAAATTATACAGAAAAATATATATGTCCTAAGCCAAAATAGTAAACCATGGGTATGCCATAAAACATGTATTTATTGATTATGTTACTCATATTTGAAAATAGGCTCCCTGGAAAGAAAAGAGAAGAACTCTCACAAGGTGGCTTATCATACTGTGTAGGGGGGGAAAATGATTTATATGTCTATAGGGACCCTAATGCCCTGTACACACGGTCGTATTTTCCGACGGAAAATGTGTGGACCTTGTTGTCGGAAATTCCGACCGTGTGTGGGCTCCATCACACATTTTCCATCGGAATCTCCGACACACAAAGTTTGAGAGCAGGCTATAAAATTTTCCGACAAAATCTGTTGTCGGAAATTCCGATCGTGTGTACGCAAACCTGACGGACAAAGTGCCACGCATGCTCAGAATAAATTAAGAGACGAAAGCTATTGGCTACTGCCCCGTTTATAGTCCCGACGTACATATTTTACGTCACCGCGTTTAGAACGATCGGATTTTCCGACAACTTTGTGTGACCGTGTGTATGCAAGACAAGTTTGAGGCAACATCCGTCGGAAAAAATCCATGGATTTTGTTGTCGGAATGTCTGATCAATGTCCGACCGTGTGTACAGGGCATAAGACTTCCTAATGAACATGGTATGTGTGTGTGTATGTGTGTATGTGTATATATATATCTATCTATATTTAAATGCTCTACTTTTCAACTGTTGATGAGTTCTTATGTATATACAGTTGAACATAGAGTTGTTTTCTCTAAAGTATGGCTTTTTATCTTTATTGTATTCAAGATTTTATTCATGATACTGAAATATGTTCACACATGTAATTTGATGAAAGTCTTTTTCCTTTTCCCTACTTTTTCTTTCTTTCCCCGTTCTCTTTTTTCTTTTTATCGTCTTTTTCTTCATATACGCACAGTAGAACAGGTTTAAAATACTTTTACTATGTGCATTTAATTAACTTCTTTCATCAACACATGTGTTTGTCTATCTGTTTTCTCCTTTCAGGAGAGGGGCTTCGTTTCTACAGATTATAGAAATTTGAGACCACGCATTCGAGTGACTTATATGTGAATACAAAAGTATATATTTTTGACATAAACACGCAGTTCTTTTAAAAAAAAAAAAAAAAATAGAAGAGGCATATATCTGTTTTCCCCCTTTTTTTCCTTATATGACCATGGACTTCATTTATTTACAATTAAAACATATGTTTGTTTTATGTATATTCACACATACTTTGGTCATAGTGTGTGTTATATATACACATATACATTTTTTTGTTTGACACATTATGTATAACTTTTATGTATTTTCCCCTTCCTATATTATAACATGTTTATACATCCAGATAATTATCTCCATACTTCACTCTTTTTTTTCTCCCGGTCCTATATTTATTTTATTTAGCATTGAAGTCACATTAGAGTGACATCTCTTGCTCACACGGGAATTTCACTCTTTGTTTCACGCAATCAACTGTTTAATAAACACAGTTTTTCTTCTCACATTTGGGCACATACACATACATTTTTATTAGTTTTTTGAGATCCAATTTTTCTCTTTTACTCACTTTTTCATTTCCTTTTTACCCAATTTCACTTTCTGTCAACTTTTTAAACATCAATCTCACTGTTCCTTCATGTTAATTTTATATTTTTTTCTTTTTTCCGTTGCTTACACTTATATACTTTGTATCCACAGGGATGTTTTAATCCCATCATCTATCATTCATTGACAGGTGTTTACACCCTTCATAGCCGGACCTCAGCTGTTCCGGATTCCAGCATGATTACATAGTCACATGATTCACGATGGAAAGTATATATGTGGTCTCATTCTTATTATTGTTAGCTATGAGTAAGCACTTAGCATAAGTGCGAAACGCGTTAGTGATTGCCTTTATATTTTGCCACGGTGTCCTGTATATGGTATGATCCTGATTTTACAATAAATTTCTTTGGATAATATTTTCCTGGAGTGCGGCTGTCCGGATTTTCTTATCTGCTCTCAGCATGATTCAGCATTAGCCAGCACCTGGGGCTCTTTACTCCTGGAGAGAATCATCCACTTTACACCTGGTTTGGATCTACACTGGTGCGGGGAAAACTCTCTTGCAGAATTTTAAAATACTTTTGAGTGACATTTATCAAGTGTTAGTGTTTGTTACCCTAAAAAAAAAATGGATCCTGTTCCTTTAAAGCAGGGATATGGAATTAGCGAACTTCCAGCTATTGCAAAACTACAAGTCCCATCATGCTTGTGGCTGTCGGTATGCCTCATGGGACTTGTAGTTCTGCAACAGCTGGAGGTCTTCTAATTGCATATCCCTGCTTTAAAGCATGTTATACAGTGCATGTGCTGTGTAATCTGGCCCTCTGTATCACCTGAAATACCTGGCTATGGCTGCTGAGCCCTGACACAATGGTCAGTTTACGTGCCTCTGTCATCTGCTGCTATCTGCAGCTCTCCTGTGTCTCCCTCTCTCTCCCCCCTCCCTGCCAGTCAGCAGGTACCAGCACTGCTCTGCTACTCTTCCCTCTGCTCTAAAACTATGTTAGGTTTATACCATCCCCATTATTAGATAAGAACGTGTGTCCTAGTGTCTGTACTTTCCAAAAAAAAAAAAAAAAATACAGATTTCTACTTGTTTTCCCAGCGGTCACGTGACTACCTGGCTCTCTCCTCCTTTCCCCCTCCGCCTCCCTGGCTGACGTCAGCTCGGCCCTGCCCACTGTAGCGGCCAGACAAGGAGAGAGCCAACGAGTCAGGTGAGTGTTGGGAGGCATTGTGAAAACAGGTAGAAATCGTCCTTCCCCTTTTTTTTTTTTTTTTAGCACAGGCACTAGCACACATGTTCTTATCTAACATAGGGGATGGTATAAACCTAACATAGTGGCTTAACCACCACTTTAAAGGAAGTATAGCCAAAAGCGCGTTTGGCTGTACTTCTATGGATCACAGGAGTGCAATTCTTTTGGACTCCTGTGACCTGTTTTCAGCAGATAGTGGGCTGAAGTCTGCTCTCTGCTGATGTCACAGAAGTCAGTCCAGGCACCGCGTCTCTCGACAAAGTCTGGATCTGCAAGGTGCCTGGAACAACATCCAGCTCAGCCTCTTGGTGAACCGCTAACAGCTTGAGCCGGCTGCCCCCCTCCACAGCTCATGGCTGGATGCCGACTGACTGTGCCCAGCCACCATCATCTGTCCCTAACCGTAGTAATCCCTGGCTGTGTGAACAGTCACAGATAGCTGCAGACACTCAAGACAATGCAAAGACATGCTGATGTTGCAGCAGCTATCCATGACTATTCACACAGCCAGCCATTACCTGTGGTTAGCAACTAAGGATAAGCTCAGGCGTATTCGCAACCCGCACGTGCAGAGCCCGCCAGGAAGTCAGAACAGCAGGCAGTGAGACATTTTCCCGATCCGCGGCTGCAGAGATCTAGAAATGTCTCACTGCCTGTGATTAGCGCTGTGCAGTGCCGACTTACTGGCAAGCTCTGCACGTGCGGGTTGCGAACACGCTTCAGTTCATCCTTATTAGCGACAAATGATCGTGGTTGGGTGCAGTCCATTGTTGCATTGTAATGGGTTGAACAGCTGCAGCTCTTCTGACACACTTGCCATTTTAGACGCAGGAATCCTCAGATGAATCAATAATAACACAGAAATGTGCATGTGAGCTCTACAGCGTAATTTTTTTGTGCTTCACGTTTTATCTGTAAGCTACGAACACCTTGAAACTCCATCCCTGGCAGAAAGTAATTTTGTGTTCTTTCTTCTTCTTTCTTCTTCTTTCTTCTTCTTTCTTCTTTCTTCTTTCTTCTTTCTTCTTTCTTCTTTCTTCTTTCTTCTTTCTTCTTTCTTCTTTCTTCTTTCTTCTTTCTTCTTTCTTCTTTCTTCTTTCTTTTTTTCTTGTCATGTAAATCGAAGTTTTAACTTTCTCGCTCTTCCATTTGCTTATTTTCTCACAGGTGTTTCTATGGAGAGGCAAAAAAGAAGAGAAGATATTGAAAAGGGCTTGCAGTTTATTCAGTGAGTTTATCTCAGGTTTTAACATTTGGAATGAAAGTTTATTTCCTACTGTTTTACATCTGTATTATTATTTTTAATAGGTCCACCATACCTTTTCATGGCAATCAAGAGGCGTACAAGGTAAAATTTGTTGAATACGATATATGTTTTTCTATGTTTTCTCCATTTTTGCGTTCCTCTTGATAATACCTCCCTTTCACGCATAATTCTTGATACATGTGCCAACTTTAGTAATCGTGCCTGTTCAGTGAAGCATCCGGGTATACCTTTTTCAAAGCTCTGCATGGTTGATGTAACTGTATTGGAGGATGCCAGCTTTTTTGCAAGGTTTTGCAGGGAAAGGCTATGATTTAATCCGTTAAGTATGGGTTTTTTTTTTTTTTTTTTTTAGATTTATACTTACCTAGGTGGATGCAGCATCAGTCCAATGCTGCATCTGTCCCCTGGTGCCTCTGCACTGAGTGATAGAACCCTGCCGATCGTTCTAATTTCAGAGCTCCGTAAACAGAGAGCGGTAGACTGTCAGTCACAGCTCTCTGCTCATCTCCCTCTGCACTCATTGGAGCACAGGGCTATGGAGGGGGCGGAGCAGCAGTCTCAGGCTCTCAGCGGCTCGCTGAGAGGGCTGTCAGTCAAGGCACCTGGCAGATCTTGACTCCCATTGTCGGGATAATGTGGTGCCTGGATAATGTCAGCAGAGAGCAGGCTTCAGTCTTCTCTCTGCTGAAAACGGGTCACAGGAGTGCAAAACGAATTGCACTCCTGTGATCCATAGGAGCAGCCCAGCCAAATGGGCTTTGGCTGGGCTTTGGCTGGACTTGAACTTTTAAAGGCCAACTCCAGGTAACTAAAGAATTATTCCTTGCAGTGGGACTATGCCTGTACTGCAAGGGTTAAATGCTAAGGGACCAGTAAAAGAAAATGCATTGCCCCCTCCTCACAGACACATCCCTGGAGCATCTTCTCATGCTCCAGCTGTCCAGGGTCCCGACTACATCGAGACTAATACAAGGTCCACAGCTCTGCACTGGACATGATGTTGAGGGACAGTCCACAGCCAGAATTTGGAGGAGCACCATTAGCCTGGGGAGTGGGGTGGGTCAGGTGATTTAATTATTTCTCCTCTCCTCTAGATTAAACAACTCTTGCAGTGTGGATGCAGCTCCCCTGCAAGGGATCATTTTAAATATTCCCTGGGCTTATAGGGGAGCATGCCCTTGTTACCCAGTTTGATTTCTTGGTGGTTTTTACTGAACTCTAATGCTAGTACTGCTAATGGTGTCCCATACATCTTTAGAATGAGCTGACATGGCTCCCAACCCTCTTGTTTCATTAGGCCAGTTTGAATATGTTGGATATTTTTTTCCTTTGCTCCCAGTTCTACCAGCTTGTAATTAAAGTTCTCTAGTAGAGGTGGGTTTTAGCCCCTTAGGTTGTTTTTTTTTTTTTTTTTTTTTAATTTTTGCACCTAGCTTCCTCCTTCTGCAGGTGGGGATATAAACCCACACATATTTTGAGTGAGCTGTGGTCCTTTATAAATCAATGAATTGGAAGGGAAGTCAAACTTCTGTAATTAAAAATCCCCATAGGCGACGCTTTAACATTTTTTACTGGTTACATGTTTTGAGTTACAGAGATCTAGGGCTAGAATTATTGCTCTCGCTCTAACGTTCAAGGCGACACCTCACATGTGTGGTTTCAACACTGTTTTCATATGTGAGCTGTGCGTTCGCTTCTGCATGCGAGCACACGGGGACAGGGGCACTTTAAATTTTTTTTTTTTTTTTGTTAATTTTACTTTATTTCTAATTTGACACTTTAAAAAAAAAAAAAAAAAGCTTTGATCGCTTTTATTCCTATTACAAGGAATGTAAACATCCCTTGTAATAGGAATATAGCATGACAGGACCTCCTTACAGTGAGATATGGGGTCAATAAGACCCCACATCTCACCTCTAGGCTGGGAAGCCTAATATTAAAAAAAAGCAAAAAATGATCACGGCTTCCCAGCCGAGGCGGCGCCGTTTTTTTGAATGCAGAGGCCGGGTGTGACGCCATAACATTGCGCCCGGCCTCCATGATCATAGAGACTCCGGCAACCATCTGGTTCACCGGAAATCTCTATGGTGGACATCCGGGGCCGACGGTTCCGTTCTACGACTCACCGATCACAGAGTTGAGTCGGTAGAAGCATCGGAGGGCAGTGGGAGGGGGGGGACATCCCCTTTCACTGCCCGTAAGAACTATCTAGCGTCTGACCAGCCGCTGTGATCATTCTTATGGTGTAGGAAATCGCTGTCTGAAAACGCCGATATTTGAATGATGTCTGTAGCTTCAGGCATCATTCAGATATACCCCTGCTAACTTAAGGACGTCCATGGATGCTCAGCAGTCGGCAAGTGGTTAATAAGCATTTTTCAGTCCTTCTGCTATTACCTTGATTAGCCAGGAAAACATTCTTTGTCTTATTAAAACTAGTTTTCCTGGTGCCAAAGTGGTGGTGACCTTGCCAACTTCTGCCCACAGGACCAGCGCAAAGCCATAAGGTGTTAATTTGCTTTAAGCAAATAACTGAAGTTGCATTACAATACTGTTGCTTCTAACTGCATAGAGCTCCCACAGCAGGGAATAGACTAGCTTTTGCTGGGAATGGAAGAGCAAAAAGAATAAGCTGGAACTGAGGCTTCACTTCTGCTAGTCCATTTTTCTTTGAGGATTAAGTTTACCATGAGTGGAGAAGACCTGAAGAGCCAGAGGGCTCTAGGTAAGAACTTTGCTACAGCATTTCTATAGCCAGAGGAGGTAGCCTGACTGGCTTTCTAGGGACAGTGCCCTTTTGGGAAGCCCAGGACAACAGCATCGGAGATCCCGCTGAGGTTGAACAACTGTTCATAGCAGAAGGAGATTAAAAAAGCAGATTGCAAAGTCTAAATGTTTTGAAGCGTCTTCTCCACTTGTGGCCTCTGCATATGCTCTGAAAGTTTCTGAGTCATGGTGTTTTGCCCCAGTTCTCGTGACAAAACAGTTCACTGTTCCAAAGGCCTTGGTGGGCATTACCTTTTCTGGATCTTGAAGGTCTAAGGGGGGGATTGGTTCAGATGCAAGTTTTCTATTGAAATATTCAAAATTTGCCTTGCCTCTCTTTACTTGGGAGCCTTTCTGGCTTTTGTGGGCATCATGGATAACTAATGTTTCCATATCTTCAGCAATTTCTATGCCTTGCTATCGGACTTATATGGCCAATCTGGGGTCCTGCCCCTTGTCCTCTCGTCGTCAGCACCTTGGGTATTAGGATGCATTATTGCCTTCCTGATTCCTCATGCTAGGATCTTTAGATGATCACCAGGTGAGAAATCAACTGGTGTGGACTCTTTTGGATGGGTCCAGAACTTGCAAAGATCGTCGCTAGAGCAGACTTGCCTTGGGAAAATCTGAATGGTCTCCCACACAGCTCAGGACAGAGTGCTTTTCCTCATTTATAACTTTACACACTCTCGTCTCAGATTCAAGCTGTCTGGACCAGGATTTATCTGGCTGTCCTCTTTTGTATGAGAGGCCCAGAACTGAGGGTAGCCTCATGTGAGGCAATTTTACAGGCCTTTGTTCTTCAGGGGACAGGTTGACTTGGTCCTTGGACAGGTGATTTGCCTATCGCTGAGGCTCATGTGTTTGGCTCTTGAGCGAGGGAGTCCTCCCTTCCTGTTAAAGAAATCCCCATGGATCCCCATACCATTTGGTCAGTCTGGAGAGGAGTCCTGGACATCCTTTATAACAAGCGACTTGTTTGTCTTTGGCATCTTGTTTCCCAAAGTAACATCCAGAAGTTCTGGATGGATTAACTGTCCCTGAGGTATTAGACCTCCCTTAGTGGAAGGTTATGCCATCTGTATTTAAGCAGACAAAGCCATGAAGGTGGTGTACGTCATTTTGTCAGGTGGGTCCAGAGTTTTGCCATAGCAAAAAGATAGATTGGTATCCTTGGCAAAATGTCAGGCATGAGCATCTTTGGTATACACTGTGGCAGGCAGAAAGCACCAGGCAGCAGCGCCTAAATCTCTGAGATGATGGACATGATGTTCCTCATTGTTCCAGACTGAACTAGGCAGATGTACTATGCCAACTTAAAGGGACATCAGACAGTTGCTCTGTGGGATCTACTGGATCAGGATCCTCTGTTCCCAAGGAATGTGTGTTTTTTTTTTTTTGCCATCCCAATTTAAAGTGTTCCTAAACCCAGTACCCTGCATTTACTATATCTGGTCTCCCACAGTACACAGAACATGGAAATGCAATAATTTTAGTAAATATAGACTGCTAAATGTGAAAAAAAATGTGTGGTGCTGATATAGACAAGTACACCAAAAATGATTAGAGTATAAATCTGTGTATAAAAACCGTGCTTAAATAGTTGAATAGAAATGTATGACCCAAAAGCATGTGTAATGAAAACATATCCGTGCGACTATGCAAACCATTAAAGTTGCATAAATCACTAGGTGTAAACCGGATGTTAATTAAAAATATACGTAAAAAAAAAAAATTGCACACAAGGTGTAATATCTATAGAAAATATGTATCTCCAAGTGTAAATGAGTATCACATCTTCAAAATTATATTTTGAACTAATCATAAGTGCTCCAAATACACATAATGCAAAATGTAAGCCTCCAATAATACATGTGAGTATTATATATACAAACAATAATGACACCCTGAAAGTGCAAGACAAGAAATAAAGTGATGAAAAAGTAAAATATCAGTGGAATAAACTTATACACTCACTATATGTGAATAATCATATATATCCAAATAATATACAAGAAATACAAATGAAGTAGTGTCATGCAAACATGGTGTTTAGTATATAGAGTCCATGTTATTAAACAAAGTGATAATTCAAATAGATGGAACTAATGTGATGTTTTGATATTCCAAATCTGAAATGTATCTCGGGAAGCTCTAGGGATAAGCTGACATTCAAGTAGATATCTTCACATTGATAACTTCAAAAGGTAAGGAAAGATGAGGTACTCTTACCAGCAGTGATGGACTTACAAGCCATGAGCGGTGAGTCAAATACGCATTATATCGCCAAGCGGTGGATGTGGATTTGGTCCTAATCGATGGAATGTTCTGACCAGAAAATGAGCTTGAAGCCTTACTCACCACGAATGGACATGAGCCAGGCCCAGACACCCAGCTGTCTTAATAGCCGTCTTACTCTAAAGTGTGGCGGGCTTTAGTCATCATTCACAATCCACTCCATCAAAGACGATTCACAGGGTATAAAAGAAAAAAAAAAAGAGAGCCTTCACATAGTGTAAATCCGATAAAAAGAAATGGGATTTATTTGAATAAAAATATTCTCCAACATCCAAAAAAGACAATCCTAACAGTAAAAACTTTGGTTCAGTTGAACTAAAAAGCGCAATAAAAAGATGGCTAGGGTAGCAAATGGACCCAATGCGTTTCGTCCTCATAGACTTCTACTACATACCCCAGTAGAAGTGAGGGTGTACTGTGGTCCTTTCTATGCAAACATTCGGCACATAAAATATTCTCTTTGCCATGCTTATACTTGTATATCATGAATATTATGTTTTGTTTATTTTTAAACCTCTTTACAGGAACTGCTTGCTCCTTCTACTCACGAAGAAGTGTTGTAATACCATGAGATCTGGAGAGATTTGCCAGCTGACCGCATGTTCCTGATCATTTCTTATCTATTCCATAGGGCAAAGTTGTTGGTCCTAGTTCGTCTTGCTTGGAGTAGTTTATATCTGTCTCTTCAAAAAGGATATCCTTATTCAGTTCTTTGGTCTGTCTTCAGTTCACCCATAAGGAAGTTTTTGTCTCTTTGTTGGATGAACGTGGACCCTGTACTGATGCTCCTTTTTTCTAGCTCCACCCTGTCGAGTCAACTCGGTAGACCATTATCCAACCCCGTGGTCTAAAGTTAAGGTTCCATCCCTTCCTGACAGGATGCACTCTACTAAATCTGATTGCTTCCTGAGCTTTTGGCAGCAGACCACTGTTTCTCGTAGTGGCAAGGCTGCTGCCTAGGCTTTTGTCCTCACTTTCTATCATATTGCTTGTAGCCTTATTAGTACACTTGCAACAGGCAGGAGCAGGTGAATGCTGTCTGTGGTGCTGTTTTATTTATTTTTCTTATCGTACATCACGGGACACAGAGCCATAGTAGTTATGTGGGTTATAGGCCACCTTCAGGTGATGGACACTGGACACTGGCACACCCTAAGACAAGAAGTCCACTCCCTATATAACCCCTCCCACTACTGGGAGTACCTCCGTTTTTTTTTTTTGCCAGTGTCTAAGGTGTTGGTCACAAGTAAAGATGTGCTGTGCAGAGCTCCACTGGAGCAATCCTTGCTGGGGCTAGCTATGCAGCCGGATCCATTCAAAGTGTCTTCTAGGCCAAATTAAATGTCCGAAGAAAACAAGGCTTTGCCTGTAAATGCTTCTCTTTTTAGAGATCCAGTACTTTTGGTATTAAGGCCATAAAGTTTTACTGGCGGAGGTGCTATTACAGGCCCAGGATCGTGGGTTCCCCAGCTCCTGAAGGTTTTATTTACGGAACCCACCGTGAAGGGTGAAGATTGGTACTGTTGGTTTTACCACAGAAAACCCTGCGGCGGGAAAGGTAAGTGGAGTTTTCTAAGAAATTTTTGAATTTTCTTATGAATGTCTCCTTTTAAGTTAGTAAATGTTGTCATGCCTATGTGTCATCACTGGGAGCTGTATGGAACACATACCTTCTCATGCTTTGTTCAAAAGATCACAATGTGTCCGGAGCAGCAGGCTTCCTTCTCTCCAGTCAGCAGCAGACCTCCGGTAAGTCTGGGGGGGGGTTTCCTCCTCACCAGACACCCCCACCTGTGCTGTGTTCTCCCCCTCTTCACGAGGAAGCTCATTAGGAGAAAAATGGGGGGAGAAAAAGAAACCGATCGGCACGGCGGCTTTCAGGCTCTCTCCTCACCATTTTTGTCCCCCTCTCAGAGTGCTCCCATAGGATCAGAAACTCGCGTGAGAAAGTTCGTTTTTAAAAAAGGGGGGGGGGGGCTGAAGGTGACGGAGGGGAGCGGGGCTTAGCGCGGCGTTGGCGTCCTCCAACGTCCAGCGCAGGAATGTGTGTGTTTTTAAAGCACCATTTTTACTGCTGCAAGCTGACGGAGGGACACAAGAGCAAGAGGGGCATCAAAGAGGTTTTGTGACTTAGGCATTCCTTTTGACACATTTACTATTGCATCAGGCTGAGCATTAATAGCAGCGGCAGGGCTGGACTATTGCTCAAGCAGTGAATGCGTTCCTTCTGGTAGTACCTCTGCTTTGTGCATCGGGCTATGGTTGGAAAGGGGGGGTAAAAACACCTCATAAAAGGGCTCTAGGAAGCCTAGAACCATCTAAAAAAAGATGGCATCTTCCCCGAGAGTGCTTTGGCTGGTCAGAGTGAGCCATCAGGGACGTCGGGTGTTGCAGCTGCTTTTAGCACTGCAGGCCATGTATATATTACTGAAGAGGTTTTTTCCTCAACCATTTTAGGCATGGAACAAAAAATGTATGCCTTAATCGCATCCCAGAGTCGGACTAAGCATAATAGGTCCCCGTCCATTACCCAGGACCCTCAAACTGGGGAACAGGGGGCGAGAAATTATGCTTTTCTCTCAGGGGACCAGGAATAGGCTGATGACTCCTCTTACGGATGGATCGGGCTCACAGGAAAGGTTGTTGGTACAATCTCTCACTGAATTGGTCCGCTCCACATTCTTACTGCCAGTAGTGGAGTCAGTCAATGAGCCCACTTCTTGTTTGGGTTCGCTAAAGACTCCCCAAGCTATTCATGCTTTTCCTATCCATTCATCCTTAAAAGACCAGTTTAACCACTTCCCACCCGGCCACTGCACATAAACGGCCGGGTGGGCTATCTCTCCTTCTGAGTGGACGTTCAGGAACGTTCTCAGAAGGAGCGGGATCGTGCCCGCGCAGTGGCGCGATCCCGATGCGCTCATGTCACCCGGACACGGCGCATCTCCGGTCGGTAGGAGGGCTCTGCGATTGGCCCTCCTGATCACATGACAGCTGTGTCGAATCACAGCCGTCATGTGATGTAAACACAGAGCCGGTTGCTAGGCAATCTGCTCTCCTCACACGGAAGTTGTCAGTGAGGAGAGGAGAGCGGATCGCTGCAGTCGGCTGGTGATCAGTGAGTATGAGCTGTTTTTTTACAGCTTTTTACTCACTGATCACCAGTCTAGTGTCCCCACACATGTAAAAAAACACAAAGTAAACACACACAATGTCCCCAAAACACATCCCCACATAGTAAAAACACCTGTCCCCCACATATGTCCCAGTAAAATCACATGTCCCAATGATTATCTGCGCACATCTGTACATGATCATTTGCGCACATGTGTCCATGATCACAAAAACAAATTATTATACACTTAACGGGATTTTTTAAACAAAAACACGTAGCAGAATACATTTTGGCTTAAATTTATGACAAAATTCGATTTTATTGTATTTTTATTAAAATAGAAAGAAGAAAATATTGTTGTTTTTTCCAAATTTCCGCTCTTTTTTTTCGCTTATATCGCAAAAAATAAAAACGGAGTCATGAATAAATACCACCAAAAGAAAGCTCTATTTTTGTGGGAACAAAATGATAAAAATTTCATTTGGGTACAGCATTGTATGACCGCGCAATTGTCATTGAAATTGTGAGAGCGCTGAAAATTGGTCTGGGAAGGAATTGGACGAAAGTGCCCAGTATTGAAGTGGTTAAAGAGGTGCTCAAGATTATTCCTAATCAGCAGGCCCAAGATTTGGCCGGGATATCAGAGGCGTTATGTTTTACAGTAGACGCTATTAAAGATTCTATTCTCCAAGCCTCATGGCTTATGCTCGGGCTGGTACATGTGCATAGAGTTCTATGGTTGAAAAATTGGTCAGCCTAAGCGCCATGCTTGGCTAGTTTTCCATTTCATGCTGAACAGTTGTTTGGAGACTATCTGGATAAATACATCCAAAGAATTTCTAATGGAAGAAGTTCCCTGTTATCAGTTAAGAAGAAGTTTAAGCGTTTTTCTTTTAAATGGGCTTCTTCTCCAGTGCCAGGGGCATCTGGCTTCAGGCAGTCTCGACGGCTTCCACCCTCAAATCCCCTTGGGGGAGGAAACCCACTAAACAAAATACTAAAACCTCCTTTATGAAGGGGCACCCCCGCTTACTCGAGTGGGGGGAAAACTTCTGCAGTCTACTGGAAAAGCTTATGTATTCTGAGTGGGAGCACCCAGATAAACAGTTTTCCTCCCAAAAAAGTTTTCAACACTTTATCCTATGGAGGAAGAATTTAATAAGGAATGGGAGATTCCAGCAATTGATGCTGCTATATCCTCTGTGAACAAAAACTTGACTTGTCCTGTAGACAATGCTCAAATGTTGAAGGATCCAACAGATAAGAAGTTGGAATTCCTATTTAAAAACAATATTTCTATTTTGGTGACTAGAGTTCCCGTCTCCTCATTTTCTCAGATCAAACGTTCCCAGAGACCCAGAAAAAAAAGTCTTTCTGGCTTTGGATCATCTCTCTTGTCTCAAAAAGTGATATAGGTGGTCCCCGTGGAAGAGCGAGGTTTAAGGTTTTATTCAAACCTTTTTACGGTACCAAAACCACGGGATGTCGGACCTTTTTTAGATCTCAAAGATCTAAACCGTTTTTTGAATATCCGCTCTTTTTGCATGGAATCAATCCGATCAGTGGTCTCCATTCTACAACGTGGAGAACTGCTAGCGTCAATCGACATCAAGGATGCTTATCTACATGTACCTATTTTCCCCGCTCGCCAGAAATATCTACACTTCGAGATAGAAAATCTTCATTTTCAGTTTGTAGCTCTGCCTTTCGGTCTAGCTACTGCACCTTGAGTGTTTACAAAGGTTTTGGCTCCCCCTTTAGCCAGATTAAGGGCTCAGGGTATAACGATTCTAGCTTATTTAGACAATCTATTCTTGATAGATCAGTTGGTAGCCCGCTTAAACCAGAGTTTGGTCACCACAGTCCGCTACCTGGAATACCTAGGTTGGATTCTCAACCTAGAGAAATCCTCCTTAAAACCATCAAGGAGATTGCAGTACTTGGGCCTGATCATAGATACAGCTCAGAGGGTGTTTTTGCCCCAGGCAAAGATCAGTTCCATAAGGGAACTGATTCAGCTAGTCAAAGCAAAGAAGAATCCTTCTATTCGACTTTGCATGAGATTGTTGGGAAAGATGGTAGCTTCATTCGAGGCCGTTCCTTATGCGCAGTTTCATTCGAGACTGCTGCAAAACAGTATCCTGTCAACTTGGTCCAAGCTCTAGACTTCCCAATGCGTTTATCCCCCAAAGTGCGTCAAAGCTTCAGCTGGTGGTTGATATCCAAGAATCTTCAGAAAGGAAAGTCCTTCCTACCAGTTACCTGGAAGGTGGTGACAACAGATGCCAGCCTTCTGGGCTGGGGAGCAGTCCTGGAAGAAGCATCTGTGCAAGGAAAATGGTCCAAAACAGAAATGACCTTGCCCATCGATATTCTAGAGATTCGGGCAGTACGCCTGGCCTTGAAGGCCTGGACGCTCAGATTATGGAATTGTCTTGTCAGGATCCAATCTGACAATGCCACAACGGTGGTCTATATTAATCACCAAGGGGCACGAGAAGTCATGCAGCTCAGAGAGAGGTAAATCATATCCTATCGTGGGCAGAAGACAACATTCCTTGCCTATCGTCAGTCTTCATTCTGGGAATAGAGAACTGGAAGGTGGACTACTTGAGTCGCAAACAGTTGTTCCCAAGAGAATCGACTCTTCACCCCGACATCTTTCTGTCAATATGTCAAAGATGGGGAATTCCGGACGTGGATCTGTTTGCGTCCAGTTTCAACAAAAAGTTTGACAACTTTGTGTCAAGGACAAAGGATCCGCTGGCATGTGAAACGGATGCCTTGGTTTTTCCATGGGATCAGTATTCACTGATCTATGCGTTCCCTCCTGTTCTGCTGCTTCCACGCCTTCATCACAGGATCAAGCAGGAAGGGAAGGTGGTGATTCTTGTGGCCCAGGAGATCTTGGTATGCAGAGATTGTAAAGATGGCGGTAGGGGATCCATGGATCCTACCACCGCGGCCAGACCTTCTCTCGCAAGGTCCGGTATTCCATCCTACCCTACAAACGCTAAATTTAATGGTTTGGCCATTGAGACCCACATTCTGAAAGACTGTGTCAGGTTCAGTAGTTTCTACTTTGGTTAATGCTAGGAAGCCGGCCTCCAGAGTCATATATTATAGAGTCTGGAAGGCATATGTCTCCTGGTGTGAATCCAGGGGTTGGCACCCCAGGAAATATGTCATAGGTAGGATCATTGAATTTCTACAGATGGGATTAGAAATGAAGCTGGTCTTGAGTACTATCAAAGGCCAGGTGTCCGCCTTATCGGTGTTTTTTCAACGACCACTTGCTTCAGACTCTCTGGTTATTAGTTTTATTCAGGGGGTAACGCGGATTGATCCTTCGGTTAAGTCACCCCTGAACCCTTGGGACTTGTATTTAGTCCTGTTGGGATTACAGATACAGCCTTTTGAGCTGATACAAGATATTACCTTGGTCCTTTTTGACAAGGAAATTCGTTTTTTTGGTTGCCATATCTTCTGCAAGAAGAGTATCAGAGTTGGCTGTTCTTTCTTGTAAAGAGCCATATTTGATTATTCATAAGGATAAGTTTGTATTGCATCCTCATCCTAATTTCCTACCGAAGGTAGTGTCAGGTTTTCATTTAAACCAGGATATTGTTCTGCCTTCATTTTTTCCAGAACCTCGTTCTGCGGAAGAAAGGTCACTACATTCTCTTGATGTGGTAAGAGCAGTCAAGGTCTATTTGAAGGTGACCGCTCAGATTCGTAAAACAGATGTTTTGTTTGTGTTGCCAGAAGGTCCTAAGAGAGGACAGGCAGTGTGGAAATCTACTTTTTCTAAATGCATTCATCAAATGATTGTTCAAGCTTATGGTTTAACCACTTGCTTACTGGGCACTTAAACCCCCCTCCTGTCCAGACCAATTTTCAGCTTTCAGCGCTGATGCACTTGGACAATTGCGCGGTCATACAACACTGTACCCAAGTGAAATTATCATTTTTTTTTTTCCCCACAAATAGAGCCTTCTTTTGGTGGTATTAGATCACCTCTGCGGTTTTTATTTTTTTGTTATAAAAAAAAAAATATATTTTTTTTATTGTTATAAAATTTTGCAAACGGGTAATTTTTCTCCTTCATTGATGTCGCTGATGAGCCGGCACTGATGGTTGGCAAAAATGGGCACTGGTTACACTGAAAAGCAGCACTGCTAGGTGGCACTGATTGGCACCACTGGTGGGCATTGATAGGTGGCACTAAGGGGGCACTGCTGCAAATACCTGGGACTCTGATCCAAGCAAAAAAATATATAATAGTGATGGTGTTTGCGCTGTGAGGGAAGGTGAGAGGAGTGTTGCCAAAAGAATACTGGTGAAAACTAAAGTGGTAATAGCAACTGAATAAGTGTACATAAAATAATGGCTAGTGCGGTAATCATAAAATATAAAACATATGAAATAGATGCCAGTCCAGTGTTAACTTATATAGAAAAACACAAAATAAACAAAGTCCATGGATAATGAAGAAAGGTAAAAAAAAAGTCTGTGTCAAGCAAAAAAAAGCAACAATCCCACCACCAGGAAGCACACGTGTGCCAAGTGCAATCTTCAGTGATGACACCTCTGTGTCTGCAAGCAGCTCACCTTACTGCTGTAAGGTGTACAGCATATACTGGTCACAGGTAAGGAGGTTGATGAGAAGATAGAGCAATTTCCTATGTGTTGCTTGAGCAGTCCCAATAATGGATGTATGGGATCATGCGGAGAAACATAAAGAATATATAGCGTGATACCGCAACAAACACAGTGGGAAAGGGGCGGATCAAACAATGATGCACTCACTTTTGAAAAAGGAGCATAGGTGTCAATCCAACGAACGCCGAGTTCGTATGTCCTCAGTGTGGCATCTACGGTCAGCTCCTGCTCCTCAGTGTTTGTCAGGTGGACTCAACGAATGTTGGCATAAAACATGAAGAGATATGCATATAGCGTAATCCTGTATGCAAAAAACAATTTATTGAAAAACTTAGAAAAACAAACTCACATATAGAAGGCTGTATGAGGTAAAAACATCCACGAGCGCCAAGCTCGTCTCCTGCCGTCAGGTTGTGTATGTACCCAGTGCTCCAATCCTGCCATGTATCGTCACATCACGTGACTTCATCAGGGATCCCTAGTGTCCATCACCTGAAGGTGGCCTATAACCCACATAGTAACTACTATGGCTCTGTGTCCCGTAATATACTTCAAAGAAAAGGATTTTACAGGTAAGCTGTTTCAAAAATCCTATTTTTTTTTTTTTTTTGGGGGGGGGACACCCCCTTGAGAAAGGGGGGGGGGCATTCTTGTCCTGCTGATTTGGATGTTGGTGCAGATGGGGAGAATATTGCAGATGGTGATTTGTGTTTTATTGCCACCTTTTAGGACGTTCACCTTTTTATATGAAGACAGTTTCTGGTATAAGACTGCTTAGAAACTAACAATGGTAGAAGGTTCCAGAGCACAACTGCCATGCAGTTCCTGAAGGTAATTTAAAGCGCCCGCTGTACAGCTGGGCTGCGGCCCCTGGAACTAACTGCTGCTGTAGGACTAGCAGCATCTGAATATTGTGCGCATCTTACGCAGAGATGTTAACCAACACGATAGGCCGGACAGCTAATCGGGTCCTCTTTGGCGCATTCTTTCAGGACTACTGATGGGTTTAGAAGTCCTCACTACAGCTGACTTTAGCAGGAAGGTGGTAGCTTACTCACGTTCTTATAAGATAGGATTTGCGTAAAGTGCTATTAACCTGTTATGGACCGCCCCAAGCAGATGTACTGTGGCAGGGCAGCCCTCCTGCGTGAAATTGCATACATGTACGTGATTTCGTGCACTGGGGTGCGTGCGCTGCCGGCGGCCCACTCCTGCTGTGACACAGCGGGAGCCAGTCGGCGGGTCCGCAGGGACAATCTGATCGTTCTCAGGAGAGGCAGTATGTAAAGAAGGCAGACCATCATTCTTTGAGAGGGGAAGATGGAGATCTTGTGGTCCTAGCAAATAAAATAAATAAAATGCAATAAATTTATCCAATAGTTTGTAGACGCTATAACGTTTGTGCAAACCAATCAATATACGCTTATTGAGTTATTTTTGGAAAAAAAAATGTAGGAAAAATACATAGTGGCCTAAACTGAAGACTTTTTTTTTTTTTTTTTAATTTTTTTTTTATTGGTTGTTTTTTAGCATAAAGTAAAAATTATTATTATTCAAAATTGTCCAGTATTTTTTTTGTTTTTTTTGTTTTGTTTCTAGCGCAAATAATAAAAACCGCAGAGGTGATCAAATACAACCAAAAGAAAGCTCTGTTTGTGGGGAAAAAAAGACATACATTTTTTTTGGGGTACAGCTTCGCTCGATCGCGCAATTGTCAGTTAAAGTAACGCAGTGCCCTATCGCTAAAAATATCTAACATGTACTTTCCTGCTCCTATACAGAGGTTTTGCACAGAGGAGCCCCAATCTCCTTCTCGGGTTCCCCACCAGCACTCCTGGCCCTTTCCTCCCTCCTTAAAGTGTTAGCTCACCTTTACAGAAAATCTCACATGGATGGCCCTGACAGATCTGAATTAGAGGTGCACCAAATAGAAATTTTGGTGCCGAAACTGAAAATTCAGGATGCACTTGACTAAATAAAAAAAAAAAAAAAAAAAAATATATATATATATATTATATTTCAAATTCTTAATATGAACTTTATTATCGGCACCTTTAGAGCAAGAAAAGCTCAAGAAAAATGCATCTTTTTAAATTCTATGCATGTCTTCAGACTGGTCCATTGTGGCGCTTGCTGCATTTTTGGTCCGTTATAAAAACTGCATCAAAAATGCACCTACCCATTGAGAAGCTTCGAAAACGCAGTAAGGACGCATCAATAATGCACCCGTGTTATGTTTTTTGATGTGGTTTTTCGTTCACATAACCTATGAAAAACATACCATAAGCATATTGAAATCGTGGTAAAATTGCATGTGTTTTCGGCACACTTATGAGCACCTTTTTTTCTCTATCTACAAAATGCCAAAAGCGCAATTTTTGGCTGATATGTTTTGGATGCAGAAATTTTGGTGCATCTCTAATCAGAATCTGTCTGGTCTGTCCTTGCAGCGCTGGACGGAAAGGAGAATTCCAAATCCCCAGACCGATTAAGTGACTAGTGGGGAGGGGCTCTGGTATTGGCTCTCCTCTTACAGATTATCTGTAAAAGTGAACTAACCCTTTAAGCCCTGGTTCACGTTGGTGCGATTTGTCATGCGCTTTGACAGTCTAAAATCCCATGACAAGTCACACCCTACTGCCGGCAACGGAACCTTCGAAAGGTTCCTGCACTAGTATTTTTTTTTTGTGTGATTTCATTGCGACTTGCATTGACTTCTGTTAAATTAAGTCTCAAGCTGCAATGAAATTGAAGGTCCAAATCGCACTGATCTGCGGCTTTAAAATCGTGCTGAAGTATTGGTGTGAACCAAGGCTAAATGTTTGATTGGGGTGGATGCTGCTGGGTGTCACCTTTTCGTCATCTGTCAGTGGAAGCATGTTTATGTACAGGATCGCAGAAGAGGAAGAGGCAGGCCCCCCAATATAAACAGTAGTACTTTTTACGTTGCTGTGATTGGCCACTACAATGCTCACAAGGCACAGAGCTGCTCGGATCAGCTGTGTGCCTTTTTTGTCCCTGATATGAACTCTCTGACAGTTTAGTCACAGACAGGCACACTTGTGGCCTACGCCTTATTTCTGCAGTGCCTTTTTAAAAACTGCACTTGAGAAATGGGAATCCACCTCCCCCTTTTTTTTTTTTTCATAACCTTGCGGTAGAGAGGTGGCCTTTGCAGCAACCACTTTAGGATAATTTCTGCATGCAGATAAAATTGTTCTATTTACAGCATTTATCTTTTAAAAGAAACCTATACTGAGAGACATACAGATACTGCCATTATTGACCACATTCTGAAACAACCAGATGTCTGGCTGTCTTCGTTTGGTTTATTAATCAGGAACAAGAATATACTCATTGAAGAGTGAGGTCAGACTCCTGATCTGTGTAATTTTTCTGATCTGGGACTTAAAGTATTGAAACCATTGGATTATTTTTACAGCAAGGTAGCTGGCATTTTCAGGAGAGGTCAGCAATAGCATTCCACACATTTGAACATCAGTACTAAAGTGAAAGAACATAACTGAATATATCATACTCCACAATACAATCGAATGTAATTTTAATTCTGTGGATCTTTTTAAAGTGATTGTAAAGGTTTGTGTGTGGTGTTTCTTGTTCGTTAAAAAAAAAAAAGTCCCTATCCTGGCTCCTCCTCTTTGGCGAGTGCCCCCACAGAGAACCGATTCCCATGGGGGCACCCATGCAAGTGCGCTCCCAAGTCCTGCTGCTGCGTCCATTGACACAGACAGCAGGACTTGGCCCTGCCACCCGGCTCCTGTGTCGCTGGATTTGATTGACAGCAGCAGGAGCCAGTAGTTCCTACTGCTATCAGTCTATCCAATGAGGACCCGAGACAGCGGCTGGAGCTGCTGGGCTTGTGCTCGTCGCTGGAATGATTGGGTTCAGGTAGGAAAAAGGGGGGCTCTGAGGGGCAGCGGCAGCACAGAAAATTTTTCACCATAATGCATTAAGGTCAAAAACTGAGACTTTACAACTCCTTTTAAGGGCCCTTTTCCACTGATCAATTTTTCTTCCATTTTTTTTTTTCATTGCCAAAAGCGGAAGAAAGATGCATGACCATGAAATTCTTTGGAACTCTTCACACCAGTCAGTTGTGTGTTTCAAAAAGTCCTGCATAGTGGTCAGGGTTGGAGTTTTGGAGGCTTTGTTGCGTGATGACTTGCTAAAGGCACTCTCTATAATTTTATAGACTGCTGTTTACTGACACAAGTGGGGTCATGGTGTCATGTAAAAATACCTGGTCGACTTCCCTCAAATGGATGGTGATGATCGGGATGACATGTGTGGGATGCCTTCTTCACTAGACTCATGTCGGCAAGAAATCCTCTTCAATATAAAATCCTTCATAGGGCGTGCCAGATTTGCTAAGTTCTTTCCCTCTCAGTCCTCTACCTGCTGGTTCTGTTCTGTCCCACAAGCTGAATTTATTTATATATTGAGGGACTGTGTGGCCATCCAACAATTTTTGTTGCAAATCTGTTTATTGGGTTTGGTGGATTCCTTAACACCTAAGAAGAAAGTAACACATACCCTACTTTTCTTGTTTAACTACGCCAGGAAAATAATAGATTTATCATGGAAAAACCTGTGGCTACGTCATCTGCCTGCAAAGCATTGATGAACAAAACTCATTTTGTTCATCTCCCTACCTTTTTTATATAAGGCTACTTATAAAAAAGTACACAAGAGGGCTCAAACGCCTAGTGCCTTACCAACAAAACCATTTATCAAAAACGCACAACAGTGTTATACTTGCAAAATGGGAATAAAATCCAACTCTGATGAAGGGGTTCTGTCCCCCAAAACACAAAATATTTTTCACTGTGTTGCATCAGATGAAAGTTGCATCAGATGAAATGCCCATCTCACCTGCTGGAGCTGTTCACTTGATAAGCTTGATTTTATTCCAATTTTGGGAGTATGGGGTCAATTCACTAAAGCTTACTGCATGCTATAAGGGTATCAGGGTATAAGGGGGTGGTAAATATTGCATAAAAAGCGCTTAAGTCCAATTCACGAATGGACCACAGAGTAAAAAAGCATGCAAATATTACCACCAGGGATTTGCTGGCGGTATCGCGTGCGGTATTTGTCCCCCAGGCTGTTTTTTTGACACATAGCTGGTTGCTAAGCAGCGGGCCGGGAAGCCTGCCGCTGTGTCCTTTACAACTGATAACTTGTCATTTGACAGACAGATAAAACGTATGAAAAGAAAAAACACGCCAACATTTTTTTAAAAAACAGCGTAGGGGTCCCCCCCCCCCAAATCCATACTAGACCCTTACCTGCCCCCCCTGAACAATACCAGGCCACATGCCCTCAACATGGGGGGGAGCTCTGCCTCCCCCCACCCCAAAGCACCTTGTCCCCATTTTAATGGGAACAAGGGCCTCATCCCCTGGTGGTTGTGGAGGTCTCTGGGCAGGGGGCTAATCGGAATCTGGAAAGCCCCCTTTAACCACTTCGCATCCAGGCCAATTCTGACACTTCGCTCCTACATGTCAAAAATCATCATTTCTTTGCTATAAAATTACATAGAACCCCCAAACAGCAATTTTTCAAACGCGTTTTAAAAAAAAAAAAATAAACAGTTTCATGCTTTAAAAAAAAAACAAAACAGCAAAGTTAGCCAAATTTTTTTGCATAGTGTGAAAGATGAAGTTATGCTGAGTAAATAGATACCTAACATGTCACGCTTCAAAATTGTACATGCTCGTGGAATGGCGCCAAACTTTGGTACTTAAAAATCCCCATAGGCGACGCTTTAAAATTTTTTACTGGTTACATGTTTTGAGTTACAGAGGAGGTCTAGGGCCAAAATTATTGCTCTCGCTCCAACGTTCGCGGCGATACCTCACATGTGTGGTTTGAACACCGTTTTCATATGTGGGCGGGACTTACATATGCATTCGCTTCTGCGTACGAGCTCACGGGGACAGGGGCGCTTTAAAATTTTTTTTTTTTTTTTTATTGTTAATTTTACTTAAAATTTTTTATTTTGACACTTTAAAAAAAAAAAAATGTTTTTGATCACTTTTATTCCTATTACAAGGAATGTAAACATCCCTTGTAATTGGAATATGACATGATCGGTCCTCTTTACAGTGATTTATGAGGTCAATAAGACCCCACATCTCACCTCTAGGCTGGGAAGCCTAAAATTAAAATTAAAAAAAAAAAAAAAAATGATCACCGCTTCCCAGCCGAGGCGGCGCCATTTTTTTGAGTGCAGAGGCTGGGCGTGACGTCATAACATCGCGCCTGGCCTCCGAACGATCATAGAGACTCCGGCGACCATCTGGTCCGCCGGAAATCTATGATCTACATCTGGCGCCGGCGGATCCGCTCTCCGACTCACTGATCGCTGAGGTGAGTCGGTAGAAGCACCGGAGGGGGCGGGAGGGGGGGGGGGGCGTCCCCTTTTGCCACCCGTAAGAACGATCAAGCGGCGGAACAGCCGCTATGATCATTCTTATGGTGTACGGAATCGCCGGCTGAAAATGCCGGTATCTGAATGATGTCTATAGCCTCGGGCATCATTCAGATATAACCCCGGAATCTCATATTTGGACTTAAATACAATTAAAAAAAAATATTTGTCATTTGAAAAAATGACAACAGAAAAAATGGCCCTTTAAGACGTATGGGCGGAAGCGATGTTTTGACGTCTCTTCCGCCCCACTATAGTATGGAGACTGGTGGGGGCCATCTTCGCCTCACTCGTCTCTATACCCAGCCATGGACAGGTCCCAATCGCCTCCGCCGCTGCCGACTGCTCCGGTAAGCGGTGGAGAGCGGTGGGAGAGGGGGTGGCCCCTCTCCCGCTGCCAATAACGGTGATCTCGCGGTGAATTCGCCGCAGAGACCACCATTATCGTAAACAGGACCGCCGGCTCAAAAGATGGATACCTCGGTTGTGGCAGCAGCGGCTGCCGTTACAGAGATATACATCTTTAAACTGCTGACGTATATGTACAGGAGCCGGTCGGCAAGTGGTTAAGGACGCAGGGGCCGGCTTCCGGACCCACTCCTAAGGCCCCTTTGACACTGGGGCGGCGTCGGCGGTAAAGTGCCGCTATTGTTAGCGGTGCTTTACTGTCGGTATTCGCCCGCTAGCGGGGCAGTTTTACCCCCCGCTAGAGGCCGCTTTGCCGGCGGTATAGCCGCGCTGTCCCATTGATTTCAATGGGCAGGAGCAGTGTATACACCGCTCCGAAGATGCTCCTAGCATGACTTTTTTTCCCGTCCTGCTAGTGCACCGTTCCAGTGTGAAAGCCCTCGGGGCTTTCACACTGGAGAGACAGCAGCGGCTGTTTCGGGTCGGTTTGCAGGCGCTATTAATAGCACCTGCAAACTGCCCCAGTGTGAAAGGGGCCTTAGTACCCACCCTTAACTAATGCAGTAATTACCGCTAAATCAAACAAATACCGCATTCGGTATTTAACACTAAATTCTTTTTTTTTTTTTTTTTTTTTTTTTTTTAAGGAATGTGGCTTTTACAAAAGAATAAGAAATCAAACATGTCAACCAACCAATTCCATTATTGAATAATAATAGAAACTTTTCAGTCAGGACTTTGTACATTAGTGAGAAGACAATCCTGGTTCCATTACCTCGTTATAATTATTATATTTCACACTGGGGCGTTTTTCAGGCGCTTTAGCTTTACACTGGCCTGTATAGCGCCTGAAAGAAGCCTAATCTGCAATCCCAATGTGAAAGCCCGAGCCCTTTCACACTGCCAGCGGCCGATAAACGCTGGTAAAGCGCCGCTTAAGACCCTTTCCACACTGGGGCGTTTTTCGGGCGCTGGCAGTTTGAAAGGGCTCGGCCCATCGGCGCACCCAGCCCGTGGCAAAAACATGAAAGCGCTGCAAAGAAGCTGCTTGCAGGACTCTTTTTGATGCCCTCCCAGTGTAGCGCCCCAGTGTGAAAGCACTCGGGCTTTCACATTGGGATTGCAGATGAGGCTTCTTTCAGGTGCTTTACAGGCACTTTTTTTAGCGCTAAAGCGCCTAAAAAACGCCCCAGTGTGAAAGGGGTCTCTGTGTGAAAGCACTCAGGCTTTCACGTTGGGATTGCAGATGAGGCTTCTTTCAGGTGCTTTACAGGCGCTTTTTTTAGCGCTAAAACGCCTGAAAAACGCCCAATTGTGAAAGGGGTCTAAAACATAAAACTGTGGTCTAAAGACTCCAACAGTTATACTCTGCAGATTCACTGGAACCGTAGAGGAAGCCTCCCAACTAACATAAAACATAGTTGTAATAAACATGTGCAGTCCATTGAGTAAAATTAGTAGGGAGGAAGGAATGTTATTAAAAGATAACCGCAAACCAGGGGGATTTTTTCCTTTTATAAGAAAAGAGGGTGGGTGACACCAAGGTGTCAATAGGGGGAAAAAAGAGAGGAAAAAAAAGAAGTAAAGGAGGGACAATAGAAGGAAAGTAAGAGAGGAGGGTGGAGGGATGTGAAGTTCCGGCAAGGCCGATGACCCTAGACTCCAAATTACCTTAAGTCAAGCGACTCAAATGTAGGACTTGTACTCGTCTGAAAATCGGAACAGGTTCCAATGTGTCCAATGGGTGTTGTGCTCTTCCTCCTTTTCCCCTAAAGCAGCTGTAAGATGTTCCATCCGCTGAATATTACAAACCCTAGCGAACCATTACGACACTGTCGGGGTTTGCTGCTTCCACATGCTGGGGACACACGCCCTGGCTACATTCAATAGGTGTTTCAAAAGAGATTTTCGATAACGCTTACATGACATGGGAGTCAGATTAAGAAGTATTGCTGCTGGATTATCTTGGAGAGCAAAATCAGTAAGCTTATGAATAATCTGTAACACTTGTCTCCAGAAAAGGGTCAGAACTGGGCATTCCCAGAAGATAATGTGTAATAATGTGCCAATTTGCGTACCACATCTCCAACACAGAGGACTGTGACCTGGGAATATGGACGCTAGTACGGAGGGCGTCCTATCCAGCGTGTCAGGTTCTTGTATCTGATTTCCTGATATTTGCTACATAAGGAGGACTTATGAGCGAAATGGAGTATACGATTCTTTTGATCTTCCGTGAACGTGACATTAAGATCCCTATCCCACTTCCCAAGATGGGGGGGGGGGGTCATGTTGGGATATGTGTGCGAGTAAAATGTTATAGGAACTTGAAAAGGATTTCCGTACGGGCTCATCTCCCAGGCATAAGTCTTCAAAGGGCGTCGGCTGTCTGGAAACCAATGGCTTCCGGGAGGGATCTGAGGAAATGTGAAAGTTGCAGAATCCTCCATCTGCCCAAGATGGAGGAACCAGAGCTAGGGTATATGCTTGAGGGATCACTCCATCCAGAAGGTCCAATAAAAGAGGAGGCTATTACTAAACTTTGGTCTGGGTGAAGCCTTAAGTTTCTATCAGAGATACCTGGTAGAAAGTCCAGGTGACCAATTATAGGCGTTAAGGGAGAGGGAAAGCAGGGCAATCTCACCAACTTAAAATATCTATTAAGCTCCTGCAAGGTGGGCTCAATAAGTGGGTGTGGAGAGGAGAATCTGGAAAATCGAGACCCGCTCCAGGGCAGACCCTCGAGGGGAAATGGCACTGTTTCCCGTTCTAGACAGGCCCATAACTTATGGGGTAAGTGTCGGCACCAATCCACCACTCTATTCATGTTAACAGCTGTATAGTACAAGGCTGGGTCCGGGAGGCCCACCCCTCTTCTAGGTTTAGGTCGCTGTAATAGTGATCTTTTAAGTCGCGCAGGTTTACCCTGCCAAACATAATTAATGAAGATCGTCCGTAATTTGCGGAAGAAGGTCTGTGGTATCCTGACTGGCAGAGCTTGCAAGAGGTACAGCAACCTTGGCATAATATTCATCTTTAAGACGTTGCATCTACCAAACCATGAAACCACCAAGTTCTTACATCTGTTTAAGTCTGAGGAAAAAACACCCAGAAGGGGCTGGAAGTTAAGTTGGTAGATTAGATGGAATCTTGGTGCCTAAATATTGAATTGCCTGAGGGGTCCATTGGAAGGGAAAGTTGCCATAAGGGGAGTCTGTACACTTGGAGTGAATTGAACGCATGCAGTATTTTACTGTATATTAGCCGTGATTTGACCCCGTTAACATTGTGTGTTAATAAATGGTTTTGT
The DNA here is from genome assembly GCF_042186555.1 of Aquarana catesbeiana. NCBI lineage: Eukaryota > Metazoa > Chordata > Amphibia > Anura > Ranidae > Aquarana > Aquarana catesbeiana. Next base: position 111,889,839 of record NC_133330.1, on the reverse strand, counting down.
TGGCAATGCACTAGGCATTTGCATCCTCTTGTGTGTGTTTTTACAGTATTCTGGAGGTTGCCTAGTCTGAGGAGGTCTACATCGTTGAAACCATTGCCCGCCATAATCCTTTTTGGGGAGTTCTTTGGATTAAGCACTGGATAGTTTGGGGAGGTTTGGTGAATATGTCCACCATGTCTGACTAAATGGTTTAAAGTGGTTGTAAAGTCTTGTGTTTGTTGTTTTTATGGGGGAAAAAAAAATGTTATCCTTACCTGCCCTTTTGCAGTGGATTTGCACAGAGCAGCCTGGATCCTCCTCTTCTCGGGTCCTTCTGTACACCTGGCCATTCCCTCCTGTTCAGTGCCTTACAGCAAGCAGCTTGCTATGGAGGTACCCCGAGCCAAGTCACAGCTCCCTGTGTCCATTCAGACACTGAGCCCCGCCCCTCATTTCCCCTGATTGGCTAGCTGACTTTGACAGCAGCGATAGCCAACGGCGCCACTGCTGTCTTGGCCAGTCAGGAGGGAGAATCACGGATGGCTGAGATACTGTGGACATCGCTGGACAGAGAGGGACCTCAGGTAAGTATTAGGGGGGCTGTGGGGGATCTTCTGCACACAGAAGGCATTTTATCTTAATGCATAGAATGCATTAAGATAAAAAACTTCTGCCTTTACAACTCCATTTTAAGTTTAACAGGTCTGTCCTCCAGTGTTTAATTTTAAGACTTAAATATATTCATTGACTAAATACTATTTTAGTCAACTAAAATATGACTAAAACTAAAACCATTCAGATGATTAAAACTTAAATGACATTTTAGTCAAAAGACTATGACTAAAACTAAATTGAATATATATCACAATGGCTAAATCTGTGTCTGTAGTGCATGTTCAAACCTTAATACCATAAATAATAAACATCTTATTAGGAGTATATAATGTTTGTCAGAAAATAATGCATTCAAATTTAACTAAACCCATTAGCGTTTAGTCGACTAAAATGTACTGGGGATTTTAGTTGACTAAAACATGACTAAAACTAAAATGGCATTTAGTCAAAAGACTATAACTAATTTTAAATCGAAATTTGATGTAAAAATTAACACTGCTGTCGTATTATATATATCGGAGGTTGGGCTATGTTCCATGTGCTTCCAGAGATGATACTTCATCAGCTTTAAAGTTATGGCTGCCCTCATCCTGCAAAGCCTAATTATGTTGTATAGGAACTGATTACTGTTGTGACATTGCTTTATTGTATATCCCATGTGGATGAAAATTGACAGTTACTTACCGGTAACAGTTTTTCTAGGATATCTTCCAGGACGGCACACCTGAGAGATGAGAGGCTCCTCCCTACAGGAAACACAATCGATAGCTGTTTTAAGTCCCCACCCTTCCCCTTGATCCTCAGTTTGTAGAGAAGTAACTCCTGAACCTGGTTCACAAGGGAAATCATTCCTCATAGGTACTCACCTTCTAGTGTTCTACCATTTTCCCTCCTCCAACGGGCGGGAAGTAGGCCTGCCGTCCTGGAAGATATCCTAGAAAAACAGTTACCGGTAAGTAACTGTCAATTTTCTCTTAGTCATCTTCCAGGACGGCACACCTGAGAGGATAATCAAGTACCTCAGGCCTACCTTAGGGTGGGACCACTGCAAGACCCTCTTGGCGGACCTTGGTTCTGCAGTGAGTTTTACCTCCACTCCCTATGCTTGATGAAGGTATTCTAGCTGGATCATGCGGCTGGTCTGCAGGTCTACTCCACCAATGTCCCTGCCTTCTCCGCTTCGGATGCAGGATCTAGGTGGAGTGGGCTCTTAAAGATGGAATCAGAAAACATGTTAAACTTGTAGGTTAGCAATGTTGCCTGTCTCACACATCTAACAACCATGGCCTATTGTGCCTGTAGGTGCTACTTAGAACCCCTAAAGATTAATCAGAGACCTGTGTTGTAAGACAAGGACACTACATTAATCACTAAGAGGGCCTGTCTTAACACTACCCTGTTCAGGGAATTAAAACTGCAAAAAAAGGTGGGCCCCTAACAGACAACCTTTTTTGTTCATTTTTATCTTTACATCAGCAAAGACTAAAGGGAAGCCTACTTAAGGGTAATAGATTAACCGAGGCTTGATCCCTGGGTTTAAGGCATGCCCACTCTATGGCTTTGCCTACTTCAGGAGAATAAAGTTCATAGCAGGAGTATAACACTTATACTGCTACATCTAGTTCTGCTAGAAGGGTGAGATGAAGGCCATGCACCGAGCCGTAACCTATTTGGTCGGGTATACATCTTTATACTTCATCTTCAGGTCATAATACTCCTCTGAACAGAACTTCCCAAGTTCTTACTAAGCAGGGCGATTCTTTATCGCCTTCCTCCAGTGTCCTATAACCCTACTGGGCTTCAACCCTAGGAAATGGTTCCAGCATTCCTGAATGTAAGGGGCTGAGGCTTTCTGACATGTGACGTCTGCAGCCAGAACTCCAGGCCCCTCCACGGAAAAGAGGGCTGAAATACAAAAGGTGATCCATGCATTATTAATATCACAAATTAAAAAGATCATAGATTGTGGACCCAGCACAATAGATTTAGACAGAAAGGACACAAGCATAGACAATAATGTGTATCCGAGTGTGGCTAGCTAAACCAACATATCAAATATGGGAGAGACCTAAATCTGAACTTCAATGTAGACAAACAGTCCTCACAGTCTGGTTTTCTGATGTGCAGCCAATATGTAAAAACATTAAGACACACGCAAACCCTCAGCCTTGGTTCACACTGGGACGACTTGTCAGGCGACCTAGTCACCTGACAAGTAGCGCCCTGTTCTGTGCAATGGAACCGTTCTAATCGGCGCGATGCAAGTTGCTCCGACTTAGAAAAAGGTTCCTGTACGACTTTGGGGGCAACTTGCATTGACTTCTATACAGAAGTCGTTTCGCAAGTCGCCGCTGAGTTGTGTCCTGGGTCGCCTGAGGCAGTCGCGCTGTAAGTCGTGCTGCCTCAGTGTGAACCGACCCTAAATGCTGCGTGTTTCTGAAGTGCAGCTAGCTAGGTCATAACTGATATATATACACATAAAGGACGGAGTCCTGTTTACGGTGGAGTTTTACTGATGTACAGCAAAACAGGGCCATAAATATAAGACAGAAAGACCCAAACTTCTATGTTGCGTATTTCTGACGAACCACCAAATACAGTTATAAGATCAATATGGTCACACAAGACAATATCTTTTCTGTTATGCAGTTCTGTAGTGCAGTCACATAGAACCAACACAGAAAGGACCCAAGCAACCTGCAGCATTGTGTTTTTCTGAAGTGCAGTAAGGTAAGGGAATCTGAAACAGAAAGCACCAACAAGCTTCAATGTTGAGTATTTCTGCTGTGCAGCCACATAAAAACAGACAGCCTTCCTAGCTGCGATTTTTCTGGTGTATTGCCAAGTAAGGCAATAACTCCATGATGTCTATTCTTGTTGTGTAGCAAAACCTCAACCAGGGACAGATAAAACTTAGGGCTCCCACACCTGTGCGACCCAACCTGCAACCACAAAAACGCAAGAGAAAAGTCATACACCATGGCTTCCAATGGGAACCATTCGTGTCTGTGCAACTCCAGGTCGCAGCGCCACCAAACAGACCCTGCTTTCTGGATCCACAGACCTCAAGATTACACAGGTCGCAGGTAACTTGCAATTTTCAGGTTGAACAAGCGAGGGGTCCCCAATGCTGTATCTCCCTGGAGGCGTGCAGCCAACAACCCCCTGCTGTGTATCCTTAAGAAGCAGCAAGGTAGAACAATGAGAACAGAAAAGACACCGCTCACTGCTGTGCCTTCTGATATGCAGCCGATAAGGCAGTAAATATAGAACATATAGGACACAAACAAACAATCTTCAATCTTTGTGTATGTCTGATGTGTAGCAATATACCAATACTGAGCAGAGACGCCACCACCCTCAATGTGTCTCCCTGCTGAGGCAGCAAAAACAAATCAGAAAAGGACAAGCAACCTCACTGCTGTGTCCCTTCTGATATGCAGCCAATAAGGCAGTAAATGTAAGACATAAAAGGACAGACAACCTTCAATCTTGTATATATCTGATGTGCAACAATATAACAATCTGAATAGAGATAGCACATCCATATTGAAGGGATTTGGCATGCGACTCAACATGTCAAATCGCATGCCTAAAATCGGCAGCCTTTGCCGTTAATAGCACGGTCAGCCCGACGCCACTTTGCGGGGCTGCACCGATTACCAAAGGCAGTACCAGTACTACCCCTGGCACAGGTTCAATTTGTATTTCCCAACAATTCAGGACCATCAATCTTCACTACTGCCTTTCTAATAAGCAACCAATAAGGCAGTAATACAGGACACAAAAAACCCCACACAGAACTCAATTTTGAGTATGTCTGATGTGCAGCAATATAACAAATATGAGCAGAGATGTCACAAGACTCAATGATGTGCATTTGCGCCATGCGTCACAAGACCAGAAAGCACAGACCACCTTCCCTGTTGTATTTTTCTGATCTGTAGCCAAATAAGGCAGTACCTTTTAGGATATAAAAGACAACAAACAAGCTTCAGTTCAGTGCATTTCTGATGTACAGCAATATACCCCTTATGAGCAGAAATGTCACATATCTCAATGTGCATTTCTGCTGTGCCACAAAACATCCCAGCAAGGACAAACCTTCACTACTGAGGTCTACTGGTGTGCAACCAAGGAGGAGTCATGGTGTATCCCTTTATGAAATAACCAAACAAAGCAATTTGATCCCTAGGCATAGCCTGGGCTGTAGATACTAACACTTCACCCCCAGTGAAGGAACAAATCCTAAAATGGTTAGACACCTTACTATAGTAGCTGTTGTCCTACCTTACCTCTGTAGACTGAGCAAACGCTGATCAGAAACTAAAGTCTCAATGAGCCCAGCCCTAGAGACCAATTTAGGACAGCCTCTAGAAAAGGTGGTCACCAATTTAGCCTGGAGGAAAATAGCCACCTCCAGGCTTTAAACAAGCAATCATGTATCTATCTAGCTCTTGCATATGTTTGCACAGAAAATCCTTAATTAAAGGATATAGGAAGCGATTTATGGTAAATCGCCTTTAGATCTGTCACTGAGTTGACTGCAGCCCAAACCAACAAAAAGGTTTTTTTCTTACCTCCGGCACTATAATATAACCACAATGTAAAGGTGGAGTGGGAGGTTGGAGCTTAGGACTTCAGATTCCTAGTAGCTGGGCTAATAGGGCCATATAACCTAGTGCACCTGCTGACCAGGAGAGCTTACTCCTGAATCCTTCAACCATTGCACAATCCATAAATTGTTCAGTGGTATACCTGGCCTGTAAGGAACTCTTTGTATCTACCAGGTCCCCCCCCTTAGCTCTATTCATCCCTACTAATGTCCCACAACCGGACATGTAGGGAGAGGCTGGCAACCTACTGTTGTGATAACCACAGTGTCTCTGCTGTAAGAGGGAGCTGTGGCTGGTGGTTTTAGCAGCAGCTTCTGGGCTATTTTGTTATGCAGACCCCAGGTCCTACACGGTACCACTCAGTAAATACAGGGGGAAGGGGAAGAAATGCCTTACCTACCTCTTTCCCATCTGAGGTGGTTTAGGCACACTCGCTCCTCTGCACCACTTGTCCACCATACAGCATCTCTGATGTAAGAGGGAGCTGTAGCTGGTGTTTTTAGCAGAAGCTTCTGGGCTATTTCAATCCAGACCCCAGGGGAGATTATCTCAAATGCCCAGAAACCATCTGACTGGGATTGGGGATTTTGCAGCTAAATTCCCAAGGTAAAGGAAAGTACTCACTGTTGTCGTCGTCTTCCCCTTTTGCCACAGCCACCGGGCTTGCTTTTCCATCCTTATGGTCCACACGCAAGGAGGATAGCCGCCAAAGTGCCCCCCCAACTGCTGTCCCCGTAGGGAGCTGCAAGGTTAGGCTGTGTCCTGCCAGTCAGTATATACACCTGGGGGGGCAATGCCGTACGTTCCTCATTCCATTCTGAGGTGGTTTAGGCAGACATCCACTGTAGTGAACTGGTGCCTCCTCGAGGAGGATGTGGGCGCCTGCTCCTGCTGACTCTCAGCCTTCCCTCCTGGGTAAGAACGTGGGTCGTTCAGGTGGCGCCTTCCCCAGCAGCCCACGCGAGCTACCAGGGGCCCAGGAGTCCGGGGCCCTGGAAAGAACTGACAGCCAGCACCCCTGTCTGAATGGACGCCCGGACAGGTAAGGGGTGGAGACAGGAAAAAGGCCCCTGAAGTTCTGGGGACACCACTGTACCCAGGGGCCTTCAGCTCTCAGGGGGGCTCTTCCAGTTTCTGCTGCCCCCCCTGAGGAAAGGATAGGGGAACCCCCCAGGAAGGATAAATATATCCGGCCAGACCCAGAGGCCCATCAGATACTAACCTGGCCCACCCTGCTTAGCCTCCGAGATCATACGAGATCGGGCAGGCGGCGCCCTCTTTCGTTTTCAGGGTGATGTGGCCGTAGGCCTTCCCAGGCATTTGGTCCGGCTCCCAGGGGGGGACCACCAGCCCCAGGCTTCGGGTCATTTGGAAAAAAAAAACAAACGGTTTCACTGTGCTTAGGGAGAAACACAATCAAAAACTGAGGATCAAGAGGAAGGATGGGGACTTAAAACAGCTGTCGATTGATTGTGTTTCCTGTAGGGAGGAGCCTCTCATCTCTCAGGTGTGCCGTCCTGGAAGATGACTAAGAGACATTGCTTTATTGTATATCCCATGTGGATGAAAGTTTTGTGATGGATGTCTATATCGTGCTGCTTGGAGCTGTGCTGACTACTGGTGCTAATATATTGTTCGTTTATTTTAAGAATCCCCCCCCCCCCAAAAAAAAGTCCTGCATGCTGCATTTTTGGTTCATGTCTAATGTAGTAAAAAAAACGCACCTTTTTGAAATGAATGAAAAACACACCCTCGAAAACCAGCGTATTTGGTGCAGTTTGAGTCGCATATCCTTTTATTTTTTCGCAGGTGCATAACACACCAGAAACGCAGTGATGTAGTGTGATAGCCTGAAATAGATTACTTATAGAAAAGTTACATTTGCATATGAAAACTGATTTGCATTCCGTGTCTCTGGATTTTTCGATGCAATTTGATAATTTGTGATATTTGTATTTACGATATAGCACTCCCATGGTAAACGATCAATTGGAGCAGAGTTATCTTGCTAACATGATTGTATTTATACCCTAAACTAGACCAAATTCTGTTTTGTTGTCCCACTGAAATCAAAGATTTATTTAAATGTAATAACTTTGTCGTTCTCTTTTTCTTTAGCATTTTCTTCAGGAGCTGGTTGACAACTTGTATAAGGAGGGCAATGACCTATACCATGAAGATGAAGTGAAATTAGCACTGGGGCAATATACAGAAGGTCTGACAGTGGCAGACTATGCAGCTTCTGAAGAACTTGTCCTTTCTCAGGAGCTGTTGTGCAGATTGTTTGTGAACCGATCCTGCTGCTATTATTCCATGGTGAGTAAGATCATATTGATGCAACACTGCTCTATAAATTTAATTATATTAGATGTTAATGTACAGCAGGTAAAATGAGAATCGAACACTCACCATATTTCTAGGTAAATTCATTTGTTTTTTTTTTTATTATTTTTATTGAAAAAGGTATAAAACAGTGACAATAAACAATGCGTTTAACATGAGCACGTGGAACAATAAGGTACATTTACAGTGCATTGATATTTTGCATAAGTATAATCATACAGCACTCTTTAAACTAAGCCTGATATACATAAATAAATTTCTAAAGGTGTTACTGACGTGAAATTTTCACCACAAGTCTAACAACTCATGCAATCCATGCATGCAAATACAAAGAAACCAAAACAAATACGTTCAGAAATTAAGTTATGTGTAATAAAATGGAATGACACAGGGAAAAAGTATTGAACACATGAAGAAAGGGAGGTGCAAAAAGCCATGGAAAGCCAAGTCAACAGCTGAAATATATCAGTATTTCGAAAGCAATCCTGCCCCTTGTCAGTGCAAATTAATATCAGCCTTGTTCAGTCTCAACTGATGGTCTAATAAAAGGTGTCTCCTTACCAAGGTGTCACACGAGAAACCGCTCATGATGGGTAAAAGCAAAGGCCTCTCTCCCAAGACCTTTGCAACTTTATTATTGCAAAATACTGATGGCATTGGTTACAGAAGGATTTCTAAACTTCTGAATGCTCCAGTGAGCACTGTTAAGGCCACAAATAAATAATGCACTCAACCACCATGGCCTGTATGCACGCTCACCACACAAGACTCCATTGATGAAGAAAAAGCGTGTTTAAAATTTTACTGCACATGATTTAGACAAGCCTGTAAAATACTGGCAGAATATAGTCTGGTCAGATGATATAAAAATTGAACTCTTTTGGATGCCATCATACACACCTTGTTTGAAGGTCAAATAGCACTGCACATCACCCCAAAAACACCATACCAACAGTGACGTTTGAAGGTGGGAACATCGTTGTATGAGGTTTTTCAGCATACAGTACTGACAAATTTATTGATGGAAAGATGGATGGAAAAATGTACCAAGACATTCTTTATAAAAATCTGCTGCCATCTGCCAGGATGATGAAGATGAAACAAGGGTGGACATTTTGGCAAGACAGTTATCCCAAATGCAAAGCCAAGGAAACTCTCAACTGGTTTCAAAGAGAAAATAAAGCTGCTAGAATGGCCCAGCCAATGACCTTGAATCCAATAGAAAATCTACGGTAAGAACTAAAGTTTAGACTTCATAGAAAAGGCCCATGGAACCTTCAGGATTTGAAGAACGAGCCAAAATCGGTTTCTCCATACAGGAGGTGTCTTGAAGCTGTCATTACCAACAAAGGTGTTTGTACAAAGTATTAAATAGATTTCAGTTAGTGTGTTCAAAACTTTTTTCCCTGTGTCATTCCATTTTACTACACATAACTTATTTGCTTTTTGTCTTTGCATGTATGGATTGCATGGGTTGCTACCGACATGTGACAATTTTATGTCAATATCAATAGCACCTTTAGAAAAATGGTGACGTTCAATACCTATTTTACGCGCCGTATGTTATACAATCATGTCTAAACTGTGGTGCTACAGGGGGAGAGGCGCCAAGCGGAAGTTCACCTCTACCCCCCCCCCGCAATCTTCTGGGACACGTCACAGAAGAATGCCCGGCCATTCAAGACGGCGCAGCACGGCTCACGCATGCGCAGTGCGCACCCGACTGTGAGGCCGCAAGCTGTCACGGCCAGGCGCCCGCATTTGCAATGCCAGCGCCGTGGAGAGGAGGGGGCAGAGCAGCGAGGCTTCGGCTGCTGGATCGCGGGACAGGTGAGTGTCAAGAGTCCAGTAGCTACACTTTTTGTAGCTGCTGACTTTTAAATGGGTGGAACTCCGCTTTAACATGACTTTTGTGTATAAGTGGGTAATGTGAATGTAAATGGAGTTTTAACCACTTAAGGACCAGCCTCGTTTTGGATTTTAGGTGTTTACATGTTTAAAACAGTTTTTTTTGCTAGAAAATTACTTAGAACCCCCAAACATTATATATATTGTTTTTTTTTTCTAACACCCTAGAGAATAAAATGGCGGTCATTGCAATACTTTTTTTTGCACCGTATTTGCGCTGCGGTCTTATAAGCGCACTTTTTTGGGAAAAAAAATCACTTTTTTGAATAAAAAAAATAAGACAACAGTAAAGTTAGCCCAATTTTTTTTTATATTGTGAAATATAATGTTACGCCAAGTAAATTGATACCCAACATGTCACGCTTCAAAATTGCGCCCGCTTGTGGAATAGCGTCAAACTTTTACCCTTAAAAATCTCCATAGGCGACGTTTAAAAAATTCTACAGGTTGCATGTTTTGTGTTACAGGTCTAGGGCTAGAATTATTGCTCTCGCTCTACCGGTCGCGGTGATACCTCACATGTGTGGTTTGACCACCGTTTTCATATGCAGGCGCTATTCACGTATGCGTTCGTATGCTTCTGCGCGCGAGCTCGTCGGGACATGGCGCTTTAAAAATTTTTTTTTTAATTTATTTTACTTTATTTTACTTTATTTTATTTATAGCTGCTGCTGTTACCGAGATATCCATCTTTAAAAAAATGACGTATATATACAGTGGCCATTCGTTAAGTGGTTAAATAAATATAACATTAATCCAGCCCTCAAACTTTCCGCTCTCATTAGGTGAGTATAAATAAGCTGAGGGCGAGTCAGCAGGCTGGGTTGAACAGGAGCCGCTTTCTTCTCCCAGCCTCCGCCCCTTGTCATTCTCTTAGCAGGGTCTGTCATACCCCGGGAGTCGGAAAGAACTAGATGAGGTGGGGGCGGCGAGCGGGGTTGGGCAAGAGCTGGCAAAGTCTAGCAACCAATCACCACCTTGTTAATAGGAAAAGTTAACTTTGCCAGCTCACGCTCCCCTATCCAGCGCTGTGCTCTGCTGTAAGTCTGTGTATACTAAATCAGTGAAGGTGTCATTCATTGGTTTTATTGTTTTAAATGCTATATTTAATATAGCAATAAAATATTTACTTAAGGCAGTAATGATGTTTACCGTGCCTATAGTAGCCAATCATATTTTATCCTTATTTTATTCATCAGTCAGATGAAATTAAATATGCTTTATGTTAATATTGTTAAAGTTGTTGGTATTTATTTTTGTAACTTAATTCTGCATAAAACATTTAACAGTGTCATTTCATAAGATAATTTTCGAGCAAGTGTTTAGGGGTATGGGTGAGGTGGGGTATCTGATGGTGAGTAACTCTTAAGGCCTGGCTATTAGCTCAGGACTTGACATTTTGAGCCCTAATCTATTTCCAGGCACTAGATTTGATTTCAAATAGAACATTTTGTAATGAGCCTGTCCACAAACCAGAATGTTTCAGGCTTCCTGCTCCATGTTTTTTTGTGTAATCACTTTTTTTATTTTTCAGATCAACACATGACAGAATATAAGTCGTATAATCATCGACCGCGCAGGGTCATGTAGGCGACAATTATTAGTATTTAGGTTGAACAAAAACATATATTACCACGTAACAAAAGCAAAGTGCTTATCATGGGAAGACTCTGGAAGGCCGACAAAAAGGGGCAACAAAGGAGCATCTTAAATGGGCCGCCTTCTGGAGAGTGCTTGGCCTGCTGGCTCGCGGCCGGAGCAAGAGGGGGGCCCCCCCCTCTAAGGGCCTCCATCAGTCCGCCCCCAGCTCCACGCGAGCCACCAAGACCACAGAGCGGTAATTGTGCCCATATAGAATCGGCTGAATTCCTAGGATACCCAGCATCCATCCCAAAGGGCATTGGGGCCACACTAGTCGAATTTTCAACCAGTTATCCCACATGAGTTTCCCATGTAATTTTTATAAATGAACAAAAAGGAGTGGTAACACATAATAAAGAGGGGAGGAGAAAGGGAGAGAAAGGTGGAAAGGGGAGAAGGGTTGGATTAGGTTACCTGTAAATAAAGTTGAGCTTCTTCCGCGCCTGCAACGGACTCGCCGTGACCGAGTTCAAGGTTCCATAAGTGGATTTAGATCCTGAGGTTGGGCCAGATGGGTTGGGTCCTCGCTTCCCTAAGATCTCTAAGTGCGGGGTCTGCTAATTCCAACAGTGCCACGTCTAAACTGGAAGGCACCTTGTCAGGGTCAGAAGTGTAATTAGTCCAGGGTGCCCAAGTGTTATGGAATCGGTCTTTATGGCCTTTATTAGTCGCCACCCAATCCTCAGCCTCCCGGATCTCACTTACCCTATTGATCCACTCGTCTCTTGTGGGGATCGTGGGTTTCTTCCAATAAATTGGAATCAAGCGTCTTGCTGCATTCAACAAATGAGGCAGTACACTTTTCTTATATCTACGTAGCGGGATCAGGGGACGTGCAGGAGAAAGTGAGTCAGAGAGAAAGGGACATCTATCTCTGTCACTATTTTAATTTGGTTTCGTATGTCTTCCCAGAAGGGTTTAATCAGGGAGCAATCCCACCATATTCGCTGTCCGCAGCCTCTCCAGCACAACTCTGATGTGGAGGGGTAAAAGCGGGTCAGGTCTGCTGGTACTCTGTACCATTGAGACAGTAGCTTAAAGTTCGTTTCCTGGGTTTTGGACTCTATCGAGGATGAATGGGTAAGATGATATAAGTGTGTTAAGTCCGTCTTTGCAATAGTTAGTCCTAAATCATTCTCCCAGCGCCTTATATAGGCAGGTGTAGTATGAGGGAGCGCTGACCCTATTAATTTGTACAGTTCCGAGACCATATGCGGTGTGGGTTCTTCTGCAATGAAAAGTTGCTCAATGTGGGTGAGAAGTGATAGGTCCCTAATCTTATTTCCCTTTAGTTGAAAGAAATGGTGTAATTGCCTGTACTTCCAGAAATTCATTGGTGCGCCTTGTCGACCTATAGGCAAAGCATCATAACTCAAGAGTTTACCGTCTTTCATGAGTTTACCACAACTGGCATCTCCACCTTCTACCCATGACTTAAAGAAGCCCATTTGCTCCCCTGGGGGGAATCAAAGGAAACCCCCCAGTGGAGCCAGCAGGGAAACTGGAGGGGCCAGTTTCAGCAGCGGGTTAATCTTATCCCAGACCGACAGTACCTGAGTGGTCAAGGGGGAAGTCATCTCCGACAATCCCCTATGCTCTCGGGACAACCAGGGAGCATATGATAAGTTCCTGCCCACTAGGCATTTCTCTAAGGATACCCACAGTTTCAAGCGAGTATGGAAACGCCAGTTAAGCATCCTCTGTAAAGCTATGGCTCTATAATATCGTCTGACGTCTGGGAGACCCAGACCACCATTCTGTTTTGAACGTCGTAGAACCCGAAGGGCTATCCTAGGTTTGCGTGCGTTCCATATAAAATTTGACAGTAAGCTAGACAGTCTGTCGAAAAAAGGTCGAGGTAGGGGATTGGTAGCATCTGTAAAAAGAACAGAATGCGGGGCAAAATGTTCATTTTTATTATATTCACTCTACCTAGCCATGTAAAGGCCGTCTGTGTCCATTGGGAGAGATCTTTTTTGACCATAGCTAACAATGGGAGATAATTAGCGGTATATAGGCTGTCAAAGCTATCTGTGAGTTGCACCCTCAGGTATCGTATAGACGACGTAGTCCAAGTAAAGGGAAAGGCGGTTTTAAGGGTCGTGACTAGGTGGGCCGCCAGGCAGATGGGGAGAATTTCAGATTTTGAAAAATGTATTTTAAAATTTGAAATGGATCCAAAGAGCTTCAGTTCCTTCATTAAATTGGGCAGAGAGAGCAGGGGGTCTGAAACATGAAACAAGACGTCGTCGGTATACGCCGAGAGCTTATGTTCTGTATTACCAACCTTAAGCCCTTTAATGTCAGGGCTAGCGCGTATTGTGTGGAGAAATGGATCCAGCACTTGGGCGAACAGGAGCAGTGAAAGAGGACACCCCTGTCTCGTGCCATTTCTGATGGGGAAGCGAGCTGAAAGGGTCCCATTTACCTTAACCTGGGCGCAAGGTGTGAAATATAAGGCCATAATGGAGGACAGCATGCGTGGACCTAGTCTCAGTGACCAATCACCCCGGTCGAACGCTTTTTCAGCGTTTGTTGACAATATAAGATAGGGCTGTGGTTCTGGACGAGTACGAGCCCAGTGAATGAGGTGCACCGCCCTGAGAGAATTGTCTCTGGCCTCCCTACCCGTTATGAATCCCGTTTGATCTGGGTGGACAATTTTGGGGACAAGATGTTTTAGTCTATTTGCCAATATTTTCGCTAAAATTTTTATGTCCAGGTTAAGGAGGGAGATTGGACGATAACTTTGGGGGACAGTGGGGTCCTTGCCCTCTTTCGGATCACGGTGATATGAGCCAGAAGGGCCTCCGGGGGTATAGTCCCACCCTCTGCTATAGAATTAAAGTATCTACACATAGGGGTCTCCAGATGAGTCAGGAAGGCTTTGTAATATGCCTTAGTGAACCCATCGGGTCCAGGGCTCTTCCCATTGGGTAAGGAGTTCATTGTAGCACGAAGCTCATTTAGGGTAATTGGAATATCTAGGTCCAAGGATTGTTCGTTTGTGAGCGTTGGGAGGCCAGCCGCAGTCAGGTAGTCTCGGATCGCACGTTGTCTAGTGTCTTGTGAAGCGGGAGGAAGGCCGGAATCTAAGTTATATAGAGTGGCATAATAAGCTCGGAACTCCGCAGCAATTTTAGAGGAGTGTAGGAGCGGTGCCCCTGAAGCATCCTGCAATTTATGTATATACGTCTGTGCATGACGCTTCCTAAGGGCACGAGCCAGCATTCGACCGCATTTGTTCCCGTGCTCGTAATATTTATGTGCTATGAATCAAAACTGTTCACGAGTTTGACAGTCGACTAGACGCAGGAACTGTTCACGTAGCTCTGTCAGTTCCTTCAGTGCCTCAGGACTCCCGTTAGCTTTGTGTCTAAGTTCTGCCTTCTGAAGCGCAGTGTGTACTCTCAAGAAGTCCGCCTGACGTATCTTCTTAAGTCTGGAACCCTGAGAAATCAGTGTTCCCCTAACCACCGCCTTATGAGCCTCCCAAACCATCCCCTCATTTTGCTCGTCAATTGGGTTTTCCCTAAAATATTGGGACAGGGTGTCTGCGACCTCAGCCATCACTACCGCGTCATCTAGTAAATTATCGTTGAGTCGCCAAGTCCACGTTCTCTGCGTGCCTGAAGGCAAGGTAAAGGCCATCGTTACCGGGGCATGATTGGGAATAGAGATGGAGCCAATGGACGCAGACTGTAAGCGTTCAAGAATATTACGGTCTACATAGATGTGATCAATGCAGGTGTATACATCATGCACTTTAGTATAGTAGCTAAAGTCCCGGTCTAGTGGTTGAAGCGTCCGCCAGCTATCAGTCAGTAAATGGGACTGAATAGTCTTACGGAAGTGCTTAAGAAATGCATAGGAGTGTGAGGGCCTTGCATGGGATATATCTAACAAAGGGTCAGGGCTTACGTTAAAGTCACCTCCTAGAACTAGGAAGCCTTCTCTAAAATCTGCCAGGTGGTTCAGTGTGTTGTCAATAAAGGTGAGTTGGTCAGCGTTCGGGGCATAAATTGTTGCGAATGTGTATTTCTGACCAGCGATACTGCCCTTCAAAAAGACGTATCTGCCCAAGGGATCTACTTCATGGTCTGAGGGTTGAAAGGGGCATGTCTTGTGTATGGCAATAGCTGTCCCTTTAGATTTGGGGGTCAGAGACGTGCTTCTAAACCACTGGTTGAAAAGGTGAGTGGGTAGTTTGGGAAGGGATTTTGGCGTAAAGTGAGTTTCCTGGAGGAAGATCACTTGAGTCTTCAGTCATTTTAATTCCCCCCAGAGCTTATTACGTTTGTGCGGGGAGCAGAGGCCCCTGACATTATATGTACTTACCCGTAATGTAGCCATGGGGTGACACTTATGTGGTCAAGATGTGTAGATTGACGGCGAGCCCGCTGCAGGGGGGGAGGGAGAAGAGAAGGCAAAAAAAAAAGGGAGAGAAAGACAAAACATATATGAGGTAAAGAACAAAAACAAAAGTAAAAGTATAACCATCAAAACAGCGCGGATGATAGCATCCAAGCTCATGTAACAACTAAGGGTCATGTTGAGGAGTCCCCCCCCTAAAAAAAAAAGAAGGGAGTCCAGACCATGACCCAAGATCCCAATGGGGATCAATACCCATAAAAATAGGGTGGCCATAAAAAATGAGAGGGCCTCCGTCTCCGCCCACCGCATCTAGCGTGGTGTGATCAGAGAGGGAGAAAGTGGGGGGACCCTAAAGGCTCAAAAACATTTAGGCCTACATATAGCCTTGTAGTTAACGTTGGGAGGAAGTTCCAAGTGCAATATGCAAAGAGACATACAACTCGTTGTCAGTTAGCCAAAAAGAGTGCGTATGTTAATTCCCAGATGGGCCTGGTCCCAATGAGGACTCCGAAAGATGTCGCCTGCGGTTTCTCCTGCGGTTTTGATTCTTGGTGGGTTGCCATGGCTGAGGAGCGGGCAGCTTAGCAGACACAGAGTCTGAGGAGCACCTCCAGTCAGGAAAGTCAACCGGATCCAAGTCCAGGGAGGACAAAAAGTGCGGGAGGTCATCTTTGGTGCGAAGGGTCACGGTTCTGCCCTCTTTAGTGACTTGGAGGCAAAAAGGAAATCCCCATCGATACACTAAGCCTGCGTCCTGGATAGCTGCTATGAGAGGACGTAGTGATCTGCGTTGCATAAGGGTGCGTCTCGAGATGTCTTGGTAAAAAGCCAAATGTGCACCATCAAAATAGGGTTTCCCCCTCATCTTCTGCATAATGCGGTCTTTAAGCGTATATTTTATGCAATTTACAGATGATGTTGTTTGCATCTTGAGAAGGGGGTTTCAGAGCCCTGTGTGCACGGTCTATTTCAATCGTAGCAGTGGCAGGCAGGCCCAGAATTTCTTTAAAGACTCCTAGAGTGAGGATAATGTCCCTAGCACCAGTGGCTTCAGGTAAGCCCCGTATCCTGATGTTTACCCGTTGGCTACGGTTCTCTGTGTCATCCAACTGACATAACAGGGCCTCAATCTGGTGGCCCTGCATGGTGCATTTATCTTGAAGCATGGAGATGACAGGGAGGGCATCCTCAAATTTTTGCTCCAGGGATTCAAGCCTGCCTCCCAGGTGACTTGTATCAGCTTTGAGCTGTGCAATGTCTTCTTTAAAGGCTTTTTCTACCCTGTCAGCAAAGCGTTCAAGATCTGCTTTCGTGGGTAGGGACATGATATGGCACCTGATATCTGTATCAGCCAGGGGATCTAAGTCAGCAGGATCACCGTCCTGGGATGTGGGGGAACCCGGGGAGATCGGGGGGGGGGCGAGTCACTCACCGACCTTGGAGACTGTATGGGGGATTCGTCCAGCTGCTGAGACTTGTCGGCGGTGGACTTTGCGGCCTTGTGTGCACGCTGTGTCTTCCCGGCCGGCGCCATCTTGGAAGGCTCATGGCCTCTCCCGTTGTGCCCGGAGTAGAAGGAATCTAGCTGGGACTGCCGTGATCGGTCAGTCCGTTTGTGGCTGGGAGGATGCCCGGTGTCTCAGGGACTTAATTCGCTGCTGGAACGGGCAATTTTCTCCGCTGTAGCGCTGTGAAAGTGCGGCGTTGAAACGGAGCTGAGAAGGCACACGTCTTCACTCCTCCATGGTCAGGACATGCCCTTGCTCATGTTTTTTTAAATGGCATAGCAAAGCTGTTATATTTTGTGCATTTAGGAAAGAGTCCAGGCCTTTTTTAAAACCATCTACTGAGCTGGCCAGAACCAGCTCTTGAGGGAGTCTGTTCTACATTTTCACAGCTCTTACTGTGAAGAAGGAAGTCGAGAGAAGACCCCTCTAAGTGCAGTATTCTAGCAATTTATCAGAAAATGCAGTTAAGAACACTTACAGGAGATCAGCATAAAAAAGCTCGTCAAATAATTGCATTCCTGGCGTCGGTAGGGTCACTCTCTGTCCATCTCCTGTAGCTGCGGGCCAGCATGGGGACACTGACAGTGACAGGGTATGGGATTGTATAATGTAGATATATAGAGAGAGAAAGATTTGTTATGTAATTTTGTATTGTCTCTTGATGGATAGGTGTGTGTGTGTGTATGGATAAAGTTCTGAATTGCGAGTGTATGGTGGGTGGATAAAGTGTGCGATGAGGTCTGATGGATCAAGTGACGTGTCTTGAAGCTCATAAATAAGCTCATAAAAATTTTAATAAGCCTAGCCCAGAAGGTGGAACTTCTTTTCATTGGTTCCTGTGCCTAAACCTGTGTACTTAACCACCTGACAAGTCGTGCTCCATGCATTGCAATGGAACCGTTCTAATAGGAGCGTCTCAAGTCGCTCCGACTTAGAAAAAGGTTCCTGTACTACTTTGGGGAGGCTTGCATTGACTTCTATACAAAAGTCGTTTTGCAAGCCATGTTGAAGTCGCCCTGTACGGGGCAGCTTCAAAGTCGGAAGACTTTGAAGCCGCCCCTGTGTGATCCGACACTTAGACACCAAGTGTCATTCTAGGACAAGGGATATTTGCTCTAAATTATTCTTATAAATAATCTGTTATAAGAATGTCCATTTGCTCATGGTACAGGCGTGGCCATATGATATTTCTAATATATGTTTTTGTATGTAATGTTTTTAGGAGATCTGGTAACGCCATCAGATGAGCGTACATTTCTGATACAGCAATATTTAATAGTACGAATCTTTGATTATCAGGAGTTGAAATTCCATATATAGCAATTGGACTGCCCAAAGTACTTAAATTCTAAAATAAACTATTTGAATATAGTTGTGTCACACACACATTTCCTAATAGTGATTACAAATAACTGTAGACATAACACCCTTTTCACCATGTATACTGTGTTCTGATTTACAATCCTATGAATATGTCCATTGTGTTTGTTGTGTAGAATCATTTATAATCCATTGGCATATAATATCTATATCTATCTCTCAGACAGGGTCCTGATAATTTGCAACATAGAAATTGTGGAGCGACTTTATATTATTTGAATGTCTTTAGCTGGTGTTACAGGAAAAAATAGTTCCTTTCTGTGAGTGGGTTTCTTCTGTGTTTCTTTCTTAGGCTTGCCACCATATAACCACGCAAGTCCATCTAAATATACGTAATGCCTTCATACCCCCCCCACCATTTAAACACCGATCAGGGGTTATCTTCAAACTTTTTTTTTATTACTGGTCCAAGGATCATCAAATCCTATTTGGCGATCAAAAAAATAGAATTATCCTTGGCTTCAGGAGAAGAATACACACTCATTGTTTTTTATAACTAGTTACAGACCTTCAGCAATTTGAGAACAAAAACAAAGTCTCAGGTTGAAAACTTATATGACTTGTGTCCCGAAGTTGACCCTTTGTCTCTGGGACCCATACCTACTTAAACATCCATGTTGAAATTATGAAAATATATCGATTTTTTTTTTTTTTTTCTTTTTTTTCCAACCAGAGTTCTGAGAGCCACCTTTAAAGAATGATGTATAAAAGTGGGTGGAAATAAGAGAAAAAAAAAACATGCCCTATTCTGTGATGCAGTAAGGCGGTGCATAATGGGATCTGACGTTTTCTGAATGGTCACATGATAAATGAGGAAGTGATGGCCTCAGAATGCATTTTTTTTTTTTTTTTTAAATTTTGAACAGACGTGCAGATTTAAAGCAGAAATTGGCTAGTGAGAGATAATATTGGAATAGCATGGGAAGAAAATACATTTGAAAAAGCTTCTATTTATTATGAAAAGTGTAATTCTGCCTGAATGAAGTGAGCTTACCCTTTAATAGTTTTCTATAACTAAAATATTCTCATACCATCTTTTACTGCACAGGAGACTTTCACTTGGCAACTTGTTTTTAAATGCACTGAATATTGTTTTGTATTGGGCAGAAAAAAAAGAAAAAAAATGTGAAAAAATTTAATATAATTTCAAATCTGCTCATTAAATTGTTTTCTCTTATTTATCTTGACTGCAAATATGTGTAGATTTTAACATACATGAGTACTGTATAGTCAATAAACCAATTTTTAGTTTTTAGATACCTAAAGTAAGACTTAAGGGCAAAACTTTTTCTTTTTTTTTTTTTTTCTGTTGGAGGACTTTTTTTGCCATCTGTGTCTCATTGGGGAAATTTCCCTTCATTTAGTGCCAAAACAGGAAGTGAAAGGATATCTGTCCAAAGGCAGGGAATCCCTAATTGTCAACAGAACTAGTGTCCCAATAGGAAGAGTTCTGTTCTGGTGAAAGCCCAAAATTTGGCATTTTCTTTCACTTTCGATGATGACCGTAAACAGGACAGCTAGGGATGATGATTTTCCCTAATTGGGACAGAGACAGCAGTAAAACAAATCCAATCAGCAGAAAACCAAGGAACAGAATTGTAAAATATATAAAGTGTAACACAATGCATTGTTACAAGATATCAGAGATAGCATTGAATTTGAACTTTAGTAAGGTGTAACAAAGATAAACAATAAGCAAAAGGTGAACACCAAGGGCGACTAGCCTTAAAAGTAACCAAGTGGTTATATAAACGTCACGATTATCATTACATTACAGTCCAGCGAGCTTGTTCGTTAGGGTAGCTGTGAGCCGTTGTGCGCCTTGATGTATCGGTGGAAGTCCCCAAGAGCATTGGTGGTGGTAGTGAGCGTGTGTAGACTTACTATTCAGGTTGCCAATTTGGGGATTATTGTTTATTGTCATTTGTTGGTTGCGCGGTGATGTCTATGGTTAGTTGCCTAATGTCCCTAGATGAGTTAATTTCCTGTGGGATTGCAGTCACCGGACCACTAGCAATTTCACAGGTAAAAGTTGAATCCAGTAGGCTTTATCAGTGTTCAGAGTGGTCAAGTGAGATGGTGGGGAGAACCGGTTATGTAAGTTTGTGTGGAAGGGGGGGACATCGGATTGAGAAACTCGTGGGAGAGGAGAGTGATAATGGATATAGTTAACGGGGGGGGGGAGGAGAGATAAAAGAGTCTAGTTATAGGGAAGTGAGTGGGATATCAGTCTCTGGAGGGAAGTAGTGTTTATGCCTGTAGTGTAGTGAGTGTGTAAAGGGATCGCAAATGAGAAATATGGGGTGGGGGGGAAGAGAAGATGATAGGGGGGAAAAGGGCAACATTTTCCTCCGACCTGACATTGTGTTCCTTCCTGTATCACTGAGATAGTAGTTTGGAGTATTCATCAGTAGTTTAGAAGTAATGCCAGCAGGACCGAATTTTCTTGAATATTGGTGGGCGTGTCTTTGGCTTGGTGCCCTAAATCCTCCATTTCTGCTAATTTTTATTTATGCGTCTGAACCAGTCTGCCATGGTTGGGGGCTTGGTGGACTTCCATGGAGTTGAGTTGCACATTTTTGCAGCGTTTTAAGAGGTGTAGAGAGAGAGAGAGAGAGAGAGAGAGAGAGCGAGAGAGCAATGATGATTTTTTTTTTTTTTTTTTGGGATGGAGGAGTGGTGTAGGAGCATTTTGGGCTGAGGTAAATTCTATCTGATAGGTGGTAATTTGAGTAGTGAGGCGGTGGACCTCTTTCCAGAAATTTTGGATTGAGGGACACGTCCACCATATACTTCGGAGCATGCTCCAACAGTTGGGGGATATAGTGGGGGAGATTTTGTGTAGTCTAAGGGGGGTCTTGTACCACCTAGAAAAGACTTTGAAGCCATTTTCCTGCGCAGATACATTGATTGAACCCTTGTGGATATAAGAATAGATGTTTTCTCATTCTTCTGAGAGGTTAATCGACAGTTCCCTTTCCCAACTATGGCTTGCTATATTGGATTTTGGGTTCTGGTCAAAGAATAGGATGGAATATATGTCTGAAATCAAATGTCTTTGCGGTTCTTTTCTGGTACAAATCACTTCGAAAGGTGTGAGTTGTCTAGAATAGTCGAAGCGTGTTTCAGGGTCGTTTAGGAAGTGTCGGAGTGGATATATATGTCCAGAATGGGAAGGATCGTCCAGACATCTGTGTTGACAATATGGGTAGGGTCAGAAAAGTGTCCCTGGAGAAAGTGTTCTGCGCGCATATCAATATGGGCCCAGATTTCTGAGAGGAAAGAGTCTGCTAAGCCTGGTGGGAATTCCCAATTGTTACGGATGGGAGTCAGTGGACCCGGTGAAGAGGATGTTTTCTGAAAAATTTGTAATGTGTTAATTAAAGTATGTTTGCAGTGGTGGAACATATATTGGAGCGGTCCAAGGTAGTAGCCATATTAGTATAGAGAACGCATTTTCAATGTTTGTCCATGCTTTAGTATGGGCATGAACATTCCAGTCTCTTCTCGTTAATTAATATGCCCAATGGTATTTGGCAATATCTGGAAAATCTATGCCACCTTTTAATTTGGGTAGAGTTAATCTTTTAAAGCGGAGTCTAGGACACCCTTTGCCCCACACAAATTCTGTACAGGCTCTGCGGTATGAGAATCGTTTGTAAAACCTATAATATTCTCGGGAGGATGTTCATTTTGATTATTGATGCCCTCCCAAACCATGAGAAAATGCCTGTCGACCATGACTTCAGGTCATTCTGAATGTTTTTGAAGGCTCGGGAGGTAATTTTTGGCATACAAGTCAGATAATTGAGATGGTAGTTGGATCCCAAGATAGGTCATCAAATCTCTGTTCCACCTGAATGGGAAGTTAGCTTGACATTGCGCAAGTGTCTCTTTCTGTAGGGAGACATTCAGAGTTTCCGCAGAAATTTATTTGTAGGTTAGTCAAGGTTTTGAACGTGGCGCAGTCCTTGAGTAAGTTGGGTAATGTATTATGTGGTTCTGTCACAAACCAGAGAATGTCGTCTGCGAAAGCGGTTAACTTGTACCCTGTTTCCCCGAAAATAAGACCTAGCGTGATTGTCAGTGATGGCTGCAATATAAGCTCTACCCCCCAAATAAGCCCTACCCTGTTTCCCCGAAAATAAGCCCTACCCTGAAAATAAGACCTACAAGGACTTTAACTAGGGCTTATTTGGGGGGTAGGGCTTATATTGCAGCCATCACCGACAATCACGCTAGGTCTCATTTTCGGGGAAACGGGGTATGTAGTCTTGGAGAACGACACTCCTTTGATATCCGGGTTGGAGCTAAGGCATTGGCGTAGCGGTTCTAGCATGAGGACAAATATTAACGGGGAGAGAGTGCACCTTGGCAAGTTAGATTCGCAATTGAAAAGGCATTCGATAGGTGGCCATTAACTCGAACCTATGCAGTTGGGGAGGAATAAAGTGCCAAAATTGTAGCATGCGGTCTCGTATGCCAATTATTTTGAGGACTTCTGACATGTAGTCCCATTCCACCCTATTGAATGTCTTCTCTGCATCCATGGATAGAAAAAATCCACGTTGCTGAGTAGAAGTTAACCATTTGTGAATATTAATGGCTTTTATGGTGTTATCTCTCACTTCTCTGCCCGATATAAAGCCCTCTTGGTCTAGTGAAATGAGTTTGGGCAGTAAGGGTAGGAGGCGGTTCGCTAGGATTTTGGTGTAGGTTTTGAGGTCTACGTTCAGTGGGGAGATTGGATGGTAGTTGGTTACTTGTGAGGGTCTTTGTTCGGTTTTGGGATCACAGTGGGGGATTGTCGGATGAAAGGGAGTTAAATGCTCTCAAGAAGTGTGGTTTAAGCGTTTCTATAAAAGTTTTATAATATCCTGTCGTCAAACCGTCTGGCCCAGGACTCTTTCCATGTTTCAACTGTTTAAATATTATTTACAGTATATTACAAAAGTGAGTACACCCCTCACATTTTTGTAAATATTTTATTATATCTTTTCATGTGACAACACTGAAGAAATGTCACTTTGCTACAATGTAAAGTAGTGAGTGTACAGCTTGTATAACAGTGTAAATTTGCTGTCCCCTCAAAATAACTCAACACACAGCCATTAATGTCTAAACTCCCGGCAACAAAAGTGCGTACACCCCCTAAGTGAAAATGTCCAAATTGGGCCCAAAGTGTCTATTTTGTGTGGCCACCATTATTTCCCAGCACTGTCTTAACCCTCTTGGGCATGGAGTTCACCAGAGCTTCACAGGTTGCCACTGGAGTCCTCTTTCACTCCTCCATGACAACATCACAGAGCTGGTGGATGTTAGAGACCTTGTGCTCCTCCACTTTCCGTTTTGAGGATGCCCCACAGATGCTCAATAGAGTTTGGGTCTGGGGACATGCTTGGCCAGTCCATCACCTTTAACCTCAGCTTCTTAATCAAGGCAGTGGTCGTCTTGGAGGTATGTTTGGGGTTGTTATGTTGGAATACTGCCTTGGGGGCCCAGTCTCCGAAGGGTGGGGATTATGCTCTGCTTCAATATGTTACAGTACATGTTGGCATTCATGGTTCCCTCGATGAACTGTAGCTCCTCAGCGCCGGCAGAACTCATGCAGCCCCAGACCATGACACTCCCACCACCATGCTTGACTGTAGGCACGACACACTTGTCTTTGTACTCCTCACCTGGTTGCAGCCACACAAGCTTGACACTATCTGAACCAAATAAGTTTATCTTGGTCTCATCAGACCACAGGACATGGTTCCAGTAATCCATGTCCTCAGTCTGCTTGTCTTCAGCAAACTGAGGACATGGTTCCAGTAATCCATGTCCTCAGTCTGCTTGTCTTCAGCAAACTGTTTGCGGGCTTTCTTGTGCATCATCTTTAGAAGAGGCTTCCTTCTGGGATGACAGCCATACAGACCAATTTGATGCTGTGTGCGACATATGGTCTGAGCAATGACAGGCTGACCCCCCACCCCTTCAACCTCTGCAGCAATGCTGGCAACACTCATACGTTTTTTTCCCAAAGACAACCTCTGGATATGACTCTGAGCAGGTGCACTCAACTTCTTTGGTCGACCATGGCGAGGCCTGTTCTGAGTGGAACCTGCTCTGTTAAACCACTGGTCATGGCCACCGTGCTGCAGCTCAGTTTCAGGGTCTTGGCAATCTTCTTATAGCCTAGGCCATCTTTATGTAGAGCAAGAATGAATTTTTTCAGATCCTCAGAGTTCTTTGCCATGAGGTTCCATGTCGAATTTCCAGTGACCAGTATGAGAGAGTGAGAGCGATAAAACCAAATTTAACACACCTGCTCCCCATTCACAACTGAGACCTGGTAACACTAACGAGTCACATGACATCGGGGAGGGAAAATGGCTAATTGGGCCCAATTTGGACATTTTCACTTAGAGGTGTACTCACTTTTGTTGCCAGTGGTTTAGACATTAATGGCTGTGTTTTGAGTTATTTTGAGGGGACAGCAAATTTATACTGTTATCCAAGCTGTACACTCACTACTTTACATTGTAGCAAAGTGTCATTTCTTCAGTGTTGTCACATGAAAAGATATAATAAAATATTTACAAAAATGTGAGGGGTGTACTCAGTTTTGTGAGATACTGTATATCTCCGTGGGTGAGAGGCTGCTCTAGGTCTCTGGCTTCCAAAGTAGACAGGGCTTTGGGGCTATATTTTGTGAGGAAATCCCTAATCATCTGTGATCTTGTGTTATAATATGTCCTAGGGTCGGAAGGGTTTAGATTGCAAAGGTGAGTGTAATATTGGACGAATTGATCTGCTATCTGATCATTGGATACTATTTTACGTCCCACTGAGAGAGTGAGTTGTCATGGACGTTTTTTTCGATCGGAGGGCTCTCGCCAAAAACTTTCCGGCTGATATCCGTGCCATTGTGTGATAGCATGGATTTGTTACAGGCCTTCCTTAAGATCTCCTCCTTAACCACTTCAGCCCCGGAAGGATTTACCCCCTTCCTGACCAGAGCACTTTTTCCAATTTGGCACTGCGTCGCTTTAACTGCTAATTGCGCGGTCATGCAATGCTGTACGCAAACTAAATTTGCGTCCTTTTCTTCCCACAAATAGAGCTTTCTTTTGATGGTATTTGATCACCTCTGCCGTTTTTATTTTTTGCGCTATACACGGAAAAAGACCGAAAATTTTGAAAAAAATGATATTTTCTACTTTTTGTTCTAAAAAAAATCCAATAAACTCAATTTTAGTCATACATTTTGGCCAAAATGTATTTGGCCACATGTCTTTGGTAAAAAAAAATGTCAAGTGTATATTTATTGGTTTGCGCAAAAGTTATAGCGCCTACAAACTAGGGTACATTTTCTGGAATTTACACAGCCTTTAATTTATTACTGCCTATGTCGTTTCTTGAGGTGCTAAAATGGCAGGGCAGTACAAAACCCCCACAAATGACCCCATTTTGGAAAGTAGACACCCCAAGGAAATTGCTGAGAGGCATGTTGAGCCCATTGAATATTCATTTTTTTTGTCCCAAGTGATTGAATAATGACAAAAAAAAAAAAAAAAAAATTACAAAAAGTTGTCACTAAATGATATATTGCTCACACAGGTCATGGGCATATGTGGAATTGCACCCCAAAATACATTCTGCTGCTTCTCTTGAGTACGGGGATACCACATGTGTGGGACTTTTTAGGAGCCTAGCCGCGTACGGGGCCCCGAAAACCAATCACCGCCTTCAGGATTTCTAAGGGTGTAAATTTTTGATTTCACTCTTCACTGCCTATCACAGTTTCGGAGGTCATGGAATGCCCAGGTGGCACAAACCCCCCCCCCCCCCAAATGACCCCATTTTGGAAAGTAGACACCCCAAGCTATTTGCTGAGAGGCATGGTGAGTATTTTGCAGCTCTCATTTGTTTTTGAAAATGAAGAAAGACAAAAAAAAAAATTTTTTTTTTTCTTTTTTTAATTTTCAAAACTTTGTGACAAAAAGTGAGGTCTGCAAAATACTCACTATACCGCTCAGCAAATAGCTTTGGGTGTCTACTTTCCAAAATGGGGTCATTTGGGGGGGTTTTGTGCCACCTGGGCATTCCATGGCCTCCGAGACTGTGATAGGCAGTGAAGAGTGAAATCAAAAATTTACGCCCTTAGAAAGCCTGAAGGCGGTGCTTGGTTTTCGGGGTCCCATATGCGGCTAGGCTCCCAAAAAGTCTCACACATGTGGTATCCCCGTACTCAGGAGAAGCAACAGAATGTATTTTGGGGTGTAATTTCACATATTCCCATTGCATGTTTGAGCAATATATCATTTAGTGACAACTTTGTGCAAAAAAAAAAAAAAAAAATTTGTCTCTTTCCCGCAACTTGTGTCACAATATAAAATATTCCATGGACTCGACATGCCTCTCAGCAAATAGCTTGGGGTGTCTACTTTCCAAAATGGGGTCATTTGGGGGGGGTTTGAAGTGTCCTAGCATTTTATGCACAACATTTAGAAGCTTATGTCACAAATCACCCACTCTTCTAACCACTTGAAGACAAAGCCCTTTCTGACACTTTTTGATTACATGAAAAAATTATTTTTTTTTGCAAGAAAATTACTTTGAACCCCCACACATTATATATTTTTTTATAGCAAATGCCCTACAGATTAAAATGGTGGGTGTTTCATTTTTTTTTTTTTCACACCGTATTTGCGCAGCGATTTTTCAAACGCATTTTTTGGGGAAAAAACACACTTTTTTACATTTTAATGCACTAAAACACACTATATTTCCCAAATGTTTGATGAAATAAAAAAGATGATCTTAGGCCGAGTACATGGATACCAAACATGACATGCTTTGCAATTGCACACAAACGTGCAGTGGCAACAAAATAAATACATTTTTAAAAGCCTTTAAAAGCCTTTACAGGTTACCACTTTAGATTTACAGAGGAGGTCTACTGCTAAAATTACTGCCCTCGATCTGACCGTCGCGGTGATACCTCACATGCATGGTGCAATTGCTGTTTACATTTGACGCCAGACCGACGCTTGCGTTCGCCTTAGCGCGAGAGCAGGGGGGACAGGGGTGCTTTTTTTTTTTTTTTTTTTTTCTTTATTATTTTTTTGCTTTTTTATCTTATTTTAAAACTGTTCCTTTCATTTTTTTTTTTTTTTTAATCATTTTTATTGTTATCTCAGGGAATGTAAATATCCCCTATGATAGCAATAGGTAGTGACAGGTACTCTTTTTTGAAAAAATTGGGGTCTATTAGACCCTAGATTTCTCCTCTGCCCTCAAAGCATCTGACCACACCAAGATCGGTGTGATAAAATGCTTCCCCAATTTCCCAATGGCGCTATTTACATCCGGCGAAATCTAAGTCATAAAATGCTCGTAGCTTCCGGTTTCTTAGGCCATAGAGATGTTTGGAGCCACTCTGGTCTCTGATCAGCTCTATGGTCAGCTGGCTGAATCACCGGCTGCATTCTCAGGTTCCCTGTTGAGACAGGAGAGCCAGAGAAAAACACGGAAGACGGGGGGGGGGGCGGGCATTCTCTCCCACTGCTTGTAAAAGCAGTCTAGAGGCTAATTAGCCGCTAGGATTGCTTTTACATGAAAGCCGACCGCTGGCTGAAAAGAATGATACCAAGATGATACCTAAACCTGCAAGCATCATTCTGGTATAACCACTCAAAGTCGTGAATGGTGTACCTGAAGACAAAAAAATGGTTAACAATAAAGCACAGTAAACGGTAAAGTATAACAAATTGCATACCTGAAAAGCAAACATGATAAAACATAACAATAAAACATTGCAGAATAGAATACAGTAAAAAAAGAGCAGAACAATAGAGAGAGAGAATAGAGAGAGAACAATAAAACGACAACTATTATTTTTTATTTTATATTTTTGTTTGTGTTTTTTTTTTTTTTTTTTTACACCTTTTTTTTGTAACTGTAACTTTTATAACTGTAACCGGTTCCAGGTTCGGGTCTCTCAAAATGCGATGGCATCTTGGGAGACCCTGTGAAAGTGTGCCTAGTCTGTGCAATGCTGTACCCTATGCTAATACTCAACTAGTGAATGGTAGCGTTCAAAACATTCACCAATGCAAAGACCAGGATTGTCAGGACAGAAGGGACAATAATAGCGGGTGTCACGCCTATATCCGCGCTTGCTGCAGACACAACATCATTTTTGGGGGGGTTCGTTGGGTAGGGGTACTCGGGAGGACATAAAAATGCCTCTCATGCAGCCGACTGCATTTGGTTGGGGTTGTGAATGGGGGAAGTACGGGCGCTGCAGAAGTGGTGGGTTCCCAATTAGGATTGGCGAATGCAGCAGGAAGGGCATTATGGGCACGACGGGCCTGTGTTTGTCTTCCTTTTTGGTGGCAGCGGGACACTATTTGTGCTTGCCACCTCACCAGCTTGAACTGCACTTATGGGACTCGCCACGTCACCAAGTGTTACTGCAGTGCTGGTTTGACTACGACCGGGGTGTACTAGGCCGCTGGCGCTTGCCAGTTCACCAAAACGCTACCAAAAAAACTGTTAACGATCGCAGGGATCAGGCCTGACTCTGCGAACGCTGCAGTTATGCGTTTAGTGTTTTGTAAGTGACAGTGATCGATCGATACTGCACTTGGGTGGGCTGGGCTGGGCCAGGTGGAGGGGCAAAACGCAGGTGCTAGCAGGTATCTGGGCTGATCCCACTAACACTGCGTTTTTGGGAACCCTAAACTGCTGGGGACGCCAGTATAGATCTGATCGGATCAGATATTGATCAGTTCAGATACTATACCACTAAGGGAGGTGTACGGTGCGTGGGTGTTAGCTCTACTGGCACTAACCTGACGCTGCCTGGGGCTGGTGCTTGCCAGTTCACCAAAACGCTACCAAAAAAACTGTTAGCGATCGCAGGGATCAGGCCTGACTCTGCGAACGCTGCAGTTATGTGTTTAGTGTTTTGTAAGTGACAGTGATCGATCGATACTGCACTTGGGTGGGCTGGGCTGGGCCGGGCGGAGGGGCAAAACGCAGGTGCTAGCAGGTATCTGGGCTGATCCCGCTAACACTGCGTTTTTGGGAACCTTAAACTGCTGGGGACACTAGTATAGATCTGATCAGATATTGATCCGTTCAGATACTATACCACTAAGGGAGGCGTATGCTGCGTGCGTGGGTGTTAGCGGTACTGGCGCTAATCTGACGCTGCCTGGGGCGACGCATATCACCGCCGGGCGATCAGGGGGCTAAACTTTTATTCGGTAAAAAACGGCGGGTGCCCTGACACTATAAAAAATAAACGAACTAACCAGCGTCAACCGTAACAGTTATACGGTGATCAGTGGTGAAAGGGTTAACTAGGGGGCAATCAAGGGGTTAAAACATTTATTAGGTAGTATATGTGGGTCCCTGTCGCTATAAAACGCTGACGGCGAACCTAAATATTTACGTCCCTAACTAGCGTCACCAGCGACACTAATACAGCGATCAGAAAAATGATCGCTTAGCGACACTGGTGACGGGGGGTGATCAAGGGGTTAAAACTTTATTAGGGGGGGTTAGGGGGGTATCCTAGACCTAAAGGGGGGCCTAACACTCACTGCCCTAACACTGTAACTGTCACAAACTGACACCAATACAGTAATCAGAAAAAAAAAAAAAAAAAAACCTGCTTGGTGTCAGTTTGTGACGGGGGGGTGGTGATTGGGGGGGGGATCGGGGGGCGATCGGGGGGGGATCGGGGTGTTTTGTGTGCCTGGCATGTTCTACTGTGTGTGTGTGTGTGTGTGTTTGGTGCACTCACATTACAGTCTTCTCTCCTCGGCCTGGAACGGAAAATACCGAGCCGAGGAGAGATGACATCATTTCCTCTGCCTCTGTGTACAATACAGAGGCAGGGAAATGATCCCATTGGCTGAGAGCGATCGCGAGGGGGGGGCCACGAATGGATGGCCTCCCCCTCACCACCGATGGCCGGGGGAGATTTGCCGACCGCCGCAGGCACCGGGGGGGGTCCGATCGGACCCCCCACCCGCGGGCAGGCAAGGACGTACATGTAAGTCCTTTTGCCTGCCCGTGCCGCTCTGTCGACGTACATCGTGCGGCGGTTGGCAACTGGTTAAGTTGGTAGTCTATTATGCAGCAGACTAAATCTCTGGGTGGATCATAATCCCTGCCTCTTGGGCAGAGGGCGCAAGGGGTGCTTTCCATCCCAAATGGTGTAGTGGGGGCCTGTCTAGTAGGTTATTGAAAAGGTCTACCACCTCAACTTGTAGTTGGTCTACGTCAATTGTTTCTGGGAGGCCTCGGAGACGGAGGTTGGTTAGCCAAGTCCTCCATATGATGATTTAGGTCCCGGAGTTGCAGGGTGTGGGTGTCCAAGGCATGGTATGTGCAGCAGAGTGCTGTGGAATGGTGCGCCATCACTTTTACCACTTCTTGGACTCTTCTTGCGATCGCCTGTATGTCGATCCGGAGGTCAGTGATCGCAGCCGTTGGGGTTTCTTTAATGTCTGCCGCCACAGATCGGAGATCTCTTAGGCTGGGGTGCTGGTGCAGTGTTAGAATTATCTCTCCATTTTTGGGAGAGATCCACATGGTGACTGCATCCCCGGATATCAGGCCTGTTGGTGAAAGTCCGCTTTGAGTGGGTGCCATATTGCCGGTCTAGGTCCGGAACGTTTCTGGGATATTTTGGCTCAATCTGCTGGTCAAGTCGCAGGCATACCTGGAGCGGGATGTAGAGGAGTTGCGGGGGGAGTTACCCATGATTTCCAGGCTTGTATGTGTGTGGAAAACCTCTGTTTTAGTCTGGTAAACCTCCCTCAGCGGGAGCTCACAGGCTAAGCGGCCATCTTCCACCGAGGTCAAACCATGCCCCCTCCTGGTTTTCTTTTTATTATCAGTAAAATCCTGACAGGTTTTCTAGTCCCTCTCCACTGTATCCAAAACTAAAAAAAAAAAAAAAAAAAAAATTTGGGCTTTAGTTCTAGTGCAATAATTTTGGAGTACAAGGGCTATAATTTGTAAACCAGCCTTGGAGAATATTATTATAAAGTAGGGATGTTGTGAATGTCTTTATTAAAAAAGAGCTTTTCAACTTTAATTAAATATTTCTTGTCACCAAATGTGTGCATATGCCAAATGGCAAAAAAAGGAAAATACTCCTTCAAATTCATTTTATTTTTTTTTTTTTTTTTTTTTTTTTTTTTTAGCTCTGGCATGCTTTTTACTAACTGTCTTGGGGCATGTTTTCCTTCCACCAATGACCTTCCCCCTTGCATTGACACATATGATGGGACTTAATTTACTCCCACTCACCCTAGGGGCTCATGCACAATGCATCTCAAAGAAGCGGCTCCTACATGCTTTTGAGCTTTTTTTGAGCTCTTTTTTTTTTTTTTTTACCTGGAAACTCATGTTGTCCATTGTTTCCATGCGAACTATGGCTTTTTCACAAGTTTTACAGGCATTTTTGCTTTTACAGACAACCCCCTCCCCACCAAAATCGCGTTATTGAGCAGAAAAGATGCCCAAAAAGTGGCATATGCTCTCACCCCCCCCCCCACCAAACTCACATTTGTGAGAGGAGATTTTGAGCAGAAAAGTGCCCAGAAACGTGAAAAAGCTTGAATGCACAAAGAGAAAATGAGCTGAGGGGGAGGGTTTGTGGGGAAAAAAAAAAAAGCTTATGCTCAAAAAAGCTTGAAGCTCAAAAAAACTGCTCGGTATTCTTTGGCTTCTTGGGCAAGCACCAGCCCCTACACCAGTTCCTTGTTTCCCCTCTCCCCTTTTCCTTTTTTTCTCACCCATTGTTCTCTGATCCCCATCTGTTTTCATTTTAGGTTTTAAAGAAAAATAAGCCACGTTCTTTTAGCTGCATGGGGTGTACCCCTGTTTTATGTACTAGTATTGCAGGTTCTTGAATTTGTATGTTCTAGGGGCCTTGTTCGGAAATAATGTTTTCCATGTAATCGGATTTCAGAATTATTAAAGATGACACGGTTCCGAATGTGTGTTGATATTTTATTATTATTATTTTTTTTTTTTTTTTTATAACGATAAGCATGATGGTTACAATCCCACACTCTGGGCTTTCCCTCCATGCACAGGTCTTGGGCAATTTGTACAACCTGAACAGGGGGTATAGGAGAGGCCCTTGAGGTGTTTTAGCCCGGGTTCGCACCTATGCAAATTAGATGTGCGTTTCCCCGCATCTAATTCGCATAGCAGGACAATGTGACTGGCTTCCTATGGAGCTGATTCACATATCTCCGGCGCAGCTGTGGAGCGCACTGCACAGAAACGCTGTGCGTCTTTGGCTCCGTTTCAGGGCCGAATTCAGGCATAGAATCGGCCCTGATTCGTCCCTGAAACGGGGAACAGGGACGCACAGCGCTCCTGTGCGATCCGCAGCCCGTTTTATAGTGTGAACCCGGGCTTAATGGCATTGTACAATGTCAAAGTATTTTGCTGTAGTCATAAGCTCTGTGGCATTTTGTTTGCCTTACCTTGTAATAAGCT
Source organism: Aquarana catesbeiana (assembly GCF_042186555.1). Classification (NCBI taxonomy): domain Eukaryota; kingdom Metazoa; phylum Chordata; class Amphibia; order Anura; family Ranidae; genus Aquarana; species Aquarana catesbeiana. Next base: position 111,856,952 of record NC_133330.1, on the reverse strand, counting down.
TGCATGTTGAGGCAATAAACTTGCATGTTGAGGCTGCAGTTTGTAGTCATGGCTGATTTGATTCCCCAATGCATAATTCCACCTAACTTGCACCTATTCAACAGAGGGGCAAGCAACTTCTTGTTTAGTTACTAGAGCTGTGCAATTCTGGATAAAATGAGAATCACAATTTTTTTGCTTAGAATAAAAGATCACAACTCACTCATGATTCTATAGAACTTTTTTTTTATCATTAAAGTTTATTGAAGGAAAAAATAAAAGTTGCATTGAAATGATTCATTTTACAAACATGTGTTGTGATGAAGCAAACGATCTGAAAAAACAATGTCAACTAAATCAGTAGGTAGTAAGTTACTATAGCAATAACCACAAGGTTTATCATAGGTAATGCCTGAGGCCTCTGATTTATAACAGGATCCATCACCTACGCAATAGAACTTTTCCAATCTTTATGTTCAAGAGAGAGAGGGGACAAAGTTGGGGTTAGATAGATTAAAGAAGAAAGTGAAGAGGAGAAAGAGTGTAGTTAGTTACTGTACAAGGGGGTATCAGAAATTCTAAGCAAATGTTTTAAATTTCCAGGTATTCTTCAACAAAGGTGCAGTCATTTGACACCAGTATTCAGGACAATCCAATGTAGTATTATACACATTAAATCTTGAGTAAGAATTGTAAGAAAACCTTCAGAATCAGGTCGCTCATGGCAGTAGAGTTATAAGTATCTGAAATTCAACCCTGGCCCAGCAGAACCTCATAGGCTTGAGAGTATCTGTAGACAAACCAGGAAAACCAAGTCTTGTGATAACGTTCTACAGTCTCATTAGATTGGGCTGCGGTGTCCTCCATCTCACAGATGTAAGAGACGTTGTGCAACCAATCTTTTAGTGTGGGAATACTTGTTGATTTCCAGAAAAGCAGCATAAGAGAGTTAGCCGCATTTATCAGATGTCTGGAGAGAGAATTTTTGTATTTCTTGAAAGAGAAATTTGAGATGTGCAGCAAACAGGCTGCGTTAAGCTTAAGTTTGGTCTCCGTGGTTTGATAGCTTTTCTAATTTTGGACCAGAATGGTAGTAGCATTTCACAGTGCCAACAAATGTTAATCAAAGTACCTCTTTCTTTGTTGCATCTCCAGCATGTGTCAGACGTCTGGGGGGTACCATTTGTGCATTTACTCTGGGGTGGCATACCAATGAGTCAGGATCTTATATGCAGTTTCCTGCATACGGCTGCTAAGTGAGCATTTATGGGACAATATGCAGGCTCTTTCCCACGGGCTATCGTTAATCAGTAATCCCAATTTGTCTGACCATCTGTCTCTGAACCTATCCGCACCTGACCTCTTCAAATTTTGCAACCACACATAGGAGGAGGAGGTGGCTTTCTGCACATGATCTCCGTTGAAGCATACTGTCTCAAACTCAGTGAGTTCTCTCTTAAAGTAACCTTTGCAGGTTGTATTGTTGAGGAGAATTTGGAATGCTTGGTGAGAGTGTGCAAAATGTCCAAGGATGTGCCTATGAGAGGATGCATTTTTATGGAATGGGGATATTTTATTTTGGGTACCTAAGGAGAAAATTGAAGGGAGACTGTGCTCATGTCATTTTCTATTGAGACCCAGTCCTTGAGCTTTGAGTGGCAGTGCCAATCAATAATATGAGCGATGCGTGTGGCATGGTAGTACGCTTTGAAATCAGGAATACCCATACCGCCCATTACTTTGGGTCTAGTGAGAAGGGGTGATTTTATACGAGGTGGTTTATGGGCCTAGCTGAATTTCGTCTGTAATGTATGGAGGGTTTTGAAAAAGCTCTGAGGTATTTTCATAGGCAGAGTGCGGAGTAGATATAGGATTTTTGGCAGGACAGTCATTTTGCAAATAGCTGCCCTGCTAAACCACGAGAAATGTGTTGGATGCCAATCTTGTAGGTCTTTCCCAAATGCTTTAAAGAGAGGAGGAAGAGTCTAGGAGTCAACCAGATCCCAAGGTATTTAATCCATAAGGGGCTATTGTTCTGTGCCATATTTAAATTGTTCTCAGGTAACGTGATGTTCATAGCTTCAGATATAGAATAGTTTATTTTGAGATTGGAGATGTAGCCATATAGAGAAAACTCTTTCATGAGAGAGGGAATGGAAACATGCGGGTCAGTCAAAAAAAAATAAGAGAGAGTCTGCATACGCAGCGACCTTGAATTCCTTCTCGTTAATCTGGAAACCCTTAATAGATGCATTTGCAAGTATGTGCCTGATCAACGGTTCGAGCAATATAATGAAGTGCAAGGGAGATAATGGACAACCTTGTCTCGTCCCATTTTGTTATGTTGACACTATCCGACAACGTATCGTTTATCTTAAGTTTAGCTGAGGGGTTTTGATATAATGCTGAAATCCAGGTCATGTGTGAACCCAGACCCACATGTCTGCAGGTCCCCAACATATAATCCCAAGCTACTCGATTGAAGGCCTTCTCCGCTTCTGTTGACAAGAGAAAGCCCTCGTTCTTTCGCTGGTTAGCAGTACAAATCAAGTCCAAGGATTTCGTAACATTTTCCTTGGCTTCTCCACCGGGCATAAAACCTGCCTGGTCCGGATCAGTCAAGTCGTGAAGTAACGGTTTCAGCCTGTTAGCAATGATTTTAGCCATGAGTTTGACATCCAAGTTCAGCAAAGAGATCGGCCTATACCTGGCACAATGCAGTGGGTCTTTGCCAGACTTGGGTATCACTTTAATATATGCTGATGGGAAGTCATTCGGTACTAGTCTCTGTTCTGACAAAGACTTCAGTGCATCTCTAAGGGGAGTAGTTAGTAAGTCGGTAAACGTCTTGTAATAGATGGCACTAAATCCGTCAGCACCAGGACTCTTGCCGGATTTCAAGTCTTTAATAGCTAGTCTAATTTCTGGGATGTTTATGGGGCTCTCCAGTTGGGAGATGTCATCCTCAGCAAGGGAGGGAAGGGAAGCTTGGAGTCCCTCAGATAATCTTTTATGGCCTGTGATCTGTCATTTAAAACGTCTGTTGGTTTGTGTTGGAGCGGTAGGTTGTACAGAGTAGTATAGTACTCATGAAAGTGCTGTGCTATCTTATCTGTGGCTCTATCTATTTTACCCCCTTTGTTTTGAGGCGATTCAGTACGCATTTGCAGCGCTATTCAAGTCATTCGTTCATTCATGAATGCCCATGATATTGTACTGGCAGCCTGACCCCTTAAGGCCCTAGCTAGTATTTTGCCAGTTTTGTGGCCATGTTCGTAATATATCTTTTTTTTTTCCTAAAGAAAAGGAATCTCTTTGACTTAGTATCTAGAATCTGTTTAAGGGTTTTCCTGGTTTCCAATAACGATGCCGCCGAATGGGTCGTGAGGGATTGTTTATGTAGGGATTCTAAGACGCGAATGTTAGTAGTCAATTTGGTAATTTCTTTGTCTTTTTTTTTTTCTTTTATTCTACGCGTTTCCATTTGGATTAGTTCCCCCCCTAATATAGCACTTATGTGCCTCCCAGACCATCAAAGGATCCACCTCAGGGGTAGTGTTATGTTAGAAAAATACAGTCAGCGAGGAGGTCAGTTTGGGTAGCAGGGTTGGATCTGTAAGTAGGAAAGAATTTAGTCTCCAGATATTTGACTTGACGGGGGTTCTGAAAGGTTCAAGGCAATGGAGATTGGGGCGTGGTCTGAGATAGTCTGTAACCCTATGTTTGCCTCGGAGAGTGTTTGGAGATCCCTTTTGTGAGATGAATAAGTAGTCTATTCTCGCGTAGCGATTGTGTAGGGTTGAATAAAAGGTGTAGTCTTTACCTTCTGGATGTAAAAAACGCCACGTGTCCATCAAATTAAGTGAGTGTAAAACGTTTTTGATTCTCTTTAAAATTTTGTAGATGATATGTGTCTTCCCTGAGGAAGTATCTTCTGTTGGATTAAGAGGGATGTTGAAATCCCCACCTAGGATCTGACGGCCAGTACTAAAACTTGTCAGTTCTTTGATCATTTTTTGGCAGAATGTAAGCTGTGCCAGGTTAGGAAAGTAGACATTAACTAAAGTGAGGGTAACTCCTCCACACACTCCCTTGAGGAAGCTAAATCTTCCCCCCGGGTCAACTAATTTATCTGATATCTCAAACTTGGCGTCTTTACTCACCAGATTCGAGACTCCTTTTGATTTGGAAATGTCATTGGTGGCATGATGTGCCAAAGCGAAGTAAGGATCAGTGAGCCTTGGTATATGATTTGTCTTAAAATGCGTTTCCTGGAGAAAAACAAAGCTGGGCCTACCTTTTTTTAATTCTCTTAAGAGAGTAGCTCGCTTCTCTGGGATATTCATACCCTTGACATTATGTGAGATTACTGTGGGACTGCGTCCTAGGTCAGAGTAGACCATGGTGAGAGTTGAGAGAGATGGCGAAATGCACCTGCAAGTACAGCTCAGAAAATACCAATTAGATACAGTCACGGCTGAAAATTCTTATCACTTTAAACACCAAAGTAGAAATAGAATGGAGTCTGGGAGGTTATAGACAGAGAATAAGAAAGTGGGGGAGGGGAGAATAATTCACTCCCTCTTTAGACGTGTATCACATCCCAGAGGGTCAAATTTAGTGTGCACGGGTGGGTCCAATGAATTACCACCCGAGACACTATTGCGGGGTCGAGGGAGACACCCGATGAGAAAAGGCAGCAACTACTTTACGAAGTATACATAAGTGTGTATGTATGTATGTATGTATGTGTATATATATATATATATATATATATATATATATATATATATATATATATATATATATATATATATATATATATATATATATATATATATGTGTATGTGTGTGTGTATAAAGAAATGACTAACAAATAATATAGAAACGGTCAGACTGTGGCCTGATTACATCCTATAATATCTGCACTGAAAATGATAGGTGATCAACGATGAACAATAATCTATAACTGATATTACCAAAGTATTAGGAAGTGTATAAAGTGTAGCGCTATATGTGTAAATATTATAAATGAAAAAACGTAGTGAGCTAAGCCCAAACCATTCCTGGAGGGCCCACGAAAAAAATTAAAAATAATATGATTCAAAGTTACATATAAATGACTAAATACAATCAGAAATGTACTGAGTGCCACACACTGTCATATAAATTGATACTAATAGACCAGTGAAAAAACAACGTGAAAAATAATATAAAAGTGAAGAAATAACAAAATGTCCATAAATGTTGAAAATTATGATCTTAATGAAATTCAACACCCGCCACCAAAAGTCTCTGAGGATTGGATAATGAAAACAACGATGGAAAGCTTCTGCCAAGTGGATAGATAAAACACCAGATAAATAAGACGTCTAAATGAGTGTCGGTACCACCACCGGAGCATCAGAGGAGGCTTACCGGAACCAGGTGACTTGAGAAGACATACGTCTTACAAGTCTCAGAAAGCTTGTTTAGCCACCAAGGCTGGCAAGATGGATCCTCAGGTGTCCTCAACTTCAAATGGGGGGGGGAGAGATAGGGATCCCGTCACAGCTTCAGCCGTCCAGACTTATCAACAGGCCAACCGGATATATTTACATGCCATGGGAGAAATAAAGCTCACATGGCATGATATCGTTTAAAAACATGAATTTATTAAAACAATAAAAAGGAACACTCACATGTTAGGAGATCAGAATAAGCTCAAAACTGTATATCAATCGCGGTGATCGTAGGGAGTCCACCCAACATGTTTCGGCTAACGAGCCTTCATCTGGGGTGTGCAACCCCCCACCTCACCGCTATTTAAACTAGAAATGACCCCCAGTGGGAGTGTCACAACACAGGAAGTGCCCTACTGATGTCACTTCCGGTTTGATAGATTGGTATAAATAGTATGAAGTATATGTAAATTGTGGGATTCTAGTCAGTGGTATTATGCCACTAGCGCCAATTAATAAAGTTCAAAAATAAGAAAATAAGACAAAAAGGAGCGTCTATAGTATTCATATGGCCAGCCGACCCGGAAGTGCTCGGAATTTAACCAAGCCTGTGTCAGCATGGCCAGATAGGCAGATCAGAGCGCCTTCACGCTCCGCCCGCCGGGCGTGTCCAGGTAGCAGGTGTCGCAATGGGAGCGAAGTTCGCTCCCAGTCTGGCCAATTTATTTATGGCCAAATGGGAGGAGGATGTCGTCTATGCTATGCAGAGCCCGCACCTTTTGTTGTGGGCTCGGTACATAGATGACATCCTCCTCCTATGGACTGGGACTTCGGACGATTTGGTTGATTTTTTTGCGACCCTTAATGATAACAACATGAATATTGTCTTGTCTTTTGAAGCAAGCGTATCCTCTGTCCATTTTTTGGACCTGGTTATTGAGAGAAGGGAAGGCCAATTTGTATTCAGTACCTATTTTAAATCCACCGATCGGAATGGATATATTCCTACCGATAGCTGCCACCATGCCCCTTGGATCAGATCAGTCCCCAAAAGCCAGTTCCTGCGATTACGCAGGAACTGCAGTGATCTCAACACCTTTAAGACCCAAGCAGCGTCTCTTAAAAATAGATTTTTGGAGAAGGGTTATAAACCCTCAGATTAGGATATGGAGATAGACAATGCCTGTCTTGTTGATCGTCAAACACTTTTAGAGGACAAACGTAGACAGGTTAATGAGGACTTTAAATGGTCTTTCATGACATCCTTCTCCATCCAACATAAACACATTAGAAGAATTTTTGAACACCATTGGGACGTTCTAAAAACAGATAAGATCTTGGGCCCTATGCTGCCCGGAACCCCTAAGGTGGTCTTCAAGGGTGCTCCGTCCCTTCGAAATAGGTTGGCACCTAATGTGGTTAATCCCCCAAACAAACCTTCCTTTTTTCACAACTGGACCGGTTTTCACCCCTGTAAAAAATGCTTGGTCTGCCAATATAATATCAATGGTAGGAGAGACTTTTTCCTCCACGGTGACTGGCCGTTCCTACAAGATCAAGCAGTTCTGCACCTGTGCGACCACAGGGGTAGTTTGCCTTTTGACCTGCCCATGTGGCAAACAGTATGTGGGACGAACTATCAGGTCATTTACTACCAGAGTCTCTGAGCACATCAACCTTATCAAGGCAGGTAGCCACAAACACACGGTACCTCGTCACTATAGGGAATTCCACGATCGAAACCCTTAAGGTACTCAGTTTCTCATCATCGACAAATATGTGGCTCCCTGGCGGGGTGGATCAACCCTTAGGGGGGTCTCCCTTCTTGAGACTTACTGGATTTACGAATTGAGTTGCCACTTACCGCAAGGTATCAACGTGGAGTGGGACATTAATTCGTTTATTAATCGGGCATAGCTACTCATGATCTCTGTCATTTTTATTTCCATTTTTTATATTATTTTTATACATTTTTCTTCTGGTGTATATGTTTTTTTAATTAAATTCTTATATTAATGCCAGGCAGTTTTTGACCACTAATATATTTTATATTGTGACATTATACAATTACTTTTTGTATCTGTGTACCTTGGTGGATGTCCCCTTTTTTTAGTGGTATTACTGTTATTGGTAGTCCCCCTTGCATATGGTGCATTACATGGATTCTTTGGGATGTCCCCCATTGGTAGTGTCACTTTTTAATACTTTATGGTTGTGGCTATTGCCCCCATACAAATATTAGCACTTAATCTTTTAATTCTACTAATTTTTTATTTCCACTTCGTGCTTGTTGACGCTTATAATTTGGATGCGCTCCAGGTTCTTATTACTTCCACCTTTGCTGACACTTGGCCTGGGTTATGAGATCGCCGGGATGTAGTTCCGGCCTTCTCCAGCCTATTGGGGCCCTCCTCCCTACTTACAGGAAGTACGGGAACTGTCAGCGTGGTGACGAAGTTAAGTCCCGAGCGTCGAATGCGCGCGCGCAGCATTCGACGGACGGGGGCCCTGTCTACACATTTGATGCGGAGTCTGAGGGGCGGAGCATGATGGCGCTCCGACCTATGGATTCGCCAACCGAGAGCGAGGCTTGGTGCGCAGGCGGACTTCCCTCTGGGACTTCCGCTATTGCGCACGGCCCTGCTACCTGGACACGCCCGGCGGGCGGAGCGTGAAGGCGCTCTGATCTGCCTATCTGGCCATGCTGACACCGAGGCTTGGTTAAATTCCGAGCACTTCCGGGTCGGCTGGCCATATGAATACTATAGACGCTCCTTTTTGTCTTATTTTCTTATTTTTGAACTTTATTAATTGGCGCTAGTGGCATAATACCACTGACTAGAATCCCACAATTTACATATACTTCATACTATTTATACCAATCTATCAAACCGGAAGTGACATCAGTGGGGCACTTTCTGTGTTGTGACACTCCCAGTGGGGGTCATTTCTAGTTTAAATAGCGGTGAGGTGGGGGGGTTGCACACCCCAGATGAAGGCTCGTTAGCCGAAACATGTTGGGTGGACTCCCTACGATCACCGCGATTGATATACAGTTTTGAGCTTATTCTGATCTAACATGTGAGTGTTCCTTTTTATTGTTTTAATAAATTCATGTTTTTAAACGATATCATGCCATGTGAGCTTTATTTCTCCCATGGCATGTAAATATATCCGGTTGGCCTGTTGATAAGTCTGGACGTCTGAAGCTGTGACGGGATCCCTATCTCTCCCCCCCATTTGAAGTTGAGGACACCTGAGGATCCATCTTGCCAGCCTTGGTGGCTAAACAAGCTTTCTGAGACTTGTAAGACGTATGTCTTCTCAAGTCACCTGGTTCCGGTAAGCCTCCTCTGATGCTCCGGTGGCGGTCCCGACACTCATTTAGACGTCTTATTTATCTGGTGTTTTATCTATCCACTTGGCAGAAGCTTTCCATCGTTGTTTTCATTATCCAATCCTCAGAGACTTTTGGTGGCGGGTGTTGAATTTCATTAAGATCATAATTTTCAACATTTATGGACATTTTGTTATTTCTTCACTTTTATATTATTTTTCACGTTGTTTTTTCACTGGTCTATTAGTATCAATTTATATGACAGTGTGTGGCACTCAGTACATTTCTGATTGTATTTAGTCATTTATATGTAACTTTGAATCATATTATTTTTAATTTTTTTCGTGGGCCCTCCAGGAATGGTTTGGGCTTAGCTCACTACGTTTTTTCATTTATAATATTTACACATATAGCGCTACACTTTATACACTTCCTAATTCTATTTTTCCTTTGTCTAAGAGGAGTGTCAGCTGCTTTCTGTGTAACCATCCTCTATTATTATTGGTGCAGCGCTGTACTCATCTCCCATTGGTTCCATATATTACCAAAGTATAACTGAGTATATTTTTGCCCCAAGGTATGGCTGGGAGGAGACACGGGACTGCGTCTCCTATCCCAGTCAACCCTGCTTAGATGCGGACATTCCAGAACATTCGTTATAACATGTTGTGACCATTATATAAACTGACTGTTGCTTAACTAGTTGTATCATGACAGGGACCCTGTGATATAAAGTGGGATTAGGAGCAGCCAAAATACGTCCCAGCAAACAGTCATCTCATATGAAAAGCCTGATTAGGGAACCAATAGCAGGTTCTTGTGATCAGTTTAATCCTGCCTAAATCCCTCATGGATCCATAAGCAGTTTATCGCCCGGTAGTGCAACCACCGTGTAGGTTTGAGGCATCTGAAAGTAAAGTCAAAACAAAGTCTGGGTAGCAGTTGTTCAGAAAATCTCCGTTAGGAAGCAACAGACCTTGCAGTCTGGCTCAGCTCAGCAGTGAATATGTCTCCATGCGGAGCAGCCGGCGCTGCGTTGCTTAGAGTGAGTAACTGTGCCCAGCCAGAACCTTGTAGTGATCAAATAATTCCGTTGCCCATCTGGTATAACATCTGAGAATCAAACTGCTTTTGCAACAAAACAAGTTTAAACATGTTAAAAGCTAAGACCCTCAATCTTCCATAATGCTCCTGGAGGAATGTGGCCGATTTGCGGGGTGTGCCCGCCAACTGTGCATCATAGCGATGTTGCTTCTGCTTTTGGAGTAATGTTTCTCCGGTGATGTCAAGGGGGAGTGAGGTGGGCTCCGATCTTTGGGCGGCAAAGTGAACTCCTGGTACCACTCCGGTAGCTCGATCGGACTGATTTGGAGGGCATTGCAGAACTCAGGGAGGTTGTCGGGTGTACGGAGGGTGTGTTGTCTGCCGTTATGGGTAACCAGCAAGGCAAAGGGGAAGTGCCACATGTAACGCATGTCCTTCTCCCTCAGTTTATCTAAGAGAGGTCGCAGGGCCCTGCGATTTTTCAAGGTGATCTGGGAGAGATCTTGAAACATTTTGATGTGTTCTCCATTAAGCTCTATATGTTCATTCCTGCGGGCCTTAAACATAATATCCTCTTTAAGAGTGAAGTTTTGCAAACAGCAGATGTCTCTGGGGGGTAAAGTATCTGGGCCCCTAGCTCTCGGAGCTCTGTGTGCTCTGACAAACTCCGGCCTTTCTAAGAGGCTGTTGAAGACTCTGTAGAACTGAGGTGATTTGATCAGCCATGACAGACTCTGGTATACCGCAGACTCTAATGTTATTGCGTCTCCCTCTGTTGTCGAGTTCCTCCAGGTGTCTGTTCATTTCGATAAAATGAAGAGCATGAGAGGAGACAACTTTATCCAATCTGTTAATCACTTTATCTCTTTGCTTCCCTGCTGTCTCTACGGTGGCCATCTTTTCCTAGGAAGCTAGTTTTTAGGTCCGTAATGGCCACGGAAAACGAGGCTTTAATGTCTGCTGCAAAGCCTGACATGTCCTCGTATGTGAGGAGGTGATCAGAGCGGGCATTTCTCCTACCATTTTCCTCCGCTGCCGACTGTGAGTCCTCACTATATTCCTCGTCCACGTGAGCCGGTGCCATCTTGCGCCCCCCCCCCGCCGTGACTTTCAAGACAGCAGCTTGATTCTTGAAAATGTCAGATATTCCTCCCAGCGCTTGCAGCCATAGATCGATGATGATATGTCGGCTCTGTTTGTTCATGCTCAGATGTTTTTTTTTTTTTTTTAAAGATATTTTTATTGATTTTTGTTTTTTAATACAAACCAGTTGTACAAAAAAAAAAACACAACAAACAGTCACCAAATAAATCACTGTTAAACATTGGTATACCTTGTCAAGTATATTGTCTACATATGAGGGGGGGAGAAAAAAACCAAACAGCTAACTGGTGGTAATTCGATCTGAGATTGATCACATAGTTTATGCATAACCATTTATTAACAAATATGAGTTATAGTAGTTCACATATATATGGTGTTCTTTCTGGCATGGCACGCGAATGGTACAGATCAAGCACACATTATATAGAGAGGGTCATGGGGCTAGCCAGCCACCTGTCCCATATTTTGTGGAACATTTTTTTTCGTTTCCTAAGTTCAAAGGTAAGTTTATATAACGGTATGACATCATTAATTAGTTTTAGCCATAGGGATTTCACAGGTGTTTGTATACCTTTCCAGGATAGTATAGACTTTCTAACATAAAAATAAAGTATACGTAATAGTCTCTTAGCCTGTTTTGGTATCTGTAAATCACCAAAGACCCCCAGTAAGCCATTCTTCGGGTGAATAATATTGGGGAGTCCTAGAGCAGAGGAAATGAAAGAACCCACCTCTCTCCAAAAGTCTTGAACCACCGGACAAGTCCAGAAGCAATGTAGGAAATCGGCATCTCCCCCACAGCCCCTGAAACATTCAGCATTGGGTTTCAACCCCATCTTACACCGCCTAGCTGGGGTAAGATGAGATTGGTGAAAAATCTTAATTTGTATGACCCGGTCTTTAGATGAGATAACAGTATTTTTGTATGTGTCACTAAATTCAGTCCAGTCTTCCTCCGTAAGTGAAATGTCCATGTCTGCCCATTTATTCTGCGCTTTGCTGAATCTGGGTTAAAATCTGTCATTAGGGCAGCGTAGTAAGCAGAGACAAGTTTATTAGGATCAGGTTGTCTTAGCAGTCTCTCCAATGGGGGCAAGTCTATGGGGTCGTTTAGGGAGCCAAACTGAGCTCGGATAGCATGTTTAAGCTGGTAATAATGGAACAGGTAGGAGCTTGGTAAATCAAAATCAAGTCTCAGTTGTTGAAAAGTTTTAAAGCCTTGGTCGTTATATAGATGGCATAAATATTTTACCCCTTTGGAGTACCAATGTTTAGCGTCGGGTAAGGAGTTTAGTTCCTGTAAAGTGGGGTTAAACCACAGAGGATTGTTCGGGGATGCCGACCAAGTATATCGAGAAATTTTTTTGACTATGTGTTGAAAGATTGAAAGTGTAGTTGCCAGCATGGAAGTACCTGGTCTATTTGGGACTTTGCCCCCTATAAATTATATTGTGGAGAGTTTCCATGGAAGTCGCGATGGCACCTTCAGTAGTAGTACATGCATTTGCCAGGGCTGGATGTAACCAGTCATGTATATGCACCAGTTGTGACGCTAAATAATAAAGAAAGAAATTTGGAAATGCCAGGCCAGCCATGTAAGACGGCAGCCTTAGTGTCTCAAGTGCCACTCTAGGGGGTTCCCTCCTTTCCACAGGAACGTCACACATAACGTGTCAATACGTTTAAAAATAGATTTAGGGATTGCACATGGGGAATTAGCCATAACATATAGCAATTTCGGGAGATAGACCATTTTGAGGAGATTTGCTCTTCCCATAAGGTCAAGGGGCAGATCCATCCATTGTTTAGTTTGCTCCTGTAAGCGATTCAATATGGGATCTAAATTATTAGTAATGTAAGTGGATAGGGGTGATTGTACCAGGACCCCGAGGTATCGGAAGGAGGACACCACCTGTAATTTAGAATCCGGATGAATCTGGGGAATCGTTGCTGTATCCAAGGGGAAAAGACTTGATTTATCCCAATTCACCCGGAAACCGGAGAAATCTCAGAATATGTTAATTTCAGCTAGTAAAGACTGAAGTGACCCGCTAGTATCTGCCAGATACACCAATGTGTCGTCTGCATAGAGCGAAATTTGCTCTTTTATAGTGGTAATAGGAAGTCCTTTAATAGATGAAGATGAGCGAATACGTGCCGCTAGGGGCTCCATGGCTAGGGCGAATAGAAGTGGGGACAGCGGGCAACCTTGCCTTGTACCTCTTGTAATGGGGAATGTCTCTGTAACCAAGGAATTAACTCGAACCTTGGCCTGGGGGGAGGTATAAAGGAGTCTTATCCATGCCACTACACGCGGGCCAAAACCATACAACCGCAACACCCGAAAAAGATACGGCCATTCCACACTGTCGAATGCTTTGCAAGTGTCTAAGGATACTATGGCTCGCGTTGGGGGGCAATCATGTGGATATTGCAAATTGTAAAATAATCTACGAATATTCATTCTACTGGATCTTCCTGGTATAAAGCCCCCTTGGTCACTGTTAACCAGAGTGGTGACTACTTTATTTAAACGATTTGCAAGCACTTTAGCCAGTATCTTAACGTCCACATTTATAAGGGATATTGGTCGGTATGATTCACATTTAAGTGGATCCTTTCTAGGTTTCAGCAGAAGTATGATCAGGGCCTCACCCATAGTGGGGGGAAGGACCCCAGTGCCCAAAGCTTTATTATATGTACGCAATAAATGTGGGCATAGTAATTCCCTAAACTGTGTATACCATTCGGTAGGGTAACCATCCAACCCGGGCGTTTTATGGGCTGGCATTTGTGAGATGGCTGCAGCAATCTCTTCCACCGATATGGGCGCCTCCAACTCATCCCACCTCTCAGAAGACAGGGAGGGGAGGGATATGTCAGCGAGGTAATCATCCAGCTGGGTTTCAGAGTATTCAGCCCTGGAGGTATAAAGGTCTTTGTAAAAGTTAAGAAAAGCCTCCATAATATCTCCAGGAACATCACTAATTTGGCCCTGTATGGTCTGAATACGTGGAATAGATACAGGAGGTCGGTCTGGTCGCGTGAGATATGCCAGGAGATGCCCAGCTTTGTTACCGTGTTCAAATGCTTTCTGTGTAGTGTGTAATCGTTTTTGTGTAAGATCTAGTAAACGAATTTCATATTCTCTACGCCTCTGTAACCATACCTCTCTCTTATCAGGGGACGGGTCAATGGCATAGCTAGACTCTGCCTGCACCATAGCGGTCTCTAGTTCTGTAGTAAGCTGTTGGTTATTTTTCCTCAATACCCCTGTGATGGACATAAAAGTACCCCTCAGTGTGGCCTTAAAGACTTCCCATTCTGTAGAGTGGTCTGCCGTTCCCACATTGTCTCTCCAGTATTCCACAATATCCCTCCTGCAGGTCTCTTGCACCATTTCATCCTCCAGCCAATAAGAATTTAGTCGCCAAATGGCTTGACCTGAGCCTGGAAGGATGTCGCGGTCCACAGAGAGAGGAGCGTGATCTGAAACCCCTCTGGGCAAATATGTAACCGCAGTAACAAGGGGAAGAGTGTCTGTAGGGGCGAAGACCATGTCGATCCTAGACATGGTGCGAAAAGAGACTGAGTGACATGAAAATTGTTTATCATCTGGGTGTTTCCACCGCCAAAGTTCTGTAAGATCATGAACCTGTACCCAATCTAAAAGGGAGGGAAAGGATCTACCCCCGCCTCCCAAACGGTCCATGGCTGGATCCAGTACTGCATTAAAATCACCTATGTAGAGTAAGGGTCCTGGGGGTCTATTCAGCAAATAGAGTGACAGTTTAGATAGCATTTCCACCGAAAATGGGGGGGGGGGGGAAGAGAGAAAGTAAATGTTTACCAGAGTGAGTGTCACAGTAGAAATTTATAGGGAAAGTATAACAAATCTCCCATTTGGGTCTGTCTTTGTATAATTTCAGCTGGAAGGGATTTGGCTAATAAAATAGAAACCCCCCTAGAGTAATTTGTATGGGTGGCATGATAACATTGAGCCAGCCATGGACGCCTGAGGGCCCTCACCCTATCGTCAGTCAGGTGAGTCTCCTGGAGACAAACAATGTGGGGACTGTGTTTTTTGAGGACTGAAAAGACCAGAGACCTTTTTTGAGGTGCATTCATACCTCTAGTGTTCCATGACACTATTTTCAGTGACCTGGACATTTAAAACAGATTCTATACCATAATCACATATATATGTAAATACTTTCATCTTCAATACCTTGCATGCCGTGCCAGTCCACCCCCACCCAATCACATCCATATTGCTTTGTAAATAACTTTTACAGAGACGTACACCATTAATCAATAAGGTAGAGAATACCACTGAGCTGCTCTGAGCAGCAATTAAAAAAGAAGAAAAATGTTTTGAAAAAACAGAAAAAGGAAAAAAAAGGGGAAAAAATTAACCCAAACAGAACATTTCTTGAAAACCCGTTTCCCCCACCCCGCTCGGCCTTCCCCAACTTAGTGAGCCTTGGATCCCTGAACCTGGTGAAATCCCTCTTACCCCTTAAGCACAAAAAGGGAAACATTCTCGAGGTTTGAACTGTTCCGTGGCCACGCCACTAACTGGTGAGGGGGTACTGTGGAGTCCGGTGTGGCTCCCAACCGAAAAAAAGGGGGAAAAAATTGTATGTGTCCCGGTCCAGGATGTTCATCTCTGTAGAAAAATAGTAGGCCATTCAAAGGAAAAAAGAAAAAAATATATAGAAGGAGAAAATCAAATGTTATCTTGGGACTTATAGTGCAGGTATTAAAGGTAAACAACCATCCCATATGGGTTAGGCACATTGTAAATAAGGGATCATAGTGTTGCTACAAGACGGAAGGCATCAGGGAGTCAATGGGCTTGCTGTCTGTTACTTCTTCTTCTGTCAGCGGGTCCGTAGCGATCATTCAGCCAGGCCATTGCTTCTTTAGGTCTAATGTAGAATTGAGCTTTATCATCATGGATGATACGGAGCTTAGCAGGAAAAAGCATGGCGTATTTCAGTCCTTCTTCACGTAGCCGATTCTTCACTGCTGAGAAGGAGATACGCTGGCGTTGAATTTCAGCCGAAAAGTCAGGATAAATTGAAATATTATTGCCGTTGTATTTATGCAGACCCTTTTCTCTTGCAATGCGCAGGATAGCCACCTTGTCTTGGAAGTTGAGAATGCGTGCTATTAGGGAACGTGGAGGTGCCCCTTCAAGGGGAGGACGTGGAGGGGTACGGTGTGCCCTTTCAATCACATAGGAGAACGAGGGTGCATCAGTGCCAAAAATGTCCCTTAACCATGAGCAAAGGAATTTTTCAGGGTGTGTGCCCTCTGCACGCTCAGGAAATCCTACAAAGCGAAGGTTGTTCCGTCTGGAACGATTTTCCAAATCATCAACTTTAGCACGGAGGGCCGCCATTTCCCCAGTATGATCACGCACTTTAACAGAAAGGGGGTGTACATTATCTTCTATGGAACTAATGCGTTCTTTCATGTCCCCAGCCCTGTCACGAAGGTTTTGGACATCTTGTTTCAGGAGAGAAAAGTCCATCCTTATAGAGGCTATCTGGGATGTGAGTGAGGCTTTGCAATCTTGTATTGCTAGCATAATGGAGGCTAAGGTTGGTTCTGCAGAGGGAGAAGCTTCCTCTGGGTCATTATCAGCAAAATGTTGAGAGTCCTGTGTTGAGTAGGGGTTATGGAGTTGCTGGGGGTCTATTTGTGACTGAAAGATAGCTGGAGTAGAAGCACTCACCCCACTAGCAGAGCTCCGGTCAGCAGGAGAGCATGTCTGCAGCGTGTCTGTCTGAGGAGTCTGTGTCCCGGCGCCATCTTGCCTCCGAAAGCCCGCCAGCCGATACGACGTGGATGTGGCCCAAGCCGGCCCGTATTTCACCATATTTGCCAGCCTGTTGGGTGCCCACAGCCATGGGGAGCAATTAGAGACCTTCGGTGAAAGGATAGGACACAGGATGCCTGTAGGATGGCGGTTAGAAGCCGGAGCGTTGTGTCTATGCGACCGCTTGCTCCACCATCAAGCCACGCCCCCCCCCCCCCATCCTCAGATGGTTGGTGCAGAAAGACGGGTTAGGGCCGCATGTCTGACGGAGCTCCTCAGTTAAGCTACCATTCTCACCGCACACCAGGCCATGCCAGAACTTTAAAAAAAAAAAAAAATTTAAAACCCCTGAACATTAGGTTATCAAACAAGATAGCAATAAAATAAGACACAATTTTTGCTTTAATCAAATTTAAAGAAATATAATGAAAAATAATGTAATGTGTAAAGAAATTACCATTTAAGTTTTTTATATTTGGGTCTTTACCTACTGCAACTTTTTAGTTGAGCTGTCAGCAATGGTACAAAGCATTGAAAAGTTTTTTCAAATAAAAAAAAAAAAAAAAAAAAATGTTTTTTTTCAATTTTGCGCTTTTTTTTGTGGGCGTGCGCCCATTCACGAGTGAGGGAGCCAACCAGCGTGTCCGGCCGACTCTATGTCCGCCGGCCACCCGCGATCACTCCAGAAAACAGGCAGAACGGGGATCTGTCAGTGTAAACAAACGGATCCCCATTCTGTCAATGGAGGAGAGACCGATCGTCTGTTCCTAGTGATTAGGAACAACGATCTCTCTCCTCCAGTCAGCAACTCCTCCTTAGGACACACTTAACCCCTTGATCGCCCCCTAGTGTTAACCCCTTCCCTACCAGTGACATATATACAGTAATCGGTGGCTATTTTTAGCTCTGATCAATAGTTCCAAAAAAGTGTCAAGTGTTCAATCTGTCCAACGCAAAAATCGCAGATCACTGCCATTACTAGTAAAATAAATAAAAATGCCACAAATCTATCCCATAGTTTGGTTTGCGCAAAAGTTAAAGCGTCTACAATCAATATACGTTTATTGCGATTTATTTTTTACCAAAAATATGTAGCAGGGTACTTTTTTTTTTTTTTTTTTTTATTTTATTTTTTTGGGGGATATTTATTATAGCAAAAAGTAAAAAATATTGTGTGGTTTTTAAATTTTTTTTTTTCCCAAAATTGTCACTTTTTTGTTTTATAGCGCAAAAAATAAAAACTGCAGAGGTGATCAAATACCACTAAAAGAGAGCTCTATTTGTGGGGGGGAAAAGGGACATAAATTTTGTTTGGGTTCAACGTCGCACGACCACATAATTGTCAGTTAAAACGACGCAGTACCATATCGCAAAAAAAAAAGACCTGGTCATTAAGGGGACAAATCCTTCTGTTCATTATGTGGTTAATTAGTTTATAAAATGGAAGTAAATAAAAAAAAATCAGCAGGAAAATGTTTAAATGGAGGAGAATAAGGAGTTAATGAGGCTGGTTAGAGTGAATTGAGGGATAATAAGAGGTTAAACAGTGGAACAATTTTAATAAACCCCCCCCCCCCAAAAAAAAAAAAATTGACAAGGTTACTTTAAACTAACTTCATTTGCAGATCGAAGTTCATACCTTTTTGATCTGTAATGCCCCTTTCGCGCTTGTGTGACTTGTCCTGCGCCTTGGGACTGCAAAGTCACATGAGAAGTCGTACCCCATGATTTCCAGTGAGTACTCTTCATATCTGCGACTTCAAAGTAGTCCCTGTACTACTTTGGTCCGACTTTGTTGCGAGTTGAGGTCCATAGACCTCAAGTTTACACAGGCATGCCCTGAAAGTGTGGTAAAATCACGTGGCTTTTAAGTTGCGGCAGTGTGAAAGGGGACTTAGGCTGCATTCACATTACAGCGTTTTGAATCGCGGGCAGATCTGCCACGGATTTGACAGCGCTGATGTGTGACAATATGCGGAACTCGCATTTTGAGATGCCATTCATTTGAATGACACCTCAAATCGTGGTGTGAGTCTGCCACGATTGTCGCACGATAAAACGTGAGGCAACCCGCATCGCGGGATGCATTTTTCCCTAAAGTAGCTCCTGAACTATTTTTGGGCAACATGCGTCCCGTGATTAAAAGCACATTTTATCGCGCGACACTCACAGCAGGCTCGCACCACGATTTGACGTGTCATTCAAATGAATGGCATCTCAAATGCGAGTTCCGCGTTTTGTCATTCACGCATTGGTGCTGACAAATTGCGAGCAGATCCGCGGCAAATCTGCCCGTGATTTCAAAAGCTGTAGTGTGGATGCAGCCTAAATGAGTGAACAGATACAATATTTCTTTTTAACTGTCTTTCAGCGCTGAGCAATGTTGTTGATAAACATTGCCGCTGCTCCTTCCTTTTTTTTTTTTTTTTTGACAGCTGTAACTTCTCTGCACTTTTTACATGAATCGTGGAAATGCTGGATTAATGTTGTGTGTGCGTGTGGGGGGGGGGGTGTTAGAATCGAGATTGCGATCTTTTAACGATTTATCGTGTAGCTCTAAGTCACTCGATGCTTACCATTTCTCTATGTTGCAACACACATGGCTGAGTGCAACTGTGATGAAAACAAACACAGCCCTTCCAGTATGGTAAGCTCTGTTAATTGGTCTCACCTGCAAAGCACTAGACCGAGAGACCCAGGGATTGTGGGATATATAGTTTCTCTAGCGAAAGTTCAGTTCTCAAACTACAGATAATGGTCATGCATTACCCTATGCAGTACCACGCGTAATGTTTCAAACAAACAAATTAGAATGTGCTGATTTAGTCTACTATAGACTGCGCACAGGGCAACAAATGTAACTATGAAACTACATGATCAATGTACATCTCATAAAAACTCGAACAGGTAGAAATGCTTATAATGCCTTTTAAGTTGAACACCACTGATATATAATTTAAGATTTCTTTTTTTTTTTTTTCTATATTGGTTAGTAGCAAACAATCTGCATTGGGAGAATATCCCTACTCCTGTTATGCAGTCACAATTAGGAGGAAGCTAATTTTGATCTATTCATCCAGGGTCTGTTCGAGAAGTCTTTAGAAGATAGTGAAAAAGCTCTGAGTCTGGACAAGGAGAACATGAGGGCTTTATATCGTAAAGCCAAAACACTGGACAAGCTTGAAAAGCACCAAGAAGCCTATAGTTGCATCAGTCACAGGATACTGGCCCTAGTACAGGTATACTAAACCAAGAAGGGAAATTGCTGCTGGTCTTTGTGCATTAAAGCTTACCTGCATCTCTTTTTTCTAGGATGAGAGTGTAACTGAACTTGCACAGGAGCTGGTGCAGAAACTGGGCTTAAAGCTACGTAGGGCATACAAGAGACCTCAGGTAAGCATGTGATGTTTCTTCTTATGCCCCGTACACACGGTCGGATTTTCCGACGGATAATGTTTGATAGGAGCTTGTTGTCGGAAATTCCGACCGTGTGTAGGCTCCAGCGAACATTTTCCATCGCAATTTCCGTCACACAAAATTTGAGATCTGGTTCTCAAATTTTCCGACCACAAAATCCGTTGTCGTAAATGCCGATCGTGTACACAATTCCGACGCACAAAGTTCCACGTATGCTCGGAATCAAGCAGAAGAGCAGCACTGGCTATTGAACTTCATTTTTCTCGGCTCGTTGTATGGGTTGTATGTCACCGCGTTCTTGACGTTCGGAATTTCCGACCAACTTTGTATGACCGTGTGTATGCAAGACAAGTTTGAGCCAACATCCGACGGAAAAAAAACATGGATTTTGTTGTCGGAAAATCCTATTGCGTGTACAGGGCATTATGTGTACTTTCTTTTAATAAAAGAAAAAAAAAAAGAGCAACTTTGTGTCTGTTATGCATACTTATCTTAGTCACATGGTTGTGGCCTTCAGGAAATCTGCAATATCTTTTTACAAGCAACACCTGCACAAATGATCCTCATAGACTTCTATGGGGCTGTCTGCCAGTACAAGAAATGGCTCCAATAGAAGCTTATGGGGATAGACTGTGCAGGTGGCACTTGGCTCGGGAAATTAAATTTTTTACTTTTTAATACCGTTTCCCCGAAAATAAGACCTAGCGTGACTGTCGGTGAAGGCTGCAATATAAGCCCTACCCCCAAATAAGCCCTACCCTGTTTCCCCGAAAATAAGCCCTACCCTGAAAATAACACCTACAAGAACTTTAACTAGGGCTTATTTGGAGGGTAGGGCTTATATTGCAGCGTTCACCGACAGTCACGCTAGGTCTTATTTTCGGAGAAACAGGGTAATTTTTAGGGGTGAAACTGGGATTAAGCCTAGGTTCACATAGGCGGGTTTGAAATTGTGCTTAGCTGAACTCAAACCCGCATTTCAGACCAACTTTGGGAGTGATTTCAGCGACATCTATGCGGGTTCCTGCACAGATGTCTATTGAAACTGCCCCCGAAGTCGCCAAGCGTAGAGCAGGAACTGCTTTTGGGAATCATTGCGGCACTGCAAAATCTGCTTCACACCGATTTTAGGGTGGTGTCATTGCTGGCAATAGGCGGGGATTTGACTTCCCAACGGCCCAATGTGAACGTGGGCTTGGTGTTGTGTGTAGTGTGAGTAGCGTTAAAGTGTTCTATGCATGAAGGTAGAAAAACCTTCAGGGTGCAGCCCCTCCCCCAATACTTACCTGGGCCCGATCTTCCATTGCTTTCCCGGCACTCTCCCTCCTCATCGGCTAAGATAGCATTGGCTCCCGCTGCGTCAATCACAGCCAGTGAGCCAATAAGGGGAGAGAGGGGACAGGGTCGAGTCACGGCTCTGTGTGTGAATGTACATGCAGAGCTTTGGCTCAAAAGCGAGCCTGTTCGTGGGGGGGCTGCTTGCTCTGGGGGCGCTTGGCAGGAAGATGGGGATGAGCGCGCCGGCGGAGCACCCTATAAGAGGAGGATTGGTGCTGCTCTGTACAAAAACACTGCACAGAGCAGGTAGATATAACATGATTTTTTTTTTTTTTTTTTTTTTAATTTTTCACTTTTGTGTCCCTTGTGCTGATGCTGCTTCCTTTAGGGTGAAATCTTTTAAGTTGTGTCTCTTGTGCTGATTTTTATTTGACTGCACTTGGGCTTAACGTTTTTTATTGACTGATGACATAATCAAAATGTGATTGCTTAAAAGCTATAGTAATACTATACTATGAAATGTGAAAATGTAATAACATTAATACATGGATGAAATTGTGAACACCGTGACCATTACTACTTCTTTTTTTTAACTTTTTAACTTTTTTTTTATATATGTTCTTTCACTAAAATAGAACATAGAAATTGACTGTAGGGACAAACCGCCTCTAGGGGGAGATGAGCCCTACCTAAAAAAAAATGAATGAACAGTTAAAGCGATATTGAACCCGAAACAAAATATATAATTTATTGCAGCACGTGTAAGGATTGGTAGGCTACATTCGTTTTATTCTTTTTTAGGCTTTTTTTTTTTTTTTATCTCTTTTCACCTGGTGGATCTGGCCAGTAAGGGGCACCTTTTTGGAAAGCAGCATTGTCCATCAGGGGGGAAGGAAGTCTTTTAGATGTGCTAGCAGATTTAGCTACCAACAAATTGAAGCCAATCTCCAACTAACACTTTATAATCAGTTACAGCACAGTTTTTTTCCCTTTGGGATAAAGGTTTTACATAAATAAACAAACTTGTTTTTCTGACTTACTGGCCAGGTCACCAAATGAAAATAAAGGAAAAGACTTAAACTTAAAAAAGAAAACAACTAATGCAACCATAGAATCTAAAAATTGGTAAGCTGCAATATAATATTTGCTTTTGGGTTTAATACAGCTTTAATAGTATACAATGCAGTAAACTGAAGACAATATGGCATGTAAATATACAGTGGGTATAGAAAAGAATTGTGCCCCCCCCATTTAAAAAAAATCACATTTTGTTGCTTTACAGCCTGAAATAAAGATACAGTCTTTGGTTTATCCTGCTGTATTTACTCAGTTCAACTTAAAACATCCAAGTGAAAAATACAACACCAACATGTCAGAAAAAAATAAACCAAATCACTGAGTTGGAAAAAAATCACCCCCTCGTGTCAGGATTTTGTTGAACCACCTTTTGCTTTACCCACTTTAGGATTGCCCCACGTACATATACTGTGACAGGGGGCCCTTAAGCACAAAATCGCATACCTGTATGTGATTCCTCTCTTCGACTCTGGGGTGCGTGTGCACACCACCGGAGCCCCGCTCCCGCTATGATTGGACACAGCAGAAGCCAATTAGCAGGTCTGGTGGGCGCGATGGCTGCCAGGACCCACCAATGATTCACAGGAGAGGCAGAACGGCAGTCTGCGAGGGAGGAATATGGAGATCTTGTGTTTCTACTAAGCAGAAAAACGGATGTCTGTTTTCCTCCAGTTTTCCTCCAGTCACAGCATTCCCCCTACAGTTAGAAAGAACTCCCTAGCAGCACACGTAAGCCATTGATTGCCCCTGATGTTAACCCCTTCTCTGCCAGTGTCATTTATACAGTGACAGTGCATTTTTTTTAACACTGGTCATTGTATTGGTGTCGCTGGTCCTCAAAAAGTGTCACTTGGTGTCAGATTTGTCTGCAGCAATGTCAGTCTCGCTAAAGATAGCTGATCACTGCCATTACTAGTAAAAAAACAAAAAACAAAAAAAAAAGGGCCATAAATCTATCCTATAGTGGACGCTAGAACCTATGCACAAACCAATCAATATACAGTAAAACCTTGGTTTGAGAGTAACTTGGTTTAAGAGCGTTTTACAAGACAAGCAACATTTTTAACCAGTTACCAACCGGCCCATAGCCAAATGACGGCTGCAGGGCGTTTGGATAACTGGGAGGGCGTACAGTGATGTCCTCCCAGAATCCTGCTCTTGCGCGCCCCCTGGGGCACGCACCCGAGAACATCCGTGACCGCCGCGGATCACAGTAAACAGCCGCTGAGTGCGGCCATTTACCATGTGATCGCTCCGTCAAATGACGGAGCGATCACATGTAAACAAACCGGCTTCATGTCATGACGCTGGCTCCCCTCTGTATACCGATTTTGTACAGTGGAAGGGAGAGATCGGATGGCAGCAGCGCTGTGGGCTGAAACTGTAGTGCCCACAGCGCTGCTCTGTGACAATTTCAGTCACATCCATAGATCCATCCATCCATGCTCTGCCATACCCTGCCATACTCTGCCGCCATACTCTGCCATACCCAGCCATACTCTGCCATACCCAGCCATACTCTGCCATACCCAGCCATACTCTGCCGTACCCAGCCATACCCAGCCATACTCTGCCATACCCAGCCATACTCTGCCATACTCTGCCATACCCAGCCATACTCTGCCATACTCTGCCATACCCAGCCATACTCTGCCATACCCAGCCATACTCTGCCATACCCAGCCATACCCAGCCATACCCAGCCATACTTTGCCTCTGTGGCCAGGCTGTGGAAGTCTCACACATGTGGTTTCGCAGTACTCAGGAGGCGTAGGAGAATCTATTTTGGGGTGTCATTTTTGGTATGTTTATGCTATGTGTTAGAAATATTGTATAAATGGACAATTTTGTGTTAAAAAAAATGCGTTTTAACCACTTTCCGCCGCCGGCCGTCATACGACGTCCTTGACTATCTGAATGATGCCTGCAGCTACAGGCATCATTCAGATATCAGCTTTTTCAGTCGGCGATTCCCTACACCATGAGAATGATCATAGCGGCTGTTCCACTGCTTGATCGCTCTAACAGGAGCTGAGAGGGGACTCCCCCAAAACATGTAACCAGTAAAAAATTTTAAAGCGTCGCCTATGGGGATTTTTAAGTAGCAAAGTTTGGCGCCATTCCATGAGCGTGTGCAATTTTAAAGGGTGACGTGTTAGATATCTATTTACTCGGCATAACTTCATCTTTCACATTATGCAAAAACATTGGGCTAACTTTTGTTTGTTTTTTAAGCACAAAACTGTTTTTTTTTTTTTTATCCCAAAAAAACGCGTTCGAAAAATTGCTGCGCAAATACCGTGCGAGGGTTCTATGTAATTTACTAGCAAATAAATGATGATTTTTACATGTAGGAGAGAAATGCCAGAATTGGCCTGGGTGCTCCAGAACGCCTGAAGGTGCTCCGTGCATGTTGGGCCTCTATGTGGCCACGCTGTGTAAAAGTCTCACACATGTGGTATCGCCATACTCTGGAGTAATAGCAGAATGTGTTTTGGGGATGTAATTTGTGGTATGCATATGCTGTGTGTGAGAAATAACCTGCTAATATGACAATTTTGTGAAAAAAAAATAAAAATCTTGATTTTGCAAAGAATTGTGGGAAAAAATGACAACTTCAAAAAACTCATCATGCATCTTTCTAAATGCCTTGGAATGTCTTCTGTCTCCAAAAAGGGCTCATTTGGGAGGTATTTGTACTTTTCTGGCATGTTCGAGTCTCAGGAAATTAGATAGGCTGTCAGTACTTCAGGTGTGATCCATTTTCAGATATTGACACCATAGCTTTTGGACTCTATAACTTTCAGAAAGACCAAATAATATACACCGATTTGGGTTATTTTTACCAAAGATATGTAGCGGTATAAATTTTGCCCAAAATATATGAAGAAAAATTACTAATTTGCAAAATCTTATAACAGAAACAAAGAAAAATGCATTTTTTTACAAAATTTTCTGTCTTTTTTTCTTTTATAGCGCAAAAAATAAAGAACCCAGCGGTGATTAAATGCCGCCAAAAGAAAGCTATTTGTGTGAAAAAAGACAAAAATTTCATATAGCTACAGTGTTGCATGACTAATTAAAAAGTACGAATGCACAAGACACCAAAGAAATATCAGGAATTGCAAATGGATATTTTACTGGATATTAACCACTTGCCCACTGGACACTTAAAGCGGAAGTAAACCCGTCAATTTGATGGTTTCAAAAAACGGTTAACATTCCCAGCATGCCGGAATTGCTAGCTGTCACATCTGCTTGTGCTCTCAACCAAACTGTCAAACCATCCATTTGTTGGTGTCATAACGGATCACATGTGCAGCATCATGGCAGGTACAGATTAAACAGAGGCCAAGATGGCAGCTTCCTTGGCTAAAAATTATGGGAGGGTTTACTTCCACTTTTAAACCCCCTTCCTAACCAGACCAATTTTCAGCTTTCAGCGCTCTTAAAAATTGAATGACAATTACTCAGTCATGCAACACTGTACCCATGACATTTTTGTCCTTTTTTTTCACACAAATAGCTTTCTTTTGGTGATATTTAATCACTTGCCGACCAACCAACGCAGTTTTACTGCGGCAGAATGGCGCGGCTGGGCGAAACGACATTGTTACGTCCACAGTCCCCTCCCCCCTTCAGTTAGAACACACACTAGGGAACACAACCCCTTGATCTCCCCTAGTGTTAACCCCTTCCCTGCCAGTGACATTTTTGCCATAATCTGTGCATTTTTGTAGCACTGATCGCTGTATAAATGCCAATGGTCCCAAAAATGTGTCAAGTGTCCACCATAATGT
Source organism: Aquarana catesbeiana (assembly GCF_042186555.1). Taxonomy (NCBI): domain Eukaryota; kingdom Metazoa; phylum Chordata; class Amphibia; order Anura; family Ranidae; genus Aquarana; species Aquarana catesbeiana. The sequence goes on along the minus strand of NC_133330.1, from coordinate 111,830,648 downwards.
CGCAGTCCCAATTAAAAATCGCAGAACGCCGCCATTACTAGTAAAAAAAAATTAAATAAATAAATAAAAATGCCATAAGACTATCCCTTATTTTGTAGACGCTATAACTTTTATGCAAACCAATCAATATACGCTTATTGCGATATTTTTGGAAAAAAAAAACTAGAAAAATACATATCTGCCTAAACTGAGGGAAAATAAATAAATAAAAACCGCAGAGGTGATCAAATACCACCAAAAGAAAGCTCTATTTGTGGGGAAAAAAAGACGTCAATTTTGTTTGGGTGCAACGTCGTACAACCGCAATTGTCAGTTAAAGTGACGCAGTGCCGAATCGCAAAAAGTGCTCTGGTCAGGAAGGGGTTAAAATCTTCCGGGGCTGAAGTGGTTAATCATCACTGGGTTTTTTTTTAAATGTTTTGTTCTAAATGGAAAAAAAGACCGAAAATTTTGTAACAAAAATTAATTTTTCTTTGTTTTTGTTATAAAATTTAGCAAATTAGTAATTTTTTTTCACAATTTTTGGCCAAAATTTATACGGCTACATTTGTTTGGTAAAAATAACAATAACTTTTCTGCAGGATGTGGAAAACCTTGCAAAAAGATCTGAACAAATTAATGGGGTGAGCAACTACATGGCAAATTAGGTTTAATGTAGAAAAATGTTAATGCATTTGGGTGGCAAAAATATGAATGCATTCTATACACTGGGGGGAGAACCTCTGGGGGAATCTAGGATGTAAAGGACCTGGGGGTACTAGTAGATGATAGGCTCAGCAATGTCATGCAATGCCAAGCTGCTGCTAACAAAGCAAACAGAATATTGGCATGCATTAAAAAGGGGATACTTTTCAGAGATAAAACGATAATTCTTCTGCTCTACAAGACTCTGGTCTGCCCGCACCTAGAGTATGCTGTCCAGTTCTGGGCACCAGTCCTCAGGAAGGATGTACTGGAAATGGGGCGAGTACAAAGAAGGGCATCTAAGCTCATAAAGGGTCTGGAGGATATTAGTTATGAGGAAAGGTTGCGAGCACTGAACTTATTCTCTCTGGAGAAACGCTTGAGAGGGGATATTTCAATTTACAAATACCGTACTGGTCACCCCTTTTTTTTTTTTTTTTTTTTTGTATGATTTATGGTTTTGCTCATCACTGCCCCACACATGCAATGCATGGCTGCATGTGTGGGGTCAGTGATGAGCAAAACCATAAATCATACAAAAAAAGGTATCAATGAAGTTGTGATGTGCATAAATCACTAAGACAATAAGACATGCATAGACCATAATTAATCAAAAATTTGCACATAATGGTGCATCAGATATGTGTCTGACTTAAGTACCTGATGATGACAGAGGGTGCACTGGTTTCCCACTGCAGCCTGTGAGGCGGACACGTGCGGCCATCTAGTATTCTTCTGGCTCGCTCGGGTCTCCCACTGCCCGCAGCAGCCTGTTGTGAGGGGGACAAGCGCGGGACGCTGGCTTAGGTCTCCCGCAGCAGCCTGTGTGACAGTGAGCCGAGGAAGACTCTCTGGAGACCGGGAGTTGGGGACACTCGCTCCACATGTCTCCTGTCCAGTAGCAGGCAGCTAAACACACACCGACACGGCTGGGGATGACGTCAGCGGGAGGCAGGAAATGAGGGCGCGGCTAACAGTTCGGCTCAGTGTGGAGAGGCAGGGCACAGCGCCTTTCGGTTGCTTTCTGCTCTGTTCGGAGAGGCAGGGCACAGCGCGGCACGCAGATGACGTCACCCCAAAATCGATTATTTTGGTCGCAGTATCGATGCCGAATCACGGACGCCCCTACCCACAACAGGATATTATCACCTCCATGCTTTACTGTAGGATTGGTGTTATTTGGATGGTGAGCTGTATTGAATTTGCAGCTCCAGGTGAGTGAGTCTGTGGTTAATCCCCACACACACTAGTCAGGTGCTAGCCCAGCTCGCATTCTGCAGCCATCCGGAATCAATTCCTCACATATTGTTTTGTGTTGAGGCCAAATAATTACATTTTACTCTCATCTGACCAGAACACCTTTTTCCATGTGGCCTCAGAATCTTCAAGCTGTGTGTCAGGAAAGCTTAGTTGTGACTGCATGTGTCCTTTTCTTGAAAAGAGGCTTTTTTTTTTTTTTTTTTTTTTTGTAACCCTCCCATGCAAGCTACTTTTTTGGGGAATTTGTGATATTGTTGCATGCACATGATGACCACTCTGTCATAAATTTGTACAACTGCTTCAGAGTTTCTGTAGGCGTCTTGGTGGTCTCTGACTAGTTTCCTCCTGGCTCTTTCATCCAGTTTGGAGCAACGTCCTGATCCAGGGAGGGTCTGTGTTGTACCAAATACCTTCCACTTCTTAATAGACTTCACTGTGCTTCTAGGCATTGATAAAGCCTTTGAAATTTTGTTGTATCCATCTCCTGACTTGTGCCTGTCCACACCTTTATCCCGGAGATCTTTTGACAGTGCCTTGCCACCCATAGTTGATTTTTTTGCCTCAGTTGCACTATTTGTATCTTTCAGTGGGGAGAATATTGTTGGCGATGAGTCCTATAATGGACAATAGAGGGTTGATTTACTAAAAGTAGAGGGTGCAAACTTTGGTGCAGCTCTGCGTAGAAACCAATCAGCTTCCAGGTTTTTTTGTGATAGCTTAACTGAGCAGGCCAAAATTAGAAGCTGATTGTGCAAAATCAATTGATTGCATGCAGTACATGCACAGGCTTACATCTGGTAAATATTGTAAATACAGTATATAAAATGCTGCACCATTGCATTTTAATCACATGCATTACATGTGGTTACAGTGTAAACCTATATGTAATTGGTAGCGGGGATTTCCACTGAAAGCAGTGGTGGTATAATTTTTACTGTGGCCACAAACCAAAGCATCAACGCCAAAACATGTATAAAACTCTATTCGGCTGTCTTTGCAGCCTTCGGGGGAAGGGAAAAGCACAGCTCGGCCACCTGTTTTTAATACCCACTCTAGTGCAATGTACTGGAACGGTGTTCTAGCACCTATGCCAGAGACGGTGAGGGAGAAGCACTCTCTGTATTCTATTGCTTTACCAGGGCGGCTGCAGAGTGAGCCGATGCAGCTCATTTAGTTTCGGCTGCAGCCTGAAAGAGGGGAAGGTGGAATGATATAATTTGCACTCCGCCTCTCCCTGCAGACCAGATGCTGGTTTGGGCCCCAGTCACAGCTCAGCCATGTGGAAGAGCTGCGCTGCGTGTAGCCTGCCTGCTCACTATGGACTGGTGACAAGTTGTTAGATGTCACATTTTTGATTTACAATGTTGCTGAATATGGGCCTGTGCTGTGACTTTCTCTTTCTTGGATTGGGCTGTCTCTTTGCTGCATATATGGGGATGTCTCTACTGGATAGGGCTGTCTCTTTGCAGGATTAAAGATAAAATTATGTGCAGCGCTTAAATATTTGTACTGCTACTAAATTCATGTGTGAAAAAAAAACTATGTAAGATGTGAATGACCACAAAAGAAAAAAAAATGACAAACCGGTGAAAAGTGATGTGGATCTCACAAAGCTCTAATACTCTAATCCGTATGCTGTCATATAGAAGTTGGTAAATCGTGAATTGAAAAGTCCATGAAGGAATAGTGAGGAAAACTAAACTTCTAAGACAAGAAAAGATATTCCACGTGATGTCAGTGTTGAATGGAAAAACAACGCTGAAACCACCACCGGTTGTGTAAAGGCTTACCGAAGTGAAGGGACTCAAATGGGCATATGCTCAATGAGTCAACAAGGCTTGTGATGTAAAAACCAATGCATGGGACCTCTGCTTCTGTATTCCAGATCAGTGTAAGATGGTCCAAATAACTCAGAACAGCAATCCTCAGAAATGGCCAGCGTGATGGACTGGGACTTCTCATGCAGTCAAACAGTGTAACCAAAGAAGAAAATACTCCACATAGTGTGAACCCGTAAAAATGTTATATGTTTAACCACTTAAGCCCCGTACCATTTGGCTGCCCAAAGACCAGAGCACTTTTTGTGATTCGGCACTGCGTTGCTTTAACTGACAATTGTACGGTCGTGCGACGTGGTCCTAAACAAAATTGATGTCCTTTTTTCCCCACAAATAGAGCTTTCTTTTGGTGGTATTTGATCACCTCTGCGGTTTTTATTTTTTGCGCTATAAACAAAAAAATAGCGACAATTTTGAAAAACGCTTTTTACTTTTTTGCTATAATATGCCCAAAAAATATATAAAAAAAATTTTTTTTCCCTCAGTTTAGGCTGATGCATATTCTTCTACATATTTTTGATAAAAAAAAAATCGCAATATGCTCTTGATTGGTTTGCGCAAAAGTTATAGTGTCTACAAAATAGGGGATAGTTTTATGGCATTTTTATTAATAATTTTTCTTTTCTTTTTTTTTTTTTTTTTTTACTAATGACTACGACATTATGGCGGACAGATCGCACACGTTTGGCGTGAATTTGAGACCATTAACATTTATACAGCGATCAGTGCAGTTAAAGCGGAGTTCCACCCTAAAGTGGAACTTCCGCTCATCGGATTCCTCCCCCCCTCCCAGGGTGTCACAATTGGCACCTTTCAGGGGGGGGAGGGGGGTGCAGATACCTGTATAATACAGGTATCTGCACCCACTTCCGGGTATAGCTAGCCGCAGAGTCCCCGCCCACCCCCGTTGTGTTGTGGGAAATATACAGTTCCCACAACACAACGGGGACCAGTGTAGACGCGCAGCGCGACTCGCGCATGCGCAGTAGGGAACCGGGCAGTGAAACCGAAACGCTTCACTTCCCGATTCCCTCAGTGAGAATGGCGGCGGCAGCACCCGAGGATCGAGGAACGGTGCGGCCTCGGGTGCTGACATCGCTGGACCCCGGGACAGGTGAGTGTCCTTATTTTAAAAGTCAGCAGCTGCAGTATTTGCAGCTGCTGACATCTAAAAAAAATTTTTTAGCGAAAATCCGCTTTAAAAATGCATTGATTACTATAAAAAAGGTTAACCACTAGGTGGCGCTGTAGGGGTTAAGTGTGTCCTAGGGAGTGATTCTAATTGTGGGGGGGAGGGGCTATGTGTGACACGACACTGATCACAGCTCCCTGTAATCAGTGTCACTAGGCAGAACGGGGAAATGCATGTTTACATTTCCCCGTTCTTCCTCTCCTTGAGACGATTCTGGATGTCAGCGGGACCCGCAATCGCACTCACGGAGGTCGCGGCGGGCGCCCGCAAACCGCTTCTTGAAGGGCAACGTACAGGTACGTTTATCTGCCTGTACGTGCCCTTCTGCCGACGTATATCTGCGCGAGCAAGTTGGCAAGCGTTAATAAAATTGGGAACACTCACACTTAGATGAATCAAGCGCTTGAAATGTACAATATAGACAACGCAATGACACCTGCAGGGCTCATCCCAATTTACTAATTAGGTGACCTCTTTGCAGGATTAGGCTGTCTCTTTGCTGGATATATAGGGATGTTTCTGCTGGATTGGGCTGTCTCCTTGCAGAATATATGGGGATGTCTCTTTGAATGTATGGGTTGTTGGATTCGGTGGGACGACCACTGGGTGGGTCCTGGGGAGTGTTGGTGTTCAAGCCTGGGGGTGCCCAGGCCTAAAGCTGTGTAAGGAGCCCAAAAATTTCTGATGGCTGCCCTGGTAAGAATACGTTAATACTTTTGACGTTTAATACCGGTGTTATGGCAAAAGCAAGCTGCCATGATGACCCAGGTATAATTTTTTACTATGGGTGATTCGCATTCGCCGCGGGATAGGTGCTTTCCGCTAATTTCTGGGCTTACCAGAGCCGTCGGTAAAGCCTGGAAGCAATCTGATGCAGTAGTTTGCTGGGCAGGAAGTCGAGTGAGGGCAAGATGGCCCCCACTTGGCTCTATGCCCTTGGAGGACTGGAGCAACCTCTGATGTCCCTTCCGGTTCTTGGACATAGACAAAGTCAAAATGTGAAAAAACATTTTTTTTTTTTTTTTTTTTTTTTTTGCTTTTAAAGGTAAATGAGAGATCTGGGGTATTTTTGATTTGAGATCTCTCAAGAAAGAGGACTGTCATGCTTATTGCTATTACAAGGAATGTTTGTTTATGTTCCTTGTAATAGAAATAAGTGATCAAATAAACATTAAGGCCCCTTTCACACTGGGGCGGTGGGGGCGTCGGCGGTACAACAGCGCTATTTTTAGCGTTGCTGTACCGTCGTTCTTGCAGCGGTATTCGGCCGCTAGCGGTGTGGTTTTAACCCCCACTGGCGGCCGAAAAAGGGTTAAAATCCCTCGTACAGCGTGGCTATAGCTGCTGTATGGCCGCGCTGTCCCATTGATTTCAATGGGCAGGAGCGGTGCTCCTTCACCGCTCCAAAAAAGCGGTTTGCAGGACTTTTTTCACCATCCTGCCTGCGCACCGCTTCAGTGTGAAAGCCCTCGGGCTTTCACACTGAACAGACAGCGGAGGCTGTTTAGGGGCGGTTTGCAGGCGGTATTTTTAGCGCAATACCGCCTGCAAACCGCCCCAGTGTGAAAGGGGTCTAAGGCCCCTTTCACACTGGGGCGGTGGGGGCGTCGGCGGTACAACAGCGCTATTTTTAGCGCTGCTGTACCGTCGTTCTTGCAGCGGTATTCGGCCGCTAGCGGTGTGGTTTTAACCCCCGCTGGCGGCCGAAAAAGGGTTAAAATCCCTCGTACAGCACGGCTATAGCCGCAGTATTGCCGCGGTATAGCCGCGCTGTCCCATTGATTTCAATGGGCAGGAGCGGTGAAGGAGTGGTGAATACACCGCTCCTTCACCACTCCAAAAAAGCGGTTTGCAGGACTTTTTTCACCGCCCTGCCTGCGCACCGCTTCAGTGTGAAAGCCCTCGGGCTTTCACACTGAACAAACAGCGGAGGCTGTTTAGGGGCGGTTTGCAGGCGGTATTTTTAGCGCAATACCGCCTGCAAACCGCCCCAGTGTGAAAGGGGTCTAAGGGACAGTGTAAAAAAAAAAAAATTAAAATGGGATTTTTTTTTTTTTTTTTTAAAGCGCCCCATCCGTCCGTGCTTGCACTCAGAAGTCAACGCATATTAAGTCGCACCCGCATATGTAAACGGTGTTCAAACCTCACATAGGTGAAAAGTGTGGCGTGCATTTGTATTTATCCTCCCTGAGTTAATAAGAACCACCTTTTGCTGCAGTTACAGCTGCAAGGCTTATTGGGTATATCTCCAACAGCTTTGCACATCTAGCGTGAAATTTTTGCCCATTGTTCTTTGCAAAATAGCTCAAGCTCTGTCAGATTTGATGGAGAGGGTCTGAGAACAGCAATTTTAAGTCTTGCCACAGATTCCCAATTGGATTTAGGTCTGGACTTTGACTGGGCTATTCTAACACATGAATATGCTTTGCTCTAAACCATTCCATTGTAGCTCTGGCTGTATGTTTTAGGGTCATTTTCCTGCAGGAAGGTGAACCTCCGCCCCAGTCAAGTCTTTTTGCAGACTCTTTTTGCCCTGTACTTGGCTCCTCCCATCAACTCTGCCACCACCTAGTTTCACGGTGGGGATGGTGTGTTCAGAGTGATGTGCAGTGTTTAGTTTTCTGCCACACATAGCGTTTTGCTTTTAGGCCATAAAGTTCAGTTTTGGTCTCCTCTTACCAGAGCACCTTCTTCCACATGTTTGATGTGTCCCGCACATGGCTTCTCGCAAACTGCAAACAGGACTTCTTATGGATTTCTTTTTGCCACTCTTCTATAAAGGCCAGGTTTGTGGAGTGCACGACTAATAGTTGTCCTGTGGACAGATTCTCCCACCTGAGCTGTGGATCTCTGCAGCTCTTCCAGAGTTACCTCCAGAGTTACCATGGGCCTCTTGGCTGCTTCTCTGATTAACCACTTCCCGACCGCCGCACGACTATATACATCCTAAGTTTGAACGGGGATATCGTTGTTATGGCAGCAGCTAGCTGCCATAACCCCGGTATCCCCGTTTTTGTGCGGCGGCCGGCTTTCAGATAAAAGTGGTCCCTGCGGCGGATTCGCCGCGAGATCACTTTTATCGGTGGCGGGAGAGGGGCCCCCCCGCCTCCCGCCGCGATCCGGTGCCCTCCGCCGCTTACCGGAGCCGTCGGTAGCGGCGGAGGCGATCGCGTCCTCTTCCGTGGTTTGTCTGGAGACAAGTGAGGCCAAGATGGCGCTCACTCGTCTCCATGACACTGCTGGGCGGAAGCGACGTTAAAACGTCACTTCCGTCCTCGCCTCTTAAAGCATATTTTTTCAAATGTCATTTTTCTAAATGACTTTTTTTTTTTTTTAATTGCATTTTAGTGTAAATATGAGATCTGAGGTCTTTTTGACCCCAGATCTCATATTTAAGAGGTCCTGCCATGCTTTTTTCTATTACAAGGGATGTTTACATTTCTTGTAATAGGAATAAAAGTGACACAATTTTTTTTTTTTTTAAACAGTGTAAAAATAAATAAAATATTGTAAAATAAATAATAAAAATAAAAAAAAAAATTTTTAAAACCCCCCTGTCCCGACGAGCTTGCGCGCAGAAGCGAACGCATATGCGAGTAGCGCCCGCATATGAAAACGGTGGTCAAACCACACATGTGAGGTATCGCCGCGACCGGTAGAGCGAGAGCAATAATTCTAGCCCTAGACCTCCTCTGTAGCGCAAAATATGCAACCTGTAGAATTTTTTAAACGTCGCCTATGGAGATTTTTGAGGGTAAAAGTTTGACGCCATTCCACGAGCGGGCGCAATTTTCAAGCATGACATGTTGGGTATCAATTTACTTGGCGTAACATTATATTTCACAATATAAAAAAAAATTGGGATAACTTTACTGTTTTATTTTTTTATTCAAAAAAGTGAATTTTTTCCAAAAAAAGTGCGCTTATAAGACCGCTGCGCAAATACGGTGCAAAAAAAAGTATTGCAATGACCGCCATTGTATTCTCTAGGGTGTTAGAAGAAAAACCATATATAATGTTTGGGGGTTCTAAGTAATTTTCTAGCAGAAAAACCTGTTTTAAACATGTAAACACCTAAAATCCAAAACGAGGCTGGTCCTTAAGTGGTTAATGCTCTCCTTGCCTGGCCTGTCAGTTTAGGTGGATGACCATGTCTTGGTAGGTTTGCACTTGTGCCATACTCTTTCTATTTTCGAATAATGGATTGAACAGTGATCTGTGAGATATTCAAAGCTTGGGTTATTTTTTTTATAACCTAACCCTGCTTTAAACATCAACATCCATGACCTGTGTGGTGTGTTCCTTAGCTTTCATGATGCGGTTTGTTCACTAAGGTTCTCTAACAAGCTCAGAACAGCTGTATTTATACTAAGATTAAATTACACACAGGTGGACTCTATTTACAAATTAGGTGACTTCTGAAGGCAATTGGTTCCACTAGATCAGGGGTTTTAAACTGGTGGCCCTCCAGCTGTTGTGAAACTACAAGTCCCATGAGACATTGCAAGGCTGACAGTTACAAGCATGACTCCCACAGGCTGAGGCATGATGGAACTTGTAGTTTTGCAACAGCTGGAGGGCTGCCAGTTTGAGACCCCTGCTCTAGATTTTAGTTTGGGGTATTGGAGTAAAGGTGGTTGAATAAAAATACATGCCACACTTTTCAGATATTTATTAGTAAAAAAATTTTGAAAGCCATTTATTTTCCTTTCCACTTCACCATATTGTGCCATTTTTGTTAGGCTATCACATAAAATCCCAATAAAATACATGTAAGTTTTTGGTTGCAATATGACAAAATGTGGAAAATTTCGAGGGGTATCAATACTTTTTCAAGGCACTGTATAAGGTGTGAGATGGCTGCATAGGGGAAGCCTATCGACACCTTTAAAAAACATCCACTGCCGGAATATAAAATGGAATTAAAACAATTAGTTGACCAAACATTATCTGATGGCATCATCGTGAAAAAGAATTGGCTTTTCTAAAAGCGTTTTACAACACTGCATATACAGTATCTCACGAGTGATTTACACCCCTCACATTTCTTATCGTACATCACGGGACTGTCAGAAATCATGAACCAGACCAAGATAGAAGTACAGTAAAATCATACTTGTTTGTTAATAAAAATAAAAAGGTAAATAGAGTAAGTGTAGTCAAAGCATAGCCAGAGTCCAGTAACTGGATTGGGTAGTCAGCCAAGCCAGAGTTCAGTAATCAGCCAGGCCAGAAGTCAGGGATCCAAGTAGAGGAACAGCAAGCAGGATAAGGAGCCAGAAGGGATGTCAGCAAAGCCAGTCTTTAAACAGGAACGCAGGAGATGGTTTCTTGTGATGTGACCAAGGCGAAGGCAGGAATGAAGTGAGCTGGAGATCTTTAAGTAGGCAGGACTGACGAGCAGATCCACAACAGCTGGTTAACTGTGGAGAGAGATGAGAGCTGGCAATTAGCCGACAGCTGAGCGGCCAGCTCAGAGAAGGAAGGGCTGAGCCATCCCTGGCGGGGACCACAGAGCCATAGTAGTTACTATGTGGGTTATAGGCCACCTTCAGGTGATGGACACTGGCATGTCCTAAATGAAAAAGTGTACTCCCTATATAACCCCTCCCACTGGTGGGAGTACCTCAGTTTTTTCGGCAGTGCCCAAGGTGTTGGTCACGAGTAAAGATGTGCTGTGCTGAGCTCCACTGGAGCAATCCTTGCTGGGGCTAGCCATGCAGCCGGATCCATTCAAAGTGTCTTTTTGGCCGAATTGAATGGTACCCGGGCCTCGTATCTGAAGAAACGAGGTCTTGCCTGTAACGCTTCTCTTTTAGAGAGCTGGACCCCGGGATCCAGTACTTTTCGGTATTAAGCTTTTACTAGCAGTGGTGCTATTACAGGTCCAGGATTGTGGGTTTCCTCGAGGATCCCCAGCTCCTGAATGTTTAATGGAACCCACCATGAAGGGTGAAGATTGGGTCTGTTGGTTTACCACAGAAAATCCTACAGCGGGAAAGGTAAGGAGTTTTCTAAGAAATTTTTAAAATTTTCTTATGTCTCCTTTAATTTAATAAATGTTGTCATGCCTATGTGTCACCACTGGAGGCTGTATTGAGCACTTACCATCTCATGCTTCTCAGAGAGCCCACGTTGTGTCTTGGAAGCTGCAGATTCTTCCTCCTGCGGCCAAGCAGCAGACCTCTGGTAAGTCTGGGGGGGGTTTCCTCTCCCCACCAGACACCCCCCTGTGCTGGTTTTGTTCCCCTCTTCTTGGACAAAAAAAGCACTGCAAGTTTTTAAAAAACAAAACAAAAAACGGCGCTAACAGCACGCCGCTCGTCGGCTTCCAGAAAAAGCTTTTTTTAAAAAGAGGGGAAGGGCCGTAAGGGGGGGGGGCTTAGAGCGGCGTTGGCATCCTCCAACGTCAGCACGGGAAGGTATGTTTTTTAAAAGGCACCATTGTGCTGTTGCAAGCTGCGGAGGGACACGAGCAAAGGTAAAACAGATGTTTTGTTTGCATATAAGATATTGGTGACACAGGCCATTTCCTTTGACACATTTACTACTGCATCAGGCTGAGCATTAATAGCAGTGACAGAGCTGGACTATTGCTCAAGCAGTGGATGCATTCCTTCTGATAGCCCGATGCACAAAGCAGTGGTACTATGGCAGAAGGGGGGTAAAAAATACCTCCAAAAAGGACTCTAGAAAGACTTTACAGTCACACGGAAGCCTAGATAAATCCCAGTAAAGATGGCATCCTCCCCTGAGAGTAATATGACTGGTCAGTGTGAGCCATTAGAAGGGGCAAGTGTTGCAGCTGCTCTTAACACTGTAGCCCCTGTGTATATTACTAAGGAGGTCTATTCAACAACCATTTGCTTGAAGCAAAAATTGATTCTTAATCGCATCCCAGAGTGGGACTAAGTGTAGCAGGTTCCTGTCCATTGCTCAGGACCCTCTTGCTGTGGAACAAGGAGCGGGAGATGACGATTTTCTCCCAAAGGACCAGGAAGAGCCTGATGTCTCCTCTTCCGAAGAACCTGATACGGAAGTATCAGGTTCGCAAGAAAGGTTGGTACAGTCTCACTGAATTGGTCTGCTCCACATTTTTTCTGTCAGTATCGCAGTCTGTCGATGAGCCCACTTCTGGTTTGGGGGTCACCAAAAAGCCTCCCCAATCTGTTCATGCTTTCCCTATCTATTCATGGCTAAGAAAGCTTATTCTGAGTGGGAGCACCCAGATAAACTGTTTTTTTCCTCCGAAAAAAGTTTTTCAATACTTTATACTTTGGAGGAAAAGTTTTATAAGAAATGGGGAATTCCAACAATTGACGCTGCTATATGCTCTGTAATCAAAAACCTGACTTCTACAGTAGACAATGCTCATTTGCTAAAGGATCCATCAGATAAAAAGTTGGAGTTCCTTTCTTTCACTCGCAGGTTCAGTTGTTCAACCGGCGCTGGCAGCGATCAGAGTATCTCAGTCCTTATAGGACCAGTTTATAGAGGTACTCAAAGTTATTCCTGATAAGCAGGCCCAGGATTTGGCTGGGATATCAGAAGCGTTGTTTTCTACAGTAGATGCTATGAAAGATTCTATTCTCCAGGCCTCACGGCTCATGCTAGGGCTGGTACATGTGCGTAGAATCCTATGGTTGAAAAATTGGTCAGCCGAAGTGCCATGCAAAAAGCTCTTGACCAGTTTCCCATTTCATGGTGAACGGTTATTTGGAGACGATCTGGAGAAGTATATCCAAAGAATTTCTAATGGGGGAAGTTCCCTTTTACCGGTTAAGAAGAAGTTTAAGCATTTTTTTTTTCTTTTAAACGTGATTCTTCTCCAGTGCCAGGGATATCAGCCTCCGGGCAGTCATGACGACCTCCACCATCAGGTTGAAGAGGTAAACCTCAGGGTCAGTCCCAGGGTCAAAGAGGACCTGGGGGAGGAAACCCACAAAACAAAATACTAAAGCCTCCTTATGAAGGGGTGTCCCCGCTCGTGTGAGGGGAAGGGCTTCTACAGTTTTCAAGGTTCTGGCAGGAACAATGTCAAGACAGATGGGTGGCTTCCTCAGTTTCTCTGGGTTACAAACTAGAGTTCCTGTCTCCTTGTTTTCTCAGATGAAACGTTCCCAGAGATCCAGTGAAAAAGGTCTCTTTCTAGCTTTGGACATCTCCTTGTCTCAAAGAGTGATATCGGTGGTCCCCTTGGAAGAGCAAGGTTTAGGGTTTTATTCAAACCTATTCACGGTTCCAAAACCAAACAGGGATGTCAGACCCATTTTAGATCTCAAACATCTAAACTGGTTTTTGGATATCCGTTCTTTTCACATGTAGTCTCCATCCTTCAATTGGTAGAACTTCTGGCATCAATCGACATCAAGGATGCCTATCTCCATGTGCTGATTTTCCCCACTCACCAGAAATTTCTATGCTTTGAGGTAGAAAATCTTCATTTCCAGTTTGTAGCTCTGCTTTTCGGTCTAGCTACTGCACCTCGAGTGTTTACAAAGGTCCTGGCCCCTCCCAGGTTAAGGGCTCAAGGTATAACAATACTAGCCTACTTTAAATGATCTTCTCTTGATAGATCAATCGGTAGCCCGCTTAATCCAAAACTTTGGTCACCCCCCTCCCCCCCCCCCCCCCCCCAGGAAAGGATCAGTTCCATAAGGGAACTGATTTAGTTGATTAAAACAAAGAAGAATCCTTCTATTCGACTTTGCATGATGTTGTTGGGAAACATGGTGGCTTCTTCGAGGTCGTTCCTTATGCGCAGTTTCATTCAAAACTGCTGCAAAACGGTATCCTGTCAACTTGGAACAAGAAGGTCCAAGCTCTGGACATCCCAATGCGTTTATCCCCCAAAGAGCATCAGAGCCTCAATTGGTTGATACCCAAGAATCTTCAAAAAGGAAAATCTTTTCTACCAGTTACCTTCTGTGCTGAGGAGCAGTCCTGGAAGAAGCATCTGTCCAAAGGAAGTGGTCCAATTCAGAGATGGCCTTGCTTATTTATAATCTAGAGATTCGGGCAGTACGTCTGGCCCTCGAGGCCTGGACGCTCAAACTTCAGAGTTTTCCTGTCAGGATCCAATCCGACAGTGCCACAGCTGTGGCCTATATCATTTGCCAAGGGAGGGGGCACGAAGAGGTGAATCATATTCTATCTTGGGCAGAAAACAACATTCCTTGCCTATCGGCAATTTTCATTCCAGGGATAGAGAATTGGCAGGCGGACTACTTGAGTCGCCAACAATTGTTCCCGGGAGAATGGTCCCTTCACCCCGACATCTTTCTGTCAATATGCCAAATATGGGGAGTTCCGGATGTGGCTCTGTTTGTGTCTAGTTTCAACAACAAGATCGACAAGTTTGTGTCAAGGACAAGGGATGCGATGGCATATGGATCAGATGCCAAATTGTACACACGCTGCCCTTATCAAAATAAAAAATAAGAAATTTCCACTAAAATATTAATAAAGTGATATTGTGCTTCACATATACAAAATCTATTAATACTATACTATACGTTAATGTGCAATAAATTTCAATGAATGAATAAATAGGTAAAAGTGCTCCAATAAGCCTGTGTATTGCAAATATTCCACAAAGCTTGTGCAATTTTCAAACATTAATAGATAATTCAACACAAACATCCATGCGATTTAGTGTTGCATCCAAGCATATCAGTACTGCATCTATGCAATATGGTGTTAATGCAATGTTCGAACAATAAAAAGTTAAAAAATACAAAAAAAGCATCCATGCGATTTGGTGCTACATCCATGTGATTCTATGCAATTCAGTGCTGTGTTGCTGTGCAATGATTAAATTAACAGTCCGATTTAGTGTTGCATCCATGCATTTCAGTGCTGCATCTATGCAATGTGGTGTTTGAACATTGCACTAACAATAAAAAGTTAAAAAATACAAAAAAGCATCCATGCAATTTGGTGTTGCATCCATGTGATTCTATGCAATTCAGTGCTGTGTTGCTGTGCAGTGATCAAATTAACAGTCCACAGATCTTCCACAATCCATTCATGTGTTATGGTGAACACAAACTAAAGTGCTGTGCGCTCATACAAGTCTTCCCCCAGGTGATAGCCCCTCACCTTAGGGCGTGCGACCTTGCAGTTAAGCTTGGTCAGAATGCGCCTTAGAACCTCTCTGGGTTCGATGTTATATGCAGGGTTCTGGATAGATTTGCACTGGTGCCTCTGTTCCTCACAGCAGTCCCGTTTGTACCTCAATATATCAATATAAAAAGGACTTCATGGTGCAGTATGTACTAAATTTATTAAAATCATAAACAAATCCCGCAATGGGTACTCACAGTAACAAGGCGCTTAAGGGCGCCACACTAAAACAGCAGAGACGAACGGGCAATGGTATGGGGTGGCGTGCTAATCTGTCCCAACAGGTTGTATGTATAATGTTCCGTCCTGTCCCCTTCCGTTAAGCGCCTTGTTACTGTGAGTACCCATTGCGGGATTTGTTTGTTTTTAATAAATTTAGTACATACTGCACCATGACGTCCTTTGTATGTTGATATATTGAGGTACAAACGGGACTGCTGTGAGGAACAAAGGCAGATCTATCCAGGACCCTGCATATAACATCAAACCCAGAGAGGTTCTAAGGCGCATTCTGACCAAGCTTAATTGCAAGGTCGCATGCCTTAAGGTGAGGGGCTATCAGCTGGGGGGAGCACTTGTATGAGCGCACAGCACTTTATTTTGTGTTCACCATAACACATGAATGGATTGTGGAAGATCTGTGGACTGTTAATTTGATCATTGCACAGCAACACAGCACTGAATTGCATAGAATCACATGGATGTAGCACCAACTCGCATGGATGCGTTTTTTGTATTTTTTAACTTTTTATTGTTCGAACATGGCACTAACACCATATTGCATAGATGCAGTACTGATATGCTTGGATGCAACACTAAATCGCATGGATGCTTGTGTTGAATTATCTATTAATGTTTGAAAATTGCACAAGCTTTGTGGAATATTTGCAATACACAGGCTTATTGGAGCACTTTTACCTATTTATTCATTCATTGAAATTTATTGCACATTAACGTATAGTATAGTATTAATAGATTTTGTATATGTTAAGCACAATATCACTTTATTAATATTTTAGTGGAAATTTCTTATTTTTTATTTTGATAAGCGCAGCGTGTGCACAATTTGGTTTAACTATTTTGCATGGTTATGAGACATGCGTAACGTTAGCAGCTGATCATTTGCAAAGATATACTATTTTGGAGACCAGATTTGGTCAATTGCCTTGGTTTTTTCCGTGGGATCAGTTTTTCACTGATCTATGCGTTCCCTCCTGTTCTGCTGCTTCCGCGCCTTCTAGCAGGATCAAGCAAGAAGGGAAGGAGGTGATTCTTGTGGCCCAGGAGATTTTGGTTTGCCGAGATTGTAAAGATGGCGATAGGGGACCCTTGGACCCTACCACTATGGCCAGACCTTCTCTCGCAAGGTCCGGTATTCCATCCTACCTTACAAACGCTAAATTTAACGGTTTGGCTATTGAGACCAACATTCTAACTGATCGTGGGCTGTTAGCTTCTTTAGTTTCTTTGTGGGTTAATGCTAGGAGGTCATCCTCCAGAATCATATACTATGGAATCTGGAAGGCATATGTCTCCTGGTGTGAATCCAGGGGTTGGCACCCCAGGAAATATGTCATGGGTAGAATCCTTGAATGCCTACAGATAGGATTAGAAATGAAGCTGGCCTTGAGTAATATCAAAGGCCAGATGTCGGCCTTATTTGTCTGTCTTTTTAACGACCGTTTGCTTCTCACTCTCTGGTTCGTAACTTTATTCAGGGGGTAACGCGGATTAAATCCTCCAGTTTGGTCACCCCTGAACCCTAGGGACTGAATTTTAGTCCTGTTGGCTCACAGAAGCAGCCTTTTGAGCTAATACGAGATATTCCCTTGGTCCTCTTGACGGGGGAAAAATAATTTTCTTGGTTGCCATATCTTCTGCAAGAAGAGTATCAGAGTTGGCTGCTCTTTCTTGTTGTTTGTTCATAAGGGTGAGGTTGTATTGCGGCCTCATCCTGAATTCCTACCGAAGGTAGTTTCATTTAAACCAGGATATTGTTCTGGCTTCATTTTTTTCCAGAACCTCGTTTTCTGTGATAGAAAAGTCACTATGTTCTCTTGATGTGGTGAGAGCAGTCAAGGTCTATTGAAAGTGACGCTCGGGTACGTAAAACACATGTTTTGTTTGTGTTGCCAGACGGTCCTAAAAGAGGACAGGCAGCGTCAAAATCTACTATTTCTAAATGGATTTGTCAAGTGATTGTTCAAGCTTATGGTTTAAAGAGGAAAATTCCTCCTTTTCATATTAAAGCGCACTCCAAAAGGGCAGTTAGTGCTTCTTGGGCAGTGCATCACCAAGCCTCCATGGCTCAGATCTGCAAGGCCGCAACTTGGTCTTCAGTCCATATATTTACCAGATTCTATCAAGTAGATGTAAAAGGCATGAGGATATCCCTTTGGGCGCAGTGTGCTGCAGTATGAGTCCTCTAGTCTCTTGGTGCCCTACTTTGTTGTGTCTGACTCCCTTCAGTTAGCTTTGCTATGGGACATCCCACATAGTAACTACTATGGCTCTGTGTCCCGTGATGTACGGTAAGAAAATAGGATTTTTATAACAGCTTACCTGTAAAATCCTTTTCTTTGAAGTACATCATGGGACACAAAGGTCCCTCCCTTCTTGGTATACACGTGTATTGCTTTGCTACAAAACTGGGGTACTCCCACCAGTGGGAGGGGTTATATAGGTAGTACACTTTTTTAATTTAGGGGGTGCCAGTGTCCATCACCTGAAGGTGGCCTATAACCCATATAGTAACTACTATGGCTCTGTGCCCGTGATGTACTTCAAAGAAAAGGATTTTACAGGTAAGCAGTAAAGCTGTATATTTACAAAAAATAGGATTTTTATATCTATCCCCAGTAGTCTTCCAGAGCAGCCCTTGAGAGATGGAGCTCCTCCCATCGCCACAGGAAGCACATTGCCTTTCAGTTTAAAAGGCGGTTCCTCAGGCCCATGGTCAGTCATTTTGTGTTTCCTTTGTTGGAGGAACATGTTGCTGAGGGACCAGAAAAGGAGGAAAACATCTCTTTGGGGCTGCCTGAAGGTAGGAGACCACACATGGAGACTGGGTCCTATCCGACGGTGCTCTATTGTCCTTACCATTGCTTTTTGGCCCAGGTACTGTCCAGCAGACAGGAGCAGACCCATTGCTCCCCTCCTTCTGAGTGCTTGGTGAGGGCCAGTGGCAGGTTGGTGCAGGTTCCCCCAGGGTGGAAATGTGCAGCACAGGTAAATCGGGTGAAATGGCAGGGCCGTGCTGCCTGGCATGGTGGGACATGCACTTCATCTCCTGGCTGTTTCTTTTTTTTTTTAAAGATATTTTTATTGATTTTTTTACAAACCAGTTGTACAAAACAAGCACAACAAATAACCACTTAATTAAGCTCCGTCAGTCATTGGTATACAGTGTCAAGTACTAAGCTCATGTGTAAACAAAAGACAAATAGTGGTACAGCAGTTTGATATTGATCACATAGGTACATACACAAGCATTTCGTCAGCGTATAACAATATTAGTAATCTGCATAAAGTATAGCCTAACCTGGCGCGGCCTGTAAGTGATCCCTACCATGCATACATTATAAAGAGAGGGTCAGGGGGCTGGCAAGCCATCTACCCCAGATTTTGTGGAACATTTTTTTCCTTTTCCTGAGTTCAAAGGTAAGTCTATACAATGGTATAACGTCATTAATTAATTTTAGCCATAGAGATTTCAAAGATGTCTGTATACCTTTCCATGACAACAGTATAGTCTTTCTGACATAGAAATAAAGGATACGTAATAATCTCTTAGTCTGTGATGATATCTGTAAGTCCCCAAAGATCCCTAACAGACCTTTTTTTGGGTGGATGATGTTAGGAAGGCCTAGAGCAGAGGAAATGAAAGAACCCACCTCCACCCAGAAGTCCTGAACCAGTGGACAGGTCCAGAAGCAGTGCATGAAACACTCAGCCGAGGGTTTCAACCCCATTTTGTATAGCCTAGCCGGGGTGAGGTGGGATTGGTGAAAAAGTTTTACTGTATAACTTGGTCCCTAGATGAAATGACTGTATTTTTGTATGTGTCACTAAACTCAGTCCAGTCCTCCTCCGTGAGTGAAATGTCCATGGATGCCCATTTTTCCTGTGCTTTGCTGAATCTGGGGTTAAAATCTGTCATTAGGGCTGCGTAGTAGGTAGAAATAAGTTTATTAGGGTCAGGTTGTCTCAGCAGCCTCTCTAGCGGGGGCAAGTTAGTGGGATCATTTAGGGAACCAAACTGAGCTCGTATAGCATGCCTAAGTTGATAATAGTGGAACAAATAAGAGTGTGGTAGGTCAAAGTCAAGTCTCAGTTGGTGAAAAGTTTTAAAGCCTTGGGTGTTGTATAGATGACATAGATATTTTACTCCCCTGGAGTACCAACGCTTGGTGTCGGACAGGGAGTATAGTTCCTGCAGGGTGGGGTTAAACCACAGGGGATTATTTGGGGATGCTGACCAGGTATGTCGGGAAATTTTTGTAACAATATATCGGAAGATTGAAAGGGAGGTGGCCAGCATGGAGGTACCTGGTTGATTTGGGACCCTGCCCCTATAAATAATATTATGTAGGGTTTCCATTGAGGTCGCAATGGCTCCTTCAGTGGTGGTACATGCATTTGCCGAGAAGGGATGTAGCCAGTCATGAACGTGCACTAGCTGTGATGCTAAGTAATAAAGAAAAAAATTTGAAAACGCCAAGCCCGCCATGTGTGACAGCAGCCTTAGCGTCTCAAGTGCCACCCTAGGGGATCCCCCACTCCACAGGAACGTTGTACAAATCATAGCTATACGTTTAAAAATAGATTTAGGAATTTTACAAGGGGAGTTGGCCAAAACATATAGCAATTTCGGTAGGTAAACCATTTTAAGTAAACTTGCCCTTCCCATAAGGTCCAGAGGCATGTCCATCCACTGCCTAGTTTGCTCCTGTAGGCGACTCAGTAGAGGATCTAAATTATTAGTAATGTAAGTGGATAAAGGCGACTGTACCAGGACCCCAAGATATCAAAAAGAGTGCTGCAGAATCCAATGGGAACAGGCTAGATTTGTCCCAGTTCACTCGGAATCCAGAGAAATCTCCGAACGCATTGATCTCGGCCAACAGTGACTGGAGTGACACATTGGTATCTGCCAGATACACCAAGGTGTCGTCAGCATAGAGCGAGATACGCTCCTCTATGATAGCAATAGGCAGGCCCTTAATAGAAGGGGAGGAACGAATTTGTGCCGCTAACGGCTCCATGGCCAAGGCAAATAGGAGAGGGATAGTGGGCATCCCTGCCTCGTACCCCTAGTAATTAAGAATGACTCAGTGACCGAGGAATTAACCCGAACACGGGCTCGGGGGGATGCATAAAGGAGTCTAATCCATGCCACCATGAGGGGACCAAAACCATACAGCTGTAACACCCGAAAAAGATACGCCCATTCCACACTGTCGAATGCTTTACAAGTGTCCAGGGATACAATGGTTGTAACTACAGCATTTAAGCGGTTTGCAAGCACTTTAGCCAGGATCTTAACGTCCACATTTATGAGGGATATTGGGCGGTATGATTCACTATTAAGTGGATCCTTGCGGGGATTCAGCAGGAGTATGATCAAGGCCTCTCGCATAGTTGGAGGGAGGACCCCAGCATCCAAGGCCTTGTTATAGGTACGTAACAGAAGTGGGCACAGCAAATCCCTAAATTGTATATACCATTCAGTGGGATAACCATCCAGCCCAGGAGTCTTATGAGTTGGCATTTGCGAAATGGCCGCCGCAATCTCTTCCACCGAGATGGGTGCCTCTAACTCATCCCTCCTCTCAGTGGAAAGGGAGGGGAGAGATGTCAGCAAGGTATTCGTTTAGCTGGGATTCAGTGTACTCGGCCCTGGACGTGTATAGGTCTTTGTAAAAGTTTAAAAAGGTTTCCATTATATCCCCAGGAACATCACTAATTTGACCTAGCATAGTAAGGATACGTGGGATAGTTACAGGGGGACGGTCAGGTCTTTTCAGATATGCTAAGAGGCATCCAGCCTTATTACCATGTTCAAATGATTTCTGTGCTGTATGTAACAGTCGCTTTTGAGTAAGGTCTAACAAACGGAGTTCATACTCCCTACGCTTCTGTAGCCATGCTTCTCTCGTGTCAGAGGTCGGGTCAGAGGCATAAACAGACTCAGCCCGCACCATGGCGGTCTCTAGCTCCACAGTAAGCTGTTGGTTATTTTTCCTCAAGACCCCAGTGACAGACATAAAAGTGCCCCTCAATGTGGTCTTAAAGGCTTCCCATTCCACAGAAGGGTCCACTGTTCCCACATGGTCTCTCCAATACTCCGTAATATCCCTTCTACATGTCCCCTGCACCACCTCATCCTCCAGCCAGTAAGAATTTAGCCGCCAAATGGAAGGGCCCAAGCCTGGGACAATGGCGAGGTCCACAGAGAGAGGAGCATGGTCTGAGACACCTCTAGGTAGGTAGGAAACCGCAGAGACAAGGGGAAGGGTGTCCGCAGGGGCAAAGGCCATATCAATCCCAGACATAGTGCGGAAGGAGTCTGAATGACAAGAAAAATGGTTTTCGTCTGGGTGTTTCCAGCGCCATAATTCAGTAAGGTCATAAACCTGCATTCAATTCAGAAGGGAGGGGAAGGATCTACCCCCACCCCCCAAGTGGTCCATGGCTGGATCTAATATAGCATTAAAATCACCTATGTAAAGTTAAGGTCCGGTTCAACAAGTGAAGTGACAATTTCGATATGGGGGGGGGGGGGGGGGGGAATGTAAATGTTTACAAGAGTAAGCCTCACTGATGAAATTTGCAGAGTAAGTATAACAAATCTCCCATTTGGGTCTGTCTTGACTTGTATAGTTTCAGCTGGAAGGGATTTAGCCAGTAAAATAGAAACCCCCCTAGAGTAATTTGTGTGTGTAGCATGATAATACTGAGCCAGCCATGGACGCTTAAGGGCCCTCACCCTAGTATCAGTTAGGTGAGTTTCTTGGAGGCATATGATATGGGGACGGCATTTCTTTAGGACTGAAAAAACATGGGACTAGAGTTGCCACCTCATCCCTTTAAACCCGAACACATATTAATTACACAGGTTCTGAGGCTAATTTGATGCGGATAAGTGAGTTTAATTACCACCTTAATCTGCCTCAGAACCTGTGTAATTAACATGTGTTCGGTTTTAAAGGGATGAGGTGGCAACTCTACATGGGACCTCTTTTGAGGGGCATTCATACCTCTAGTGTTCCATGACACTATTTTTAGGGACCCTGTCATTGCAAGATAAACATTTATACCATGACATGTATGTATGTAAGTGCACTCATATCTAATACCTCACAGGCCGCGCCAATCCACACACATTCAACTACATCTATACCGCATTGCAGATATCTGTGTTTACTGAAATATGTGCTGTTAATAGACAAACCAGAGAGAACCAATGAGCTGCTCCGAGCAACCGCTATAAAAAAGGAAAAAAGGAAAAAAAGGAGAAAGGAAAAAAAAAAAAGAGCAAAAAATGAACCGTTTAAAAAAACCCGTAATCCCCACCCCGCTCGGCCATCCCCAACTTAGCGATCCTTGGATCCCTAAACCCGAATAAACCCCTCTTACCCCATAAAAAAAAAAGGGGGGGAATGTTATTGAGAGTCCAACTATTCCGTGGTCACACCACTAACCGGTGGGGAGGTAATGTGGAGTCTGGCGTGGCTCTCAACTGAAAATAAAGTAAAGTTACCTCCTGATCCATGATGCGTTTTCTCTGCCTTCACACGGAGGTGCAGAAACATTCAGTCCTTCTTGATGGCAAATAAAAGAAACAGCAGGCCAATCAAAAGGGGGAAAAATAATAATAATAATAAGAATTCCAAGCGTAGGAGAAGGGCCTGATGTGTAAATAAGTAATGCTCCTTAAAGCTCATGGGAAACGTCAAAAGTTATTACAGGACTTGCGGTTCTCCTAGTAAAGGTGGTCAGCCCCAGTATTATGGGTCAGGCACATAGTGAATGGGAGACTTCAGAGCTGTGTCAAGAAGGTAGTCAGCAAAGGGGACATTGAACAGGTGTTGCTGTCAGTTACCTCTGTGTCTGGCTGCAGGTCCATAGCGATCATTCAGCCATGCCATGGCTTCCTTAGGACTGGTGTAAAAGTGAGCTTTACCATCGTATATGATGCGAAGCTTGGCAGGAAATAGCATGGCGTATTTCAGTCCCTCTTCACGTAGTCGATTCTTCACTGCTGAGAAGGAGATGCGCTGGCGCTGAACTTCAGCTGAGAAATCAGGACAGATATATTATTGCCATTATACTTGAGCGGACCTTTCTCTCTTGCTATTTGTAAGATGGCCACCTTATCCTGGAAATTGAGGATGCGTGCTAGGATTGAGCGTGGAGGTGGCTAGGATTGAGCGTGGAGGCACGCCGTACCCCTCCGCGTCCTACAGGGGAGGACGCAAAGGGGTACGGTGTGCCCTTTCAGTCACATAAGAGAATGAGGGTGTATCCGTGCCGAAAATGTCCCTCAACCAGGAGTATAGAAATTTTTCAGGGTGCGAGCCTTCTGCGCGTTCGGGGAACCCAACAAAACGGAGATTGTTCCTTCTTGAACGATTCTCCAAATCATCGATTTTGCCGCGAATGGCAGCTAGTTCCTCGGGATTATCCCGCACTTTAACAGATAGGGGGTGCACAGTGTCCTCTACGGAACTAATGCGTTCCTCCATATCCCCGGCCCTGTCGCGAAGGTTCTGGACGTCCTGCTTCAGGAGTGCGAAATCCATCTGTATAGAGGCTATTTGGGTAGTGAGTGAGGCCTTTCAATCTTGTATAGCCAGCATAATGGTGGCCAGGGTAGGTTCAGCAGAGGGAGGAACCTCTTCTTGGTCATTGTCAGCAAATTGCTGGGGGTCCTGTACTGCCTAGGATTCTTGTGGTG
This sequence comes from Aquarana catesbeiana, assembly GCF_042186555.1. Lineage (NCBI taxonomy): Eukaryota > Metazoa > Chordata > Amphibia > Anura > Ranidae > Aquarana > Aquarana catesbeiana. Next base: position 111,806,590 of record NC_133330.1, on the reverse strand, counting down.
ACTGTGAGACTGTTTGTGTGCAGAAAATAGCTGGATTGGAAACACTCACCACACAAGCAGAGCTCCGGTCATCAGATATGGATGTCTGCAGCGTGGCTGCCTGAGAAGCCTGTGTCCCGGCGCCATCTTGCCTCCGGAACCCCGCCAGCCGGTCCGACGTGGATGAGGGCCAAGCCGGCCCGTATTTCACCATGGTAGCCAGCCTGCCTTGTGCCCACCGCCGTGGGAAACAAATGGAGCCCTTCGGTGAGGAGATAGGACGCCTGAAGGATGGCAGTTAAGAGCCGGAGCGGTGTAACTATGCGGCCGCTTGCTCCACCATCAAGCCACGCCCCTCCCTCCTGGTTGTTTCAGACGCACCTGGGCTGGAGATGCCGTACGCGTAATTTTTTTGCGGATCGGTGTCATCACTGTGCGCCCAGACTTCTGGTTCCGGGTTTCCAGGGCGCAAGGGGGAGGGGAAGCCCAGGCTGGGCCTAGAGAACTCCTGACCACTGACCAGCGTCCAGCAATACTGGACTAGCGACAGGATCCAGAACAGAGGGGAGACCATGGAGGTGAATCCCCAGGCCTCTCCGGCGGAGGCAGGCACCAGCCAAGCAAAGGGCGGCTGGGCAAGCTCCATGCTGTGATGTTTTACCATGTGGTGGTGGTTGTAGGTCTGGACTAGGGAACCCCATGGTGGTGGACCTCTCGCTGTTCCAGGGAGTTTGCAGCAGTGGACTGATGTGCAGCACGGTGTTGAAGGGGGGGGAGGGGGCTCGGTAGCTAACACCCCCTACCCCTTTCTGTTTTGCAGGCAAAAGAGGCACCCAGGGAGGACAAGTCTGGCTGCAAGAAGTGCCCAAATTGTGGTAACAAGCTTTCTTCGAGCTTTAATAGAGCCTCGTGCAGGCAGTGCATTGCAAACCTGCTTAAGTCAAAAGCAGACTGCCCCCTGGCAAAGTTTCTCAGCTGTTTTTAGGGCAAGGTTGCCTCAACATTTTAAATCCCTTAGAGATAATATCCGATGTGAATGCTTCAGCCTCTAACCGTAGCGCAGCTGCAATTCCCTCTTCTCCAGGCCCTACAACTTCTAGCTCGGGGGAGCCCCGAAGAGTCAGGGAGCAGAGCCTGGCTTTAGTTAGGCCTGTATCTTCTGACTCCGACTCTCTTCAGGATGAAGATCAGGCCATAGCTAACAAAACTGCTAAATACAAACTGTCCCTTGAAGAAGTGAACGATTTTGTTAGGCGCAGTATTTGACACGCTGGAAATAATGAAGTTGTTCAATCAAGGTTCCCAGTTCCCAAATGTTTTGCAGGACAATTATATGGGTCAGATGGTAGACGCACCAACTAGAAACAAGGAGTTACTAGATCTACTGATTACCAACAATGCAGACCTTATCATGGATGTGGAAATACGGGGCAATTTAAGAAACACAGGTCAAAATTGGCTTCAGTATAAATCACACAAATAGGAAACACAAGGGGAACACCAAGACACTGAACTTTAAAAGAGCCAACTTCCCTAAACTACGAACCTTGCTAGAAGATATAAATTGGGATAAAATCTTTTAAAAAAAAAAGAACACGGAGGAGAGATGGGTTTGCTTTTAAGAGCATATTAAATAAGGGCATTAGCCGGTGCATCGCATTGCAAAATAAATTTAAAAGGGCGAACAAAAGTCCTGGATGGCTTAACGCCTATGTAATAATATATAAAACCAAAGGAGAAGGCCTTCAAAAATACAAGGCTTGAGGGATCATCATCAGCATTCAGACTTTACAAAGAATGCAGCAAGATATGTAAGGGTGCAATTAGGGTCGCTAAGATAGAACACGAAAAAAAAACAGTGGAGGAGAGCAAAAAAAAAATCCCAAGAAATTCTTTAAGTATACAGTAAAAAAGGGAGGACAGACCATATTGGCCCCATAAATAATGAGGAAGGACATCTGGTTACAAAGGATGGGGAGATGGCAAAGGTATTAAATGTATTCTTCTCCTCAGTCTTCACGAGGGAATCGGGGGAGCTTCAGTAGCCGAAACTGCAGTGTTTGTCCGCATGACGCATCACAGGAAGCACCCTCATGGCTAACAGAGGACAGAATGTGAAATAGACTTGGGAAACTTAAAGCGGGATTCCGTCCTAAAAAAAAAAAAAAAAAAAAAAAGTCAGCAGCTACTAACACTGTAGCTGCTGACTTTAAATAAGTACTTACCTGTCCTGGGTGCCCGCGATGTCGGCCACCCGAGGCCGACCCGTCCCTCGGCTCTCGGGTCCCGGCACCGCCATCCTAAGTAAGGGAAACAGGCAGTGGAGCCTCTTGCGGCTTCACTGCCAGTTTCCTACTGCGCGAGCGGCGTGGCGCTCCGTTTTGTGAATGGCCCCGTGGTGTTCTGGGAACACACACAGTTCCCAGAAGACAATGGGGCTGCTCACCGAGGAGCAGAACACACTGCGGAAGAGAAGGAGGCAGATTAGGAAGACTACCTAGCAACAAGGGTTTAGGTAAGTTTAAAAAAATTTTTTTTTTTTTAAATCTTTTTTAGGTTTTTTGGTGATTTTTTTTTTTATTGTCAGGGTGGCCCTCCACTTTAACATTAATCACCGGGTCCAGATGGCTTGCACCCGAGGGTACTTGGGGAACTCAGTCAAGTAATTGCCGGACCGCTGTTCTTAATTTTTACTGACTGGAATGGTACCAGCGGATTGGAGAAAAGTCAATGTAGCACCAATATTTTAAAAAAGGGCCAAAATACATCCCTGGGAATTACAGACCAGTCAGCTTAATATTAGTATGCAAGCTCTTGGAGGGGATAAGGGACTATATATAAGATTTTAGTAAGGAAAACTGTATCATTAGCAGTAATCGGCATGGATTCATGAAGAATCGTTCTTACCAAACCAATTTATTAACCTTCTATGAGGAGGTGAGCTGCCATCTAGATAAAGGAAGGCCCGTAGATGTGTATCTGGATTTTGCAAAAGCATTTGACATAGTTCCCCATAAATGTTTACTGTACAAAGGTCCATTCGCGTGGACCATAGGGGTGAGTACATGAATTGAAAACTGGCTACAAGGGCGAGTTCAAAGGGTGATGATAAATGATGAATACTCAGAATGGTCAGGGGTGGGTAGTGGGGTCCCCCAGGGTTCTGTGCTGGGATCAATCCTGTTTAATTTGTTCTTAAACGACCTGGAGGATGGGGTAAATAGTTCAATCTCTGTATTTGTGGATGACGCTAAGCAGGGCAAAAACTTCTCCGCAGGATATGGAAACCTTGCAAGAAGATCTGAACAAATTAATGGGGTGGGCAACTACATGGCAAATTAGGTTTTAATGTAGAAAAATGTAAAAAAATGCTATCTACTCACTAGGGGGTGGAAAAGGATCTGGGGGTCCTAGATGGGCTCAGCAATGGCATGCAATGCCAAGCTGCTGCTAGCAAGCAGATTATTGACATGCATTAAAAAGGGGATTAACACCAGGGATAAAGCGATAATTCTCCCACTCTGCAAGACTTTGGTCCGGCCGCACCTGAGTATGCTGTCCAGTTCTGGGCACCAGTCCTCAGAAAGGATGTACTGGAAATGAAGAGTACAAAGAAGGGCAACAAAGCTAATAAAGGGTCTGGGGGATATTAGTTATGAAGAGAGGTTGCGAGCGCTGAACCTATTCTCTCTGGAAAAGAGATGCTTGAGAGGGATATGATTTCAATTTACAAATGCCATACTGGTGACCCCACAATAGGGATAAAACTTTTTCGCAGAAGGGAGTTTGATAAGACACGCGGCCACTCATTAAAATTAGAAGAAAAGAGGTTTAACCTTAAACTGTGTAGAATTCCCTTCCACAGGCAGTGGTTTCAGCGGGGGGCATTGATGGTTTCAAAAAACTATTAGATAAGCACCTGAACGACCGCAACATACAGGGATAAACAATGTAATACTGACATATAATCACACACATAGACATGATAAAATGTATGAAGCCCTGGGGAAAAAGGCGAAAGTTTTTCCAGTGCATAATGTACTCTCTGACCTTATTTGAAAAGAATGGGCGGAGCCGGACAAAAGGGAAAGGAAAAGAAGGTATACTTTTTAACTGCCCCAGTCAGAACCCCAAGCCACTGTGACGTCAGGCTTCCGGTGGGAGAAAGACTAAAGGGGTTTCTCCCACAGTTGGAGATGACAGCCTCAAATGAATTTGTGTTAAGCATTATAAGGAGGGGTTAATAAGCCCTTGAATTTCACAAAGATCCGCCCTCCAAGTTTCTTGTTACAAAACTACTAAGAGACTCAGAGAAAGCCAGGGTCTTACCCTTACTGATCGGGGAAATGGTAGATCAAGATGTATTGGTGCCAGTCCCAGTTCAGGAACAGGGGGACAGTTTCTATTTGCACGGATTTGTGATAAAGAAGCCATCCGGAAAGATCAGACTAATTTTGAACCTCCGGACCCTGAACTTATCCATCCGATACAAACTTTTTTTTGCATGGAGTCCATTTATTCGATATAAAATCTTTTGCAGGAATAAGTTTTCATGGCAACTTAGGCATCTTTTAGATCCAATCTACATATTCCAATAAAGAGGGAATGTCAAAAAGTTCTTTGTCTGGCAATTCAAATTGAAGGAAAGATTTATCACTTCCAGTGCAGAGAATTTCCCTTCAGACTGTCATCATCCCCGAGAATTTTCACCAAAGTTCTGGCCAAAGCACTAGTCCCCCGTGACTCCAGTCCATCTCGATAGTGCCATATTTGGACGATCTACTCATGGCCCACTCAGAGAAGGAGCTTTGTCGGGATCTGGATATAACACAACTCAGCCTACAACGTCCGCTTCCACCAAAGAAGCCTGCAGAGGTTCCTGTTGGGAGAACTAAAAGACAAAGGCCTAGAAGAGAACATAATGAATCCCACCAGAGTAAAGCGATCTCTATGGTGGTGGAAAGACAGGGAGAACCTTCACAAGTGGGTACTTTGGATACTACGCATAACATCCATACTGACCAGATGCCAACAGTTGGGGTTCGGGAGCCCATCTCAACACTTGCTGGGCCCAAGGCAAGTGGACCCCAGAGGAAGAAAAGTTCTCCAATTGGAAACAGCTGACAGCTATTCTCAGAGCCTTACTAGCTTTCCAGGAAACTGTCCAGGGTCACCACCTCCCAGGTTCTTTCCGACAATACGATAGCTGTAGCGTATATCAACAAACAAGGGGGTACCAGAAGTCCCCGTCTAATATTAGCAGGCAAGTACATTTTTCAGTGGGCAGAAAACAGCCTAAAATCCATCTCTGCGGTGCATCTGAAGAGAGAGCAGAATAATACTGCAGACTTCTTGAGTCAACAACAAGTTTCAAACTAAGAGTGGTCTCTGCATCCAGAAGTATTCGACTACATAGTGGCTTACTGGGGGAAACCAGAAGTGGATCTGTTTGCGACCAGGGAAAATGCAAAAGCTCCAAGTTTCTTTTCACTATGCCCAGGAGATCAACCCATAGTGGTGGATGCTCTGCAATACTCCTGGATCTTCAGCCTGGCTTACGCATTTCCTCCCCTCCACCTCATTCCGAGGATTTTGGCAACATTTCATTTTTTTTTTTTTTAAATTGTCTTTATTACAAGTTTTAGAACACACAACACATATACAACTTAGGTGCCTACGTTACACAATTACAATAATGGAGGAAATGCAATCATTTGTCAGAGTGAGTTGTTTGTCATACATTGAAACCAGGATTAATAACACTACTCCCCAACTAGTATAAGACCATTGATTAGAGTACAAATCTCTCTGTCAGTGAAAACATAAATATTACTCAACTGGTTCTAGGACTTGGAGTTCAAACCTGTCTCTGTAACATAATGTCTACAATAAAACACAAGATTCACTGAGCTGTCAAGTTCGTCAAACCATTTACGCCAAACTCTGTCAAATTTCAACGGACAGCCCCTATTTGCGTATGTGTCTTTATACAGCGTTAGGCTGTCATTGACCAACCGCTTCCACTGTGTACAGGAAGGGGGATCAGACTTTTTCCACTGCATCGTAATATTCTTCCTGGCATAAAATAGTAACAACCCAATCATTGTGCGTTTTGCTAATGTTGGGACAAGATTTTCTATCAAGCCCAGTAGGCAAACCTTCATCACCTGTGGTAAATTAGTTAATGCAACTTTGTTAGGTTGTACTTTAGGGCATTGCCAGAAAATATGGGAAAAATCTCCTGGTGAGGTGCCACATCTCCAGCACTCCGAAGAGTGTTCAGAGTTCATCACATGGAGTCTGTGTGGAATGAAGTAAGCCCTATGAACAATTTTAAACTGTACCAATCTGTCCCGTATGGAAACTAACGACCGAAAAGGGAAGTCCCAGACGCCATCCCAGTCATCATTGTCCAATGCGGGGATATCTCGTTGCCAATGGGACCAAAGCTTGTCAAGAGGTGGCAAAGACACACAGATCAAATGCGCGTATATGCGTGATGTGGGTTTCTCTGCACAACCAGATCTGAGCATCTTCTCCAGCTCCAACTGAGTTAGGATGCAGGATGAGCATAGAAATTGTGCCGCAAATGCATGTGATAGTTGGAAATAACAAAACTGGTAATGCTTCGGTAAATTATACACAGAGGAAAGCTGAGAGAAGGAGTAGGGAGGCCTGTGATACTACGTGCGATATGAGTTTTATGCCATGTTCGGTCCATGCGTGTGGGTCTAAGAGTTTGCAAATATGGGTTAAATTTGGATTTAACCATAATGGGGCATTAGGGGAAATCTCTGACTGTATATATTTTTCCATATTCAGGCCCATTCGCCAAGCCTGCAGGGTAGTAAGCATAGAGGGGGTCAGCGGGTATGGGGCGCGGGGGCCCCTGTAAATTAGAAATTGAAGGGCTTCCCAAGAACCCACCACTGTGGCCTCCAGCGCAGTAGATGCGTTAGTTCTGTCAGGGTTTAGCCACCAGACCACAGCCACCAGCTGTGCGGCCAGGAAATATTTATGACAATCTGGAAATGCCATGCTGCCTTGCGACGTTGGCCTCCTCAAGGTCGACAGCCGGTACCTGGACGGGGCAGGGCCCCATAAGAAGGAGGAAAACAGTTGATTGAATTTAAAAAAAAAAAGATTTAGGGACCCACTGCGGAGAATGGCGAAATAGGTAGGTGAACCTGGGAATAATTTTCATTTTGAGGAGATTAACTCTGCCCCAAATGGATAAGGGCAATTTACTCCATGACTTAAATTTTGTTTTCGTGTCACCAAGTACTGGGTCTAAATTCAGTCTAATGAAGTCCGAAGCTTGAGTGGAGACATGGACCCCCAGGTATTTAAAGGTGTTGACCCATTGTAATGGGCTATCTGAGGGGGATGTGACTCTGGCAGCCTGATCTATCGGGAATAGAATGAATTTTGACCAGTTGACCTTAAGTCCAGTTACCGCAGAAAACGTATTTAGGGCTGTCAATGCCCCTTGTAATGACGGGCCAGCATCATTGAGAAAGAGAACCATATCATCTGCGTACAGGGCCACTCTTTCCTCCAGCAAACCAATACGGAGCCCTTTGACGTGAGGCAATGTACGCAATGCCTCCGCCACTGGCTCAATGGCAAGAGCAAACAAGGCCGGAGAAAGAGGGCAGCCCTGTCTAGTTCCCCTGAAGAGTCGGAACGGAGCAGACAATCCACTTCCCAGGCGTACCGAGGAAGTGGGGCAGCTGTAGATCACCTGAAGCCATTTGATAAACAGTATTGGGAATCCCATCCTACGCAATGTTTCCCAGAGAAAGGGCCATTCTACTGTATCAAACGCCTTTTCTATATCTAGTGAGGCTATTGCTCTTGTCCCAGTGTTGTGGTGCTGGGCATGTATGTTCGTGAACAGTCTCCGAAGATTAATATCTGTGGACCTACGAGGCATGAATCCCGTTTGGTCAGGATCTATCACCGAGGGCAGCAGGGGGTATAGGCGGAGGGCCAAAAGTTTAGTTAATATTTTGAGATTGTTGTTTAATAACGCAATTGGTTTATACGAGGCACACAAAGCTGGGTCCTTAGGGGCTTTATGTATTAGAGTAAGGTAAGCATGATGCATTGAAGCGGGTAGATCACCATTAGCCAAGCAAGCAGTGTACAACTGGGCCAATATAGGTGCCAAGAGTTCATCATGTGCTTTGTAAAAATCTATCAGAAGGCCATCCGACCCCGGCGCCTTTCCGGAGGGAAAGGACCGGATAACGCCCAAGACCTCCGAGGTCGTAAATGGTTGGACAAGTGACTCTCGCTCGACATCCGAGAGCCAGCCAAGCGCCATTTGATCCAAGAGGCCTTGTAATGTCTCAGGCTGGAAATTAGAGGGGAGAGCGGAGGTATAAAGCATTTCATAAAAGGCGTTAAAACGTTTTCAGTATTCCCGACTGGGATGTCACCGTCTCCCCATCGGGAGAACGCAAATTAGAGACAACTGTAAGTGGTTGATCATGTTGTGCCAGCATGGCTAAAAAGCGGCCATTTTTATCCACCTGCTCAAAAAACGCTGCCTTCCCTTATACATGTCTACCCATGTGACCTCTGTCAGATGTAAATTTAGTGTTCTCTGAGCTGCCCTTAGCAAATCGAAATGAGCAGGCGTGGGGTCTGCACTATATGTAGAGGCGTGATCCGCCACTGACTGCTGTAATGATTGAGTCTCCTGAATCTGCTGCCTCTTGATACTAGCTATAGATGAAATGTACTGCCCTCTAGTATGAGCCTTGAAAGCGTCCCACACCACTTTCGGAGATGTGGATCCAGTATTCAATTCCCAAAATTCTACCAACCTGGGCGGGATTGTATCTGCCAACTCAGGATGGGAGACCCACTGTGCCCCCAGCCTCCATAGAGCAGTGTTACGGAATGCAGGAGAGCGAAGTACAATAGCTAATGGGCTATGATCTGACAACCCACACGGTAAGTAGGAAGCCTCCACAACATCTGCCAACATCGCCGGATTAGAGAAAGCCAAGTCTATTCGCGATGCAGTCTTGTGGGAGGCTGAAAAGCACGAATAGGCTCTGGTAGTAGGGTGTTTCCACCTCCAGATCTCCTCCAGACCCACTGTCTGGGCCCAGACAGTTAGATCAGCACCATAATTCTTAGGTAGGATAGGCCTATCTAATTCCGGGGAGATGATGGCATTAAAACCTCCCATCACTAGTATTTTCCCTGGACAAAAGGCCGCCTTCTCCAGGACCGCATACAGTATGTCAGGTGAAAAAGGTGGGGGTATATATAAGTTCATTACAATATATCTTTGAGACCAATGCGTAAACACCACTATAGCAAACTTGCCCTGGGAGTCTGTGCAAACCTCTTCGATTGTACATGGAAAATTCTTGTGTATTAATATCGAGACCCCCCTGGCATAAGAAGAATACGTAGCATGAATGGCCCTCTGGATCCAGGGTTTTTTTAAAGTCAGGACCTTGCTACCCGTGAGGTGAGTCTCTTGAAGAAGAATGATTTGAGGGGAGTGAGATTTTAGATATTGAAACAATAGAGCGCGTTTAAATTTGGAATTAAGACCTCTGACGTTCCATGAGAGGACAGTGAATGAATCAGCTAAGGAGGTAGCCATGCAGACTTAGATAACCATATCCAGCTAGGATAGGAAGGGGAGCATATTCGGGAGCAACTCATAGGCAGCAAAATCACTGGCATATTCCACCATGTACCAACAACACTTAACCACTTTGGCAACCTTATACAAAAACAAACAAAAAACTAAAACGTACATTACCCAAGCACGGAGTGCTTTTCCTACTATTTCCCATCCCCCCCTTCAAAACCGAGGAGGGAGGCCTGGGAATAGTTTTACCTCTAAACCAAACTTGAGAACTGTAGATATACCCCTATTTGGGGATATTACTATTTCAACCAGTCCACACACCAGGCAGTCGGTTGAGAAATGGTTGTTCGTCCTCCGTCTACTAACCAGTCAATAAAAAAAAACGAGGGTTGTGGAACAATGGGGGGGGGGGGGGGGGGGTGGGCAAAGATACGGACTGTGGCCCTGTCTCTCGGGGTGATGAGGCACTCCCACGACCAAGAGTTGAGCGGTCCAACTCCATATACAGTGCATTAACGCGCTTCGCTCTAGATAAGGGGGTGAGATTGCTGAAAGCTGAAATGTTCAGTATGTAAGCGAGCATATGTCACGGATCAGCGCCCCCAGGTGTATAAGCTGGTATAGTGATCTGGAATCCTCCAAACTGAAAGATAGCCATCAACAGCATTGGGTAGAGGAAAACTTTGAAATTAAAATGAAAAGAAAGGGACAAAAATAGGCTTCCTGAAGTTGGCTATGCAAAGTAGGGATATTAAACTTGAGACAAGTGTCACTTACGTCCATCCAGCCAGGATATAGCAGCTTCCGGGTCCATAAAGAAGTGTGCACGCTCACCATCAAGCACACATAGCTTGCTGGGGTACAGCAGACTGAACTTGAGGCATTTATCCCTGAGGCGTTTTCTAACCTCCGTGAAGGATCGATGTCGCTGCTGCACTTCTGGAGAATAATCAGGGAACAGCATTATTTTTGCATTCTTGCATTTTTGCAGGTCTTGCTTCTCTCTGCCGCCAGGATCCTGTCCCTGTAATTCAATAGCTTGAGCAGGAATGGCCTAGGCGGGTTACCAGGGATTGGAGGGGTTGGAGGGACCCTATGAGCCCTCTCCACCACAAAGGTGGGAGGCATGGCAGGTAAATCCAGTAATGAGATGAGGAAAGTTTCCGCAAATTCAGCCGGTCTAGTCCCTTCAGTTCTTTCAGGGAGGCCAATTATATGAATGTTATTTCTTTAGCGATTTTCGGTGTCTGCAGACTTCTCTTGCAGGGCTTTCACTTGCAGCTGTAGTGCACGGAGGTCCCGGGAGTCGGACCTTGTGTCATCTTCCAATTGTGAGATGCGTCCTTCAGTCTCAGCAAAACGGGACCTAAATTTATCCATGTCATGCCTTATTAGGCTGACATCTGTGGCTAGGTGGTCAATTTTGACCATTACCAAGTCATTTCCTGCTTTTATAGCCGCTAGTAGTTCAGCGTGAGGCAGCGGGCTCAGAGGTCGTCTGGGTGCCGACTGACATCTTTGCAGCAGAGAGCCTCGTGGGCAAGATGGCGGCTGCGGACCGGGCGGCACTTGTGGAAGAAGACCGGAGCTTACCCGGAGATAGTGGCGGACCCCGCGGAGTGCCGTGTGTCCTCCCAAACCCCAGGGTGCCTGGTTAAAGGTGGATGTCAGCAAGTAGTAGCGCTGTGATAACTGTCAGGATGGATGCTCTGTCTCAATACGTCCTCTCCGTCTTACATCCCGGCCACGCCCCCTTGGCAACATTTCTAGTAGAAGAGACACGTTTAATCTTGGTAGCACCATTCTGGCCCGAGAGACTGTGGTTTTACAACGCTTCTTAAGTTCGCAGACAAGTCCCCTCTGAGGCTACCCCTCAGACAAGACCTTCTTGCGCAGGGACCTCTACTGCATCCACAAGCTGCCACAATAAAGCTATCAGCGTGGCTACTGAGGAAGAAATCCTGAGGAGCAAGGGACTATCGGAGAGGGTTATACGTACTTTACTTCAGAGTCGAAAACCAGTCACCAGAGCCATCTATGGCAAAATCTGGAAAAAATGTAATGCCTGGTTAGACAGTAGAGGGGAGGAAGGCAAGAGCACAATTAGCATAGCAATCCTAGATGTTCTTCAAGAAGGGATAGATCGAGTGTTTTCGCGAAGTAAAATCAAGGTACAGGTTGCTGCCTTAAGTGTGTACCCAGAAAATCGCTTACAGGAAGATCTGCCTATAGCAAGGTTCTGTAAAGCAGTCGCAAGACACAGACTAGTCCAGGTTCACAAGACCCCAACCTGGGATCTATCGGTAGTCCTCAGGGCCTTTTTGGGGGTGCCGTTCAACCAATCTCAGAGGCTTCTTTAAGAGTGCTCACGCTTAAGACATTGCTCCTGGTTGCGATCAGAAATTGACTGGAGTAATGGCACTGCTGGGACAGTTAAAGGGCAAAAATTTATAAACCAGGACAATTTTATGGTCCAGTTTATTGAGGCCCCAAATAGGAATGAAGCTGTTGGACCTGGTAATCTCAAACCATGCAGAGCTTATTACTAATGTTCAGATAAAGGAACACCTGGGTAGCAGTGATCATAACATGATTTCATTTGATGTTAGCTGTAAACAAGAGATACATACGGGAAATATAAAAACACTTAACTTCAAGAGAGCAAATTTTCCAAGGATGAGGGCTGCTGTCCAGGACTTAGACTGGGAGGGAATATTGGCATCGATAAACGCAGAACAGAAATGGGAATTCTTCAAAAAGACTGTTTGGGACCTCATTGCAAAGTATATTCCCATGGGCAATAAGTTTAAAAGGCTAAAAATAAAACCTATGTTGCTCACAGTCAAAGTTAGAAAAGCTATAAACAATAAGAAAAGAGCTTTTAAAATATAAAAATGAAGGAACACTAGTGTCATTTAAATGCTACAAAGAATTTAACAGAATATGTAAAAAGGAAATCAAGGATGCAAAAATTCAAAATGAACGACAGATTGCAAAAAATAGTAGGACAAACCCCCAAAAATTCTTCAAATATATTAATAGTAAAAAGGTCAGGTCTGAGCATGTAGGCCCTTTACAAAATAATCTAGAGTGGGTGACTGGGGACAAGGAGAAGACTAATTTATTAAATACTTTCTTCAGCTCTGTGTAAACAAAAGAGCATGGGGGAGCTCATGTCCATAATGGGGGTGGTATTGACACAGCCCCGAATGATCCACAATGGCTCAAAAGTGATATGGTCCAGAAATATTTAGACAGAATAAAGGTGGATAAAGCACCTGGACCTGATAGCATCCACCCACAGATCCTAAAAGAATTGAGCTCTGTAATTTCAAAGCCATTGTATCTAATTTTTAGGGACTCATTAATGACGGGAATAGTACCACTGGATTGGCGCAGGGCGAACGTGGTGCCTATATTTAAAAAGGGATCAAAGTCTTTACCAAGTAACTATAGACCTGTTAGTTTAACTTCTATAGTCGGGAAGATACTGGAGCATTTAATAAAAGACCACATAGACGAGTTCTTGCTGGAAAAAAACATTTTAAGCAACAGACAGCATGGATTCATGAAAGACAGAAGTTGTCAGACAAACCTGATTTCTTTTTATGAAGAGGTAAGTAAAACATTTGGACAGAGGGGTGGCTGTGGACGTGGTATACTTGGATTTTGCAAAAGCGTTTGATACAGTTCCGCACACACGGCTCATGTGTAAGTTAAAGTCTACAGGCTTGGAAATATCAGTTTGTAAATGAATAGAAAACTGGCTAAAAGACAGAATTCAGAGAGTAGTGGTTAATGATTCTTACTCTGAATGATCTAAGGTTATCAGTGGTGTACCCCAAGGTTCAGTGCTGAGACCCTTACTCTTTAATATCTTTATAAATGATATTGGGTCTGGGATCAAAAGTAACATTTCTGTCTTTGCAGATGACACCAATCTATGCAGTGGAATAACGTCCTTACAGGATGTCTCCAATTTACAAGCTGACCTCAATGCACTGTCTGATTGGGCGTCTATGTGGCAGATGAGGTTTAATGTTGAGAAATGTAAAGTTATGCACTTCGGGGTTAAGAATATGCATGCATCATACATACTAGGGGGGAGTACAACTGGGGGAATCTGTAGTGGAGAAGGATCTGGGGGTTTTGGTTGATCATAAACTCAATAATAGCATGCAATGCCAAGCTGCGGTTTCCAAAGCGAGCAAAGTCCTTTCTTGTATTAAGAGAGGTATGGACTCTAGAGAGAGAGATCATTTTGCCCCTGTTCAAATCATTAGTAAGACCTCATCTGGAATATGCAGTTCAGTTTTGGGCACCAGTCAAAAAAGGATATCGGGGAACTGGAGAAAGTGCAGAGAAGGGCAACCAAACTGATAAGTGGCATGGAGGAGCTCTGCTTATGAGGAAAGATTAGAGGAACTGAATTTATTCACTCTTGAGAAGAGGAGACTAAGGGGGGATATGATCAACATGTTTAAATATATAAGTGGTCCATAAAGTGAATTTGGTGTTGAGTTATTCACTTTAGGGTCAACACAGAGGACAAGGGGGCACTCTTTACGACTGGAGGAAAAGAGATTTCATCTCCAAATACGGAAAGGTTTCTTCACAGTTAGAGCTGTGAAAATGTGGAATAGACTCCCGCCAGAGGTGGTTCTGGCCAGCTTAGTAGATTGTTTTAAGAAAGGCCTGGATACTTTCCTAAATGAGTATTTAGCATTTATAGGTAAAGTTGATCCAGGGAAAATCCGATTGCCTCTTGGGGGATCAGGAAGGAAATTTTTCCCCTGCTGTAGCAAATTGGCGCATGCTCTGCTGGGGTTTTTTGCCTTCCTCTGGATCAACTGTGGGTATAGAATTCGGTCTATTGGATTGTACGATATTTTTTTTTTTTAGTTTTTTTTTTTTTTTTTTTATGGTTGAACTGGATGGACTTGTGTCTTTCCACTTGCTGGATGTGAGGTGTATTCTAGGATATTTAGAAGCAACCAAAGCGTTTAGGAGAGCGGATTCACTTTTTGTCCTGTTCTCCGGTAATCGTAGTCACTTTAGCTAGATGGATTAAGTTAGCTATTACAGAAAGGTATAGAATACTAAATAAAAAACCTCCTGGGGGTATTAAGGCACACTCCACAAGAGCGCTGTCGGCGTCCTGGGCGGAAAAGGCTGGTGCTACCCCGGAGCAGATCTGCAAAGCAGTCACATGGTCAAGCTTTACCACCTTTTACAAGGCACTACTGACTAGACCTACTGTCTAGTCAGGAGCAGGCTTTTGGGAGGAAGGTCCTCCAAGCTGTCTCCCCCCCCCCCCCCCCCAACTTATACATACAAAAAAATTATTTCTGCTGTACAATGCATGTATACAATCTCAGTGAATAGTGCAATACATGGGACTATCAAATATCTTAGTATAAAATTGTGCATGGATCACATTACAATTATTTTTACATTAGTTGATTAAAGACTTTGTTGCTCATATTGGTTCGTAGTAATATTGTTTACTCAATCATACTTTTAGCGTGTGATTTGCACTGGGATACTAATCAATTATCTAATTACTCTAATTGTAGGAGGGAAAGGGAAAGAAGGGGAGGGAAAAAAGGTGGGGGGAGGGGAGAGAGGGAGGGGAAAATCGCTATAAGCACCATCAGGCTGTACAGGTCCTTATTGCTTAGTCCATGCCACCCAGATCTTCCCAAACTTCCCGGTTGATATACAGTATCTCACGAAAGTGAGAACACTCCTCACGTTTTTGTAAATATTGTATCTTTTCATGTGTGACAACACTGAAGAAATGACACTTTGCTACAATGTAAGTTAGTGAGTGTACAACTTGTAGAACAGTGTAAATTTGCTGTCCCCTCAAAATAACTCAACACACAGCCAATGTCTAAACCGCTGGCAACAAAAGTGAGTACACCCCTAAGTGAAAATGTCCAAATTGGGCCCAATTAGCCATTTTTCCTCCCCGGTGGTCTCTATTGAAGGAGAGCCTTCTTGTCCATTGCTGCGCCGTTGAGCGCTTTTATTCTATCAATTTTACTTTGAATAAACTTTGGAAGCATTTTTTATACGCATCGCTCTTAGTTTTTCCTTTTTTGGGGGGAATGCTGCTGTCCATTTGAATTACAGTTCTGATCATATGGACTTTCATATAATATACATTTATTAGCTCTGATCATATGGACTTTTATATTATTTATGAGTTTCTTTTTGCGCTGCACTTATTTGTTTTATGATTGTTAATGAGGTTGGTGTTATCCTTTTAGTGTTCAGCTTGCATCCGTCATTAGGTATAGTTTGCGCTGATTGTCCTCTGTTTTTTTTTTTAAAGTGAGTACACCCCTAAGTGAAAATGTCCAAATTGGGCCCAAATTAGCCTTTTTTCCTCCCCGGTGTCATGTGACTGACTCGTTAGTGTTACAAGGTCTCAGGTGTGAATGGGGAGCAGGTGTGTTAAATTTAGTGTTTTCGCTCTCACACTCTCATACTGGTCACTGGAAGTTCAACATGGCACCTCGTGGCAAAGTACTCTCTGAGTATCTGAAAAAAGAATTGTTGCTCTACATAAAGATGGCATAGGCTATAAGAAGATTGCCAAGACACTGAAACTGAGCTGCAGCATGGTGGCCAAGACCATGCAGCAGTTTAACAAGACAGATTCCACTCAGAACAGGCCTCGCCATGGTCGACCAAAGAAGTTGAGTGCACGTGCTCAGCATCATATCCAGAGATTGTCTTTGGGAAGTAGACATATGAGTGCTGCCAGCATTGCTGCAGAGATTGAAGGGGTGAGGGGTCAGCCTGTCAGTGCTCAGACCATACCCCACACACTGCATCAAATTCGTCTGCATGGCTGTTGTCTCAGAAGGAAGCCTCTTCTAAAGATGATGCAAAAGAAAGCCCTCAAACAGTTTGCTGAAGACAAATGCAGTTTGCTCAAGTCTAAGGACATGGATTACTGGAACCATGTCCTGTGGTCTGATGAGACCAAGATAAACTTATTTGGGTCAGGTGGTGTCAATCGTGTGTGGAGGCAACCAGGTGAGGAGTACAAAGACAAATGTGTCTTGCCTACAGTCAAGCATGGTGGTAGGAGTGTCATGTTCTGGGGCTGCATGAGTGCTGCCAGAACTGGGGAGCTACAGTTCATTGAGGGAACCATGAATGCCAACATGTACTGTGACATCCTGAAGAAGAGCATGATTCCCTCCCTTCAGAAACTGGGCCGCAGGGCAGTATTCCAACATAACGACCCCAAACACACCTCCAAGACAACCACTGCCTTGCTAAAGCAGTTGAGGGTAAAGGTGATGGACTGGCCAAGCATATCTCCAGACCTAAACCCTATTGGGCATTTGTGGGGCATCCTCACACGGAAGGTGGAAGAGCGCAAGGTCTCTAACATCCACCAGTTTCTTGATGCCATCATGGAGGAGTGGAAGAGAACTCCAGTGGCAACCTGTGAAGCTCTGGTGAACTCCGTGCCCAAGAGGGTTAAGGCAGTGCTGTAAAATGATGGCCACACAAAATATTGACACTTTGGGCCCAATTTGGACATTTTCACTTAGGGGTGTACTCACGTTTGTTGCCAGCAGTTTGACATTAATGGCTGTGTGTTGAGTTATTTTGAGGGGACAGCAAATTTACACTGTTATACAAGCTGTACCCACACTACTTTACATTATAGCAAAGTGTTATTTCTTCAGTGTTGTCACATGAAAAGATATAATAAAATATTTACAAACGTGAGGGGTGTACCCACTTTTGTGAGATACTGTATGTAGAGTGGCAACATGGAGTTCACCAGGGCTTTCCACTGGGAGACCATGAGAGGTTCAGGCTGCTTCCACTGAATTAGGATAGTCTTTCTAGAATAGAACGAGGCATAGAACACAAACAATCTCATGTCTGTTAGGTGTGACATTAAATAATACTTCATATTCCCATTGCACACATTCCTGGATGAGCTCACGAATATGGGTGCTGCAGCAACAACCAGTTGGATACCGGTTCAAGTCACAATGAAGATATTTGCCAGCACACCATGGAATGGCGTAGATAGCGTCCAAACGTGTAATTTATTGCATGATCACAACACAAGGCGAGTGCAACGTTTCAGAGTCATGCAGGATCCTTTCGTCAGGCATGTGATAAATGTGGAAAGGAGTGGGAGGAGTTTTGTTTTTTTCCTTTTCTCTTTTTCTGATTGGTTGATGTTTCTTTAAATATATTCCACTGTTTTTCCACTTTTATCACATGCCTGACGAAGGGGTCCTGCGTGACTCCGAAACGTTGCACTCTCCTTGTGTTGTGATCATGCAATAAATTACACGTTTGGACGCTATCTAGGCCGTTCCATGGTGTGCTGGCAAATATCTTCATTAGGTGTGACATTGTCGCATACTCCCGGAAGCAGAACAATTGGATTCATTCCTATTTGCAGATGGCCCACTGAGTTGATAACGTCTACCACTTCTGACCAAAATTGTTGTATTAAAGGGCAAGACCAGACAACATGTATAAAGGTACCCAGCTTATTATTGCATTTGGGGCATCTATCTGTTTGGGTCGGGTAAATTCTAGAAAGTCTCTGCGGCCTGTAGTATGCCTTGTGAAGGAATTTGAGCTGGATATACCTATCCCTCGCTGAGACCATCAGGAGAATATACTGTTGAATCCCTTTTTCCCAATCATCAGCAAGAGCAGGCAGATCCTCCTTCCACTTATTGTACAGTTTGGTCCCCCCACTAGATTCCTCGCATGATATCCGACGATACAGGGAGGAAAGGATGCGGTCTATGTTCCTAGAGATCAGGAATTTCTCCACCCCATGGGACTGTATAGTAATCCCTTCTGGGAATTGTGCCTGCACTGCATGTCGCAGTTGTCGGTATCTAAAGAACATCTTGGAGGGAAGCTGAAAGTTGGTCTTGAATATATCGAGGAGGAGGATTCTACCCCCTTGACATAATTTGTTGTACAACCTTAATTTCATATCTAGCCCACAAAGCCAGATCTGGGGCCGATTGTAGGTGGCCTAGTTTAGGATTGCCCCATAATGGTGTGTATGGGGAGATGGTATTGGGACCATTAAGTTTCACAGACATTTACTCCCAGACTGACTGTACGCATGGGAGTTGTCATTTTGGGATGATGTACTTTGGGGCCCCTAAACACCAAGTTACTCAGCGCTGAGTATGATCCCAGTATGGCCGCTTCCAAATTAACTGAAGGGTTAGATTGTGGTTGGGAGAACCACCACCGGACCGTTACAGCAACTGCTGCCCAATAGTACTGTTTAAAACAGGGGAGTGCCAGACCTCCCAACGAGAGGGGAGCTGTAAGGTGGTCCGGGCAACCCTAGGGGCTAGTCCTCCCCAGACAAAAGTAGTAATTATTTGATATAGTTTCCTGAAGAAGGAATTGGGGATGGGAGTGTTGCAAAAAGACGGAATTTAGGCAGAAATGTCATTTTAAGGAGATTAATCCTTCCCACAGGTGAAAGGGGGAGAGATTTCCAAGCTTGGCATCCAACAGTGAGTAGAAGCAGGATTGGGTACAAATTGTCTGTCAGGTATAGAGAGCGGTCTCTTTGGTTCTCAATCCCTAAGTATCTAAATTTGGGGACCATAGATGGTGGTATCTGTGGTTCCGGGGGGGTAGAGTCTGGGATAGAAAAAAAGGGTCAATTTTAGTCCAGTTAATCTGGATGCCTGAGAAGGATCCATAATTGTTAATTTCCATGGCAACTGTCAAGTATGCAGACATTTCTTGCATCGTCTGCATAAAGGGAAAGCTCAGTCAGCGGACCCACTGCTATCCCTTTAACTGCTGGGGAGGATCTAAGCAGGATGGCCAGGGGTTCTATAGCCCCAGAGATAGTGGGCATCCCTGCCTAGTTCCCCTACCCATGGAAAAGGAGGGTAAGAGCACGCCATTTGTGCGGACTCTTGTGGAGGGATGTCTATAAAGTAGTTTTATCCAGGAGACAAACTTGGGACTAAAGTTAAATCTGTCAAGGACTTGCCACAAAAACTGCCACTCCACCAAGTCGAAGGCCTTCTCAGCGTCTAAGGAGGCCACGACGCCCGGGGAATCCATCCTTCTTGCCCGAGATATATACGTTTATAAGCGGCATAGATTTATGTCCGTACCTTTACCTGGCATAAATCCTGTTTGATCCCCATGAGAGGATGACTGAGTTAAGTCTGGTTGAAAGGATTTTCGTGGTCTTTTTGGTGTCCACATTCAAGAGCGATATAGGGCGGTATGAAGCACATACTGTAGGGTCTTTATTGGATTTGGGTATCGCCACAATCACCACCTCTGACATAGAGGGAGGGAGACATCCCTCCTCCAGCATGGTCAGAAGCAGGCCGTGAAATTTAGGGACTAGGTGTTCACTGTTGGTCTTGTAGAATTCCGCTGGTAGGCTGTCAGGGCTTGGGGTTTTGGCCGATTGGAGTTCTGCCACTGCGACCTGCACCTCTTTGACCGTGATGGGAGCGTCTAGGGCAGTGATGGCGAACCTTGGCACCCCAGATGTTTTAAAAATACATTTCCCATGATGCTCAAGTACACTGCATAGTGCATGGGAAATGTAGTTCCAAAACATCTGGGGTGCCAAGGTTCGTCATCACTGGTCTAGGGTATTGCGGGAATTCTATTTGATCTAGAAAGTTATGTATGCTATCTGGGGTAAAGTCA
This sequence comes from Aquarana catesbeiana, assembly GCF_042186555.1. Classification (NCBI taxonomy): domain Eukaryota; kingdom Metazoa; phylum Chordata; class Amphibia; order Anura; family Ranidae; genus Aquarana; species Aquarana catesbeiana. The sequence continues at coordinate 111,786,273 of NC_133330.1, read as the reverse complement.
GTTCTAGATGTATAAAGGTGTTCATAATACCTAGCAAATTGAGCATTAATGCCAGTGGGGTCAGAATGTAGCACCCCATTGTCATACATAATGTGAACAATGTGAGGTGTGGAGGAGAGCGTTCCCTGGCCAGCCACGTCAGCAGTTTACCTGTCTTCTCTCCTTGTTCAAAAATTCTCTGACTGAGAAAGCAGCTGCTTCCTGGTGGTCTCTACTTTCAGCAGGGAGATTTCCTTATGGAGGGATTGCATGGCGTCATGTCAGTGCATCTTTAGAGGTCATGTATCTGTCCTCTAATAATTGGACCTTTCTTTCTGCTTCCTCCAATGCTATTCTCGTTTCTTTTTCTAAGCTTCCCAATAGCTGTTTTGTATTGCCCTCGTGTGTATGCCTTAAAGGCGTCCCAGAGCATCGGGGTGGCGTGCCTCCATTGTTTACCCAGTAGACTCCCAGCTCTCCCTCAACCAGGAGGGTCACCCGCTTGTCAAAGACCCATAGGCCCGAGAGCCGCCACAGTGCAGGTCCCGCCAGTGAATCTGTTTGTAATTTCAATAAGAGGGGTGCGTGATCTGATATGCCACGGGGCAGGATCTCCACCTTCTGTATCCGGGAGAGCAGGGAGTCGTGGTATAGACCAAATCATTTCTTGAAAAGGAGGCGTATGTAGCCGAGTGACACGTAAACTGTTTTTTTTCCAGGTGCCTTAGTCTCCAGACATCACTAAACCCGTAATTATCCACCCACTGGGACAGGGGGGAGTCACCAAGGGGGCCCGCACTTAGTCTGTCCAGGACAGGGTTGGGGGTCGTGTTAAAGTCTCCGGCTAGTATTACAGCAGCCTAGGGATATTGTGCTATCAGTGGGGTAAGCTTTCGGAGAATGTCAAGAGTGGCTGGGGGAGGTATGTCCCACAACCAAATGTTCCAATCTATCACACATTGCATGGAGGGCCACATATCTCCCCTCTGGGTCAAGGTGGAGGTCTAGTAAAGTGAATCCGAGAGACTTGTGGACCAGGACGCTGACACCTCTAGAATAGGAGGAATAAGTTGAATGATAATATGCACCCATCCAGGGATTCCGGAGGGCCAGCGTCCTGCTCCCGACCAAATGAGTCTCCTGCAGTATACATACATGGGGAGTATATTTCTTTAAATAGTTAAACACCAGTGACAGCTTGATCTTGGAGTAAAAACATTCCAAGACAAAATAGTCAGGGAAGTCATCATGGTATTATGGAATAATCCAGAGGGCAACAGAGCATCATCAGTAACATGTAAGCTATGAGCATGCACAGAAATAACATCACAGTATTCACTCATATGAGAACGTCACCAGGAAGATCTTCTATGCCATCTGGTGGAGAGAGATCAGAGCTGCATACATTCCTGAGGAAAAAACTGTAGGCTTATAAATTTACATAAAAATAGTGTAAAAGACCCAACAGGGAGTAAACGCATACTCCAGCAACGTCCCCAACCACCCACCCCGCAAACCTCGGTGTGCCTTCATCCCAAAAATATCCGTGGCAACTGCCAATGGGGGATATGAACAGAGGGACACCCGAGTGTCACAGTACATACAAAAAGTCCACCAGTGCAATTTAAAGGTTTAACGGTCCATGCAGAATGTGAGATCACCCGGGAAAGAAAAAGATTCCGGGGGTACAAAACTTAAAACTGTTGCAAACCGAGTCAGAGCTCAAAAAGTGGGTGGCTTCCCTTTCATGGCAGCATATAGTGCAGATGCAGGGGTAGTAGTCAGGTGCACAGGCAAGTCAGACATGGAGCTCTTTCTCTGGGCACCAACAGAGTTCCGTATTCAGACATGTCTGCCTGTAGCAATTGCCAGTAAGCGGGGACAGCAGCCCGAGCACATTTTAGTCATGCATGCCAAGGAAGTCAGGTAAATATAAGGGTATAAAGGATAAATCGGACATACCACATAGCTCTTGGTACTTGTTAGCGTCTAGGTAAGGTCTCCAGCCAGTGTGAGGCATCTTCAGGGGAGGTAAAAAAAAGCGCACCATCTCACCATCTTGGACCCGCAGCCTGGCAGGGAATAGCATGCTATATTTTAGGGTTGTCCCGATACCGATACTAGTATCGGTATCGGCACCGATACCGAGCATTTGCCCAAGTACTTGTACTCGGGCAAATGCTCCCGATGCTTCCCCCGATACCTGGAAGACAGCTGTGATCGGAGCGTGGGGGAGTTACAAGATTCTCCCCCCGCGGCTTTCAGCAGCTTTAGTGACATACAGCGGTGATCGCTCACCGCTGACTGTCACTGCATCCTCCTCCATGCCCCCTCCGTTCCTCTGTCCCCCTCCGCTGTCCCCCTCCGTTCCTCTCTCCTTCCCTGTGTCTCTCCGCTGTCCCCTCCGTTCCTCTCTCCTTCCCTGTGTCTCTCCGCTGTCCCCCTCCGTTCCTCTCTCCTTTCCTGTGCCTCTCCGCTGTCCCCTCCGTTCCCCTCTCCTCTGTCCCCTCCGTTCTGCTGTCTCTCTTCGCTGTGTGAATGGACAGAGTCAGCTGACTCTGTCCATTCACATAACTGATACATTGTAATCTCCTGTGATTACGATGTGTCAGTTTATGAATGGAGAGGAGCCGCTGTCTTCTCTCCATTCATTCTCAGTGCAGCTGAGGCTGCAGAGAAAGGGACTGGGGAATCTCTATCCTCTGTCTCTTTCTCTGTCTCAAGGGGGAGATATCAGAGGTCTGTTAAGACCCCTGATATCTCACCAAAGCCCCCCAACAGGGATGATTAAAAAAAAAACAAAAAAAAAAAACAAAAAAAAAAAAACATATAAAGAATAAAAAAAATATTATTGTAAAAAATAAAAATTGTAAATAAAAAAAAAAAAAAAAAAAAACAGACACCGTTCAACCCCCCCCGAAAAAAAAGAAAGCATTGTTAAAAAAAAAAAAAAAAAGCACTATCACATGACATTAAAAAAAAAAAGTATCGGTATCGGCGAGTACTTGAAAAAAAGTATCGATACTTGTACTCTGTCCTAAAAAAGTGGTATCGGGACAACCCTAGTTACCGGTAAGTCTAACTCCGGTTTTTCATGTGACAACAATGAAGAAATTACACTGTGCTACAATGTACAGCTTGTACAGTGTACATCTTGTATAACCATGTCAATTTGCTGTCCCCTAAAAATAACTCAACACAGCCATTAATGTCTAAACCACTGGCAACAAAAGTGAGTACACCCCTAAGTAAAAATGTCCAAATTGGGCCCAATTAGCCATTTTTCCTTCCTGGTGTCATGTGACTCATTAGTGTTACAAGGTCTCAGGTGTGAATTGGGGGCAGGTATGTTAAATTTGGTGTTCTCGCTCTCACTCTCTCATACTGGTCACTGGAAGTTCAACATGGCACCTCATGGCAAAGAGCTTTCTGAGGATCTGAAAAAAAGAATTGTTGCTCTATATAAAGATGGCCTAGGCTATAAGATTGCCAAGACCCTGAAACTGAGCTGCAGCAAGGTTGTTAAGACCATGCAGCAGTTTAACAGGACAGGATCCACTCACAACAGGCCTCGTTATGGTTGACCAATGAAGTTACATGCTCGGCATCATATCCAGAGGTTGTCTTTGGGAAATAGACGTATGAGTGCTGCCAGCATTGCTGCAGAGGTTGAAGGGGAGGGGGGGGTCAGCCTGTCAGTGCTCAGACCATACGCCGCACACTGCATCAAATTGGTCTGCATGGCTGTTGTCCCAGAAGGAAGCCTCTTCTAAAGACGATGCACGAGAAAGCCTGCAAACAGTTTGCTGAAGACAAGCAGACTAAGGACATGGATTACTGGAACCATGTCCTGTGGTTTGATGAGACCAAGATAAACTTATTTGGTTCAGAATGGTGTCAAGCATGTGTGGCGGCAACCAGGTGAGGCGTACAAAGACAAGTGTGTCTTGCCTAATGTCAAGCATGGTGGTGACGCTGTGACGGCAGCATAGTTCATTGAGGGAAACCTGGATGCCAACATGTACTGTGACATACTGAAGCAGAGCATGATCCCCCCCCCCTTTCGGAGACTGGGCCGCAGGGCAGTATTCCAACATAACGACCCCAAACACACCTCCAAGACTACCACTGCCTTGCTAAAGAAGCTGAGGGGTAAAGGTGATGGACCGGCCAAGCATGTCTCCAGACCTAAACCTTGTGAGCATCTGTAGGGCATCCTCAAATGGAAGGTGGAGGAGGGCAAGGTCTCTAACATCCACCAGTTCTGTGATGTCCTCATGGAGGAGTGGAAGAGGACTCCAGTAGCAACCTGTGAAGCTCTGGTGAACGCCATGCCCAAGAGGGTTAAGGCAGTGCTGGAAAATAATGGTGGCCACACAAAATATTGACACTTTGGGCCCGATTTGGACATTTTCACTTAGTGGTGTACTCACTTTTGCTGCCAGCGGTTTAGACATTAATGGCTATGTGAGGTATTTTGAGGGGACAGCAAATTTATACTGTAATCCAAGCTGTACACTGGCTGCTTTACACAGCAGCAAAGTGTCATTTCTTCAGTGTTGTCACGTGAAAAGATAAAATATTTACAAAAATGTCAGGGTTGTACTCCACTTTTGTGAGAGATATAGATATATAGATAGATATATTCTATTTACCCAAAATTCACATAGACAGCAAATCATCCCTGCCCCCCACCCCTCCCAGACAGACCTGTGTTGCACAGTCATTATGGTGGCTACATAGAGAAACTGCTAGTGATCGCTGCCACTTTAGTAAAGTTTTCAATGAATGCCACAGGATTTTTCCCTTCTGCCCTCTCTGGTATGCCCACCGCACGGACATTATTGCGTCTCTGCCTGTTCTCCATGTCCTCTAAACGGGCCGGTGATAATCGATTTGCATATGGCGAACTTCTCTCTGCAGTGGTATAACATCCTCCACATTGCTCACTCTGTCTTCCAGGGCTGCAGTGCGGTCGCGCAGTTTCTGCATATCTTGTCTAACTAGATTCAGCTCCAGTTTCACCCTTTTAATCTCAGTAATTAGTGTAGTAATAGACACATTGCACGATGTAATTGCTGCAAAAATATCCCTAAGGGTTGGTTCAGAGGCAGGGAGCTCCTGGTCTGCCAGAGCCCTGGCATTATTATCAGGGGCTAGTGTATTCGCTGCGTCCCGTGAGGAGGTATGTGCTGGGTCCTCAGGACATGCATTCTCTTGTGTCTCTGTTAGGGAGTCCTGCCCGGTGGAATCCAGAAGAAGGGAGGGTGTTTTGGGCAGGCTACCCTTTCCCAGAGCACCGCCAAACATCTTAAAGGCCGCCTCTTTGGCTGAGCGCTGGGACTGGGCGCCATCTTGTCAGCCATGCTCTGTTGCTGGCAGAGAGACTGTTCCTCCTTTGCGGGACATGTCTGCTACCGGATCACGGAGAATGTGGTACCGCTGGATCGGGGATGGTGTGGGGATCCCTCCGGTGCAGGTTAGTAGCAGTTTGGTCGAGACAGGATGGCTAAGTCAGGAGAAATGCACGGATTTTCAGCTGAGCTTTCACACCACGCTGTCTACTCCAGCCGCAATCCACCCCCCCCAACTTCAGTAAAGTTTGTATAATTAAGTAATGAAATGTTTCTTTGATAGATGGAAATAGCTGATATCAACATACATTGCCAAACCAGATAAAATGTGTGGCTATGGCTATGTTTTAATTTTTAACAATTGGGTTAAATAACATTTTAGGCTTTTTCTTACTCCCATCCAGAAGTCCTGTTAGATATTGTCAGTAGTACTCTGCATTTGTATACCACTGTCCATTCGCTATGCTTTAGTAAGGTTGGGCTTGTCTCCTCCTGGTAGTGATTTGCCATTACTGTCACCTTTTTTACGTTTTATTGCCCCAAGCCACAAGAATGCGGAAGATGCTGGCTATCCTTGCCACCATCTGGCGGGACTGGCATTCTGCAGAGAATCCAGGATGGGCTTCCCTTCCCCCACGGCCTTTCCATTGGCCACAGAGTGCTGTCATATTTTTTTTCATAGGACACATGTAATGTAAATGCTCCACTCCTTCATTGCTTGTGAGATCATTTTACTTTCTTGCTATTGAATCGTATATTTTTTCATGCATGAAAGTTATCTTGCTTCTGTTCTTTGTTCTATCTTCTTTAGTATATAGATCTTCCCTGACCATTAATGCTAAAAGGGCTGCATGACCAATGTCTTCTTTCCTTTTCTTTCTTTCTTTCTTTCTTTCTTTCTTTCTTTCTTTCTTTCTTTCTTTCTTTCTTTCTTTCTTTCTTTCTTTCTTTCTTTCTTTCTTTCTTTCTTTCTTTCTTTCTTTCTTTCTTTCTTTCTTTCTTTCTTTCTTTCTTTCTTTCTTTCTTTCTTTCTTTCTTCTTCGCAGAACAGACATGGAAATGCTCCGTCCTATGCCGAAGAACTGTATCGCCTAATATTTTAAATATCAAAAGTAAAGTTCTACTTAAACATTTTTCCTGTTATTCTTACAGCAAGAACTTGAGAAATTTGGCTTGCTCACCAATGGAATATCTGTGTCTGCAGACAGCAAGGTAATGGTACTTTTTATGGTTACTTTTTCTTTTTTTTTCTTTTCTTTTTTTTTTTTTTTTTTTTTTTTGTATTTATAAACAAAATAAAAAATCTGTCTTGCTTTTTTGCACAAGCTAGCTTTCATTTCTAGTCCTTTATTATTTGCCCTTATTTGACTCCATCCCATTTTTGTTATATTTGCTATAGTCTTAGTATAGTGTATCTTGTTTGGGAATGACAAGTCTAAGGCCCCTTTCATGCGATCGGCCTGCAAAGATCCCCCTGTCCGTTTTTCAGCAGATCTGAGCGGGCCACCCATTGACTTGTATGGGCTGGCGGATGTCAGCAGAGATGTGTCCGCTGACACCCGCCATCCGATCGGACAAGATCCTCTGAAAACAGACGGATGGCGATACGTTCGTCATACGTCCATCCGATCAGATGAAAACAGACATGCTGTCCGTTTTCATCCGATCTTCCCATAGAGAACAGGGGGGCTCTGACAAGTCTGTCCCTGCACAGTGAGCAGAGACGGACCTGTCATCCGCTTGCTCAGCGGGGATCAACGGAGCGATCCCCCGCTGAGCTAGTGGAGTCCGCTGATCGGATCCACCCTGTGTGAAAGGGGCCTAAGAGTTAAAGTTGGTCTTTAAGGCTTCACCCATAGCAGGTTGACATAAAGTGTATCTAAACCCAAGAACAAAATGTAATATATTCCAGCTTTCCAGTCTTTAAATGTGGATTTACACCAGGGAGCTGTGCTGAATCTAGACAACTGGTGTGCGTTAGGGACACAGTCATACAACTTTAATGAAATGTTGTAAGTGACCTTTCAATACAGTTCTCTCAGTTACAGCCGTGTTATGTGGTTTGTGTTGCAACCTGCTATGCTGAAGAAAAAGTACTGCATACAGTGAATACTTTTTCTCATTTAACTGTCCTCATAGGAAACCATGCTTTTTGTGTTGTCTTGCAATGAAACTTTGCTGGGTAAGCCACCAGGCCCCTGTTTACAGTACTTGATTGTTAGCTAATCTGTTGGGCCTGTTTATCAACATCTATTGTATGTGACCTTTGGCTGACCACACTGGGACATAGCTGTAGGTTTTCCTACACCTCATGCCTGATATTTCTGTTTATCAGGCTCTCCATGTTTTATTTACCTTTAAGTTGCATGTGTACAACTGGTTTTGTATGCTCTAATCAACCCCTGCGTGGGTCTGTTCTATTTGTCTTTTGGCCGTCCCACAACTTACTTGGTACGGTATGTTTTTGATCCTATCCATGTATGTGCCACATTGTTTTCCTTTCAATATAATATTTGGTAAAAGATAAACTGGAGCAAAGTTGACAACACTGCTTGGGGTTTTAGTGCAGCACAGGCAGAATTGACAGCTCTCTGCAGGATTTTTGAAGGTCACTGGATTTTTGGCAGAATCTACAGGCAATTTACTCACAGAATGAAGAGTCCGCATATTATAAGAAGATGTGTATGTATCGTAGAGATGTTTTTTTTGTTTTTGTTTTTTTTCCCTCCTTGTGTTCATTGACGGTCACAGCTCTTCTTAATCTTAACTGTAGGGTTTATAGTGCCACCTACAGGAGTAGACAAAAACATATTTGGGGGGTACACCCCAAAATGCGTTTAGATTCAAGATGGTGCTGCTATAAGACTAACAAACAGTACAAAACATATTACAGCGCACACATTCAAGAATGACATTTAATGCAAGGCTAGTTAAGAACACCTGAATATATTCATAAAAATACGGGGTGTTGGTCACACTATATGGTCATATAGTGCTAAGCCCACTTACTACAACAAAGTACCCCGAATTAGTGGGTCCTACCCTAGTAATAGAATGAAAGATCCTGTGTCTCAACCATGGGAGCTGAACTCCTCTATGTGGGAGAACTGAAGGGGATTCCTCCTATGCACTGGTGGCCACTAAATAAGAGGTAATGAAGAGGGGGCGGGGTGCTCCCAGCCCAAAAAACCTGGTCAGGGTCTTTTACAATATACAAAAACATATTTGGGGGGCACACCCTAAAATGCGTTTAGATTCAAGATGGTGCTGCTATAAGACCAACAAACAGTAGAAAACATATTACAGCGCACACATTAAAGAACGACATTTCATGCAAGGATCTTCCATTCTATTACTAGGGTAGGACCCACTAATTTGGGGTACTTTGTCGCAGTAAGTGGGCTTAGCACTATATGACCATATAGTGTGACCAAACCTCCGTATTTTTTTGAATATGTTCAGGTGTTTTTAACTAGCCTTGCATGTCATTCTTGAATGTGTGCGCTCTAATATGTTTTGTACCTATAGGAGTAGGACACTAGGCCGACAAAGTGCTCAGCATTGTCTATAGGCAGTCCTAGCTGGTATAAACCCCTTCTCTGCTCCACAGGCAGGCTTTCCTGTGATCCTGCAAGCAGGTTCTGGGTCTCATGATGTCCACCTTTTGAGTCAGTTCCACACGAGGGGTCTTTAGAAAGAAATCTTGTTGAAGTGGAAAAAGTCCCCACTGTCCTTGGACAATCGGATTCAGCTGGACCAGAAGGCCAGGACCAGGGTCTGGTGGCTTGCTCACTTTTGGCTGGGAAGTTGTTTCTCCTGCTGCATAAGATAGTAGTACAGTGGGGATGGAAAGTATTCAGACCCCCTTAAATTTTTCACTCTGTTATATTGCAACCATTTGCTAAAATCATTTGTTCATTTTTTTCCCTCATTAATGTACACACAGCACCCCATATTGACAGAAAAACACAGAATTGTTGACATTTTTGCAGATTTATTAAAAAAGAAAAACTGAAATATCACATGGTCCTAAGTATTCAGACCCTTTGCTCAGTATTTAGTAGAAGCACCCTTTTGATCTAATACAGCCATGAGTCTTTTTGCGAAAGATGCAACAAGTTTTTCACACCTGGATTAGAGGATCCTCTGCCATTCCTCCTTGCCGTGCAGATCCTCTCCAGTTCTGTCAGATGGGATGGTAAACGTTGGTGGACAGCCATTTTTAGGTCTCTCCAGAGATGCTCAATTGTGAGGGCTCTGGCTGGGCCATTCAAGAACAGTCGAGTTGTTGTGAAGCCACTCCTTTTGTTATTTTAGCTGTGTGCTTAGGGTCATTGTCTTGGAAGGTAAACCTTCGGCCCAGTCTGAGGTCTTGAGCACTCTGGGGAAGGTTTTCATCCAGGATATCCCTGTACTTGGCCGCATTCATCTTTCCCTCGATTGCAACCAGTTGTCCTGTCCCTGCAGCTGAAAAACACCCCCACAGCATGATGCTGCCACCACCATGCTTCACTGTTGGGACTGTATTGGACAGGTGATGAGCAGTGCCTGGTTTTCTCCACACATACCGCTTAGAATTAAAGCCAAAAAGTTCTATCTTGGTCTCATCAGACCAAAGAATCTTATTTCTCACCATCTTGGAGTCCTTCAGGTGTTTTTTTTTTAGCAAACTCCATGCGGGCTTTCATGTGTCTTGCACTGAGGAAAGGCTTCTGTCTGGCCACTCTGCCATAAAGCCCCATCTGGTGGAGGGCTGCAGTGATGGTTGACTTTCTACGACTTTCTCCCATCTCCCGACTGCATCTCTGGAGCTCAGCCACAGTGATCTTTGGTTTCTTCTTTACCTCTCTCACCAAGGCTCTTCTCCCCCGATAGCTCAGTTTGGCTGGACGGCCAGCTCTAAGAAGGGTTCTGGTCGTCCCAAACGTCTTCCATTTAAGGATTATGGAGGCCACTGTGCGCTTAGGAACCGTAAGTGCAGCAGACATTTTTTTGTAATCTTGGCCAGATCTGTGCCTTGCCACAATTCTGTCTCTGAGCTCTTCAGGCAGTTCCTTTTGACCTTATGATTCTCATTTGCTCTGACATGCACTGTGAGCTGTATGGTCTTATATAGACAGGTGTGTGGCTTTCCTAATCCAGTCCAATCAGTATAATCAAACACAGCTGGACTCAAATGAAGGTGTAGAACCATCTCAAGGATGATCAGAAGTAATGGACAGCACCTGAGTTAAATATGAGTGTCACAGCAAAGGGTCTGAATACTTAGGACCATGTGATATTTCAGTTTTTCTTTTTTAATAAGTCTACAAAAATGTCAACAATTCTGTGTTTTTCTGTCAATATGGGGTGCTGTATGTACATTAATGAAGAAAAAAAATGAACTTAAATGATTTTAGCAAATGACTGCAATATAACAGAGTGAAAAATTTAAGGGGGTCTGAATACTTTCCGTCTCCACTGTAACTGCAGATGCTAACCTGTCCAGCTGGGGAAGGGGGTGGTGGGGTGGGGGATGCTGCTTTAAGATTAGCTAAAGGATGCTGGACGCCGGAGGATGCCCTATCAGTGTCCTGGAACTTCGAGTGATCAGGCTAGGTCTAGATCAGTAGACAAAGCTGCTTCGTGGACACCCAGTCAGAATTAATTTGGACAATTCACCGGCAGTGACCTATGTCCGCCATCAAGGCGGCATGAAGAGCGCGCCAGCCATGCTGGTGGCCTCCAGAATCCCTCTCTGCCATATACTGGAGTTGTGTGAATGGTTCGGGCTGAACAAAAGTTTGGCCCATACATCGCATGTTCGCCCGTTCGGCGAGCACCTAAATGGCGGTGGGCGGGCGTTCGCCCCGCCCAACGCCCTGCATGCTGCGCAATACATTCTAAGCCATAATTGGGCAAAACTTTGCCGAATCAGGGAGCAGTGAACAGCTGGTTATTAAAGAGCTGGGCCGGCCACGGCGTCCTTAACAACCTATGCATCATCAGCTGTCAATGGACTTCCCCGCTGACAGCTGAATAAAAAACTAAGAAAAACATTGCCGGCAATAAAAAAAAAAAAAGTGAAAAAAGAGCCCCCCAAAAAAAAACCCAGCGTGGGATCCCCCCAAAATCCATACTAGATCCTTATCCAAGCACGCAGTCTGGCAGGCCAGGAAAGGAGGGGGGAGCGAGCCCCCTGAACCATACCAGGCCACATGCCCTCAACATGGGGGGAGTGCCCAAAGCACAGTGTCTCCATGTTGATGGGGACAAGGGCCTCATCCCCACATCCCTGGGCTGTGATTGTAGGGGGCTTATCGGGATCTGGAGGCCCCAAGATCCCAACCCCCCCCCCCCATGTGAATGAGTATAGGGTACATAATACCCCTATCCATTCACCAAAAAATTGTCAAAAAGTAATAACATATTTGACAATTCCTTTATTAAAAATAAAAAGTGTCCCCTGATGTAGATCCATCGTCAATCATGTCGCCACTACCGGACCCACCAAAAAGAAAAAACAAAAAAAAAAACGCTCCGGCATCAACAAAGGCAAACCGCCGAATGCCTGGCAGTTCTTATATAGGTATGGGGTGGAGCCACCTGGTGATGTCGCCTGGTGGCACCACCCCCTTGTAAAGTCTCCTGGTGGCACCACCCCCTTGTGGCACCACCCCCTTATGACGTCACCTGGTGGCACCACCTCCTTGTGACGTCACCGACTGGTGCATGCTGCATCGGTGACATCACAAGGAGCTGGTAACATCGATGCAAGGTCATTTTTTTTCTGTGGGAATTATTTGAAGTGCACAGAGTGCATTGTCCTGCAGTGGGGTGACATGTTTTGCCATTTGGTGCGCTGTGGAAAAATGCAGTATGTCCACATTTTTCCACTCTGCACAGCACAATTTGCCATAGCGCTCTCACGATGTGGGGTCAGTTTACTAAAGGGACAGAAGCTGTACACTTTTCACAGTATTGATTAATAAGGCAAGATTTTGTTCACTTTGAACACCCTGTCATGCACATGGGAATTTTTTCTTCTAGTACATGATGGTATTGAATGCAGCGTTGCCTTATCTGCTAAAGTTTGCAGTGTGAATCTACCTCTAATCTCGTAATATACCTTAGTGTCAGCCTATCTTTACCCTCTTCTTTGTTATTTCTATTACAAAATTATTAATTGTGCATAAATTATATTGATCTAATTGTATCATAATGATATCCTTGCTTTTTTTTTCATTATTTTAGGCTTCTAACAGTATGGGAACTGTTGATGACATTTATACAGGCAAGTTTACTTTATTTGCAGTATCTGCATAATCTACAGTAATGTTAAGCACAGCAGCAATATTGGTGTGTTTTTGTCTTTTTTTTTTTTTAAATCCTAGATTACACTAGCTGAAAGGCACTGAGAAAAATTGAGTAACCTGTACCAAGGAAAGAAAATGCCATTTACATTTTTAATTTTGTTTTAAGGTCTAAAAGTTGTATTATAAGGTATTAAATGCAGGACCCAGTCCTTGCACTATAAAATAAACAGACATTGTGATGCTAGCATTGTAATATCACAACCTTCATATATTTAGCTGTCTAAATGTCAACTGGCCTAAATGGTATTAGTTGGTTAGTCATCTGTTGTAGTGCAAACAAAAGGCAATTTTTTTTTTATACAATGGAGATGGATTAGAACACCTGTCCATTTTTTTTATTGCTGTCTGTGTCCCTGTTAGGGAGATTAACTCTCTCTATTTGTTCTGTTTTCATCTAAAGTGAAAGAAAAACATACATTTTGGGTTGTCACCAGACTAAGAATAGAAGGAAAACTTTCCAACAGAAATAAAGGGGAAATCTTTCAGTGGAGACATTAGCTCTGATGACAACCAGGAGTTCCCTTACTTTGGAATAATCTCCCTAATGGGAAAAAGGTGGCCATAAATAAAAACAAAAAAAACTGACGGGTTAAAACTCTTCCTTACTCTATCCAAAATGAAAAAATGTGAGCCTTTAGCACTACTTTTAGGGGGATATGGGTATTGGGGGCAGAATCGTTGTTTTGTTTCTACCTGTTCTAGCTAAGTCTTGGGTCTGGTGTATGGGAACTAATTTTTTTTTTTTTTTTTTTAGGCTGCTCTCCAAAGAGTAATAATGGTCTACATAAGACTTCTGCCAAACTATGGCAGTTACTCCTTTGGAGAGCAGCCTAAAAAAAAACTTGCTGATGTGTGATGGTATTCAGTAAAGGCTGCGGTCGGGCAACGTCATCCTCGCCAAGGCGAGGAAAGTGGGAGTGAGTGCCACCAGAACAAGAACTCCCCCTTCCTCCAACAACCCCCCCCCCCCCCAAAAACAAAAAAAATAAAAATAAAAATTCATCCTTGGGAACTTTCATGTTGGGGGGTAAAGGTCTGCTTTAAAGTGTATGAGTATTTTTTATTTTTTTTTAAATAACAAACATGTCATACTTTGTGGTTTTGCACAAAACAGCCCTGATCCTCCTCTTCTAAGGTTCCCGGCTGGAGCACCTGGCTCCTCCTCCCCCGTTTTTATAATGCCCCCATAACAAGCCACTGCACTTGTGCAGGCTTGATCCTGAGCCATGCTGTGTGCGTTCATTGACACACATGGTGCCGCTCAGCTCCGCCCTCTTTTCTCCTCACTGGCTGTGATTGACAGCAGCAGGAGCCAATGGCTCCTGCTGCTGTCTCAGAGCCAATGAGGGGAGAGGGGAGCAGTGATGCTCTCAGGCACGGCGCTGGATCAAGATCTTGGGCTTTGGTAAGTATTTGGGGGGGTTGGGGGGGGGAGCAGAACACAGAAGATTTTTTTCTTCACAGATAGAATGTATTACAGTAAGGAAAGAAGTTTGCATCAACCTTGGTGGGCGTCCACTTGACTATCACACACCTTTGGTATATAAGAGGCAATGATAAAAAATGTTTGCAAGATAAATGACTATGTACAGTCCATAAAGTCTGTGATATGATACTTGAAGGCAGCCCAGTGGAGATTAGAAGCAATACTCTGTGGAGGCTGGGGAAGAAAGCACAAAGCGCCAACCTAAGTGCAGTAAATCAGAACAATTTATTTAGGCAAAGGATGCATATATAGTCACAAGGGTATGTAAATAATAGGCATGTCCACTTCCACAATGAAATCGTGGAAGTGGACATGACAATCGGATAGTATAAGAAGGACGATCAAATGTTATAAAAATTGTAAAAATACATGATAGTACCTTTGGCATGAAATGGGACACTGAATGTGATAGTAAGAAGGAGACCATGAATGAAAATAATAAAAATTGAAAATAATGATGAAAACTGAAATATTTCTATATAGATAGCTATATATCTATATAGATATCGCTATATATATATATATATATATATATATATATCTCTAGCTAGAGAGAGAGATATTTCAGTTTTCATCATTATTTTCCATTTTTATTATTATTATTTTCATTCATGGCCTCCTTACTATCGCATTCAGTGTCCCATTTCATGCCAAAGACACTATCATGTATTTTTACAATTTTTATATTATCTTTATACCATTTGATTGTCCTTATACTGAATAGAATAAAGAATCTGCGCTTGGGCCAGAGGAAAATAGGTGTGCAGCCTACCCTGCTAGGTCCCCAACAGGGGACTAGAATAATAATAGGTACAAAATAGGGGTTAAATGGCACTACCTATATACTGAAAGGCGACAGACCCAGGTCGCCTGTTAGGTGATGTGTGCCTCTAATGTGACTATTAAATTTGCATATACCAATAGTGCAAATCCTCGCTATAATAGCTAATTAGTATGAGCTGTGATATTATAAAAAGATATAATAATAAAAAAGTGATTCAGAGAACGTGATACTCCAATATCATAGATACAGATATAACAATACGAATAAAAATAAGAAAAAGCCAGTCCCAATGTGTATAAAAAATAAATAATAAAAGACCAGTCCAAAGAGTTAAATCACTAGTGCTGAATCCAAAAAATATGCATCAAGAAATCAATCAAAACAAAGTTTTTTGTGATTTAAGTGCTTGGTGACTGTAAACACAGGAAAAATCCAGTTGACTTTTGGTGCTCCCCCTCTTCGGTCCCCACTCACCAGTGGGGAAATGAAATGAAAATGAAAATTTTACCTGTACTGGATATCGGAGAAAGTAATAGGAGAGGAGTCTAGCTGGCTGATCTGCCCCTGGAGAGATTATCTGCACACTCGGTTCAATCTAGATGCGAGATATCCCTGGGGGGGTCCATAGGAGCTGGATACTGGATGGAAAGGTTGGGGAGGAGCCTGGCTGCATGATCTATCTCTGGAAATATCATCTGTACATCAAGCCTGTCCTCTATGCGAGATACCCCTGTAGGGGTTATTTGAGCTGGTGAGTGGGGACCCAGGAGGGGGAGCACCAAAAGTCACCTGGATTTTTCCTGTGTTTACAAGATTAACAATCACAAAATACTTTGTTTTGATTGATTTCTCAATGCAGATGCATATTTTTTGGATTTAGCACTAGTGATTTAACTCTTTGGACTGTTCTTTTATTTTTTTTATACACAGTGGGACTGGCTTTTTCTTATTTTTATTTGTGTTGTTATATCTGTATCTTTGATATTGGAGTATCACTTTTTTATTCATATTTTCATAGTCACATTAGAGGCACACATCACCTAACAAGCGATCTGGGTCTGTCGCCTTTCAGTATAAAGGTAACGCCATTTTACCCCTATTTTGTACCTAATATCCTTCTTATACTATGCGATTGTCATGTCCACTTCCACAATTTCCTTATTGTTCCCCATGCTCAAGCACATTTAGTCCTGCAGCAATATTCATCTCTGCCTGTTTTCTGCTTAATGTTTTCTATTTTTATTTTTATATACATATTCATGATTATTATGCCATGTCTGTGTTTTCTCCTCCCAAACCCCCCTACCCTCATGCATGAGGTATAATTCCTAGTCACTTTTGTTCCACCCCAAGCTGTATAGTCACTAGGATCCAGGAGTTCTGGTAGCATAGCATATAAGCCCTCAACCAAAATAGCCCCTACCAGGCCTGAAGGAGCGCATGCTCCGCAAACGCGTCGCCTGCTTAATGACATTCCGTCCAACCGGAAGTGAAGTCATCCCCCGGCATCCTGTGTGACAGAGGACCAGGAAACACCGGCATCCACCAGCGCAACCCGCTCCAAGGCATCCATGCTCTGCCCCTGAAGAACTCCTTCCTTGGACGGCTTTTCTTCCTCTTTTGACATGCCTATTTTTTACATATTCTTGTGAGTATATATGCATCCTTTGCCTAAATTGTTCTGATTTACTGCACTTAGAGTGGCGCTTTGTGCTTTCTTCCCCAGCCTCCATTAAAGTAAAAAACCTCCTACCTTGTACGTTAAATGTAAAATGGGTAGCGTAACCTATAGCCTATATTGACTTGTTTTTATAAATGTTTTTTGAGTTCTTATAATTTTTGTCTCTGTTGAAATTTATTTCTGTAGATTTTCCTTCAGAATCAGAATTGTTCCCATCATCCCTTGGAATTAACTGTCCCAATAACAGTTTAGGAGCTGCTGCACATCTCCCTTCACTGGCCCCTACCATGGCTCCCGCAGCCAACCATTATTTTACTGACTGTGATGTAATTGGAGATGAGCTGGACTCTTTTCTGGAATTGGAAATGGTGAGAAATTATTTTTAAAGGGGCTGTGTAAAAAAAAAAAAAAAAAAAAAAAAAAAAAAAATTTAAAACGCCCCCTTATTCTTCCGTGCTCGCGCACAGAAATTAACTTTGTATGTTAAATGTATTTAAACCACACGTGAGGTATTGCCACGAACGTTAGAGCGAGGGCGACAATTCTAGCACTAGACCTCCTCTAATTGTAAACAGGTAACTGATTTATGTATGACACGTGTTTATGTATCTCATGTTGTAAAGTGCTGCGTAAACTGTTGGTGCTATATAAATCCTATATAATAATAATAATGTATTTATTCATTCTTTCATATAATCCGTTTTTCAAATGTTTATTGCAAAATTGGTTTAATTGCTAATGTACTTATCACGAGTACACAAGTGGGGATTTGTTTTCTTTATCATACATCACGGGACACAGAGTGAGGCTATTCCTTACTTACGGGGTTGTACTTCATCTCCAGGTGAATGGACACTGGTAGACTAAAGGTCTTTTAGACAGGAAGTGATCCCCTATATAACCCCCTCCCATACAGGAAGTACTTCAGTTTTTTTACCAGTGTCTGCAAGGTGGATGGGCATGTTTGTTTGCGCTCTCTCAGGCGCCAGGTCTTGAAGTCCCAGCATGGTTCTAAAATGAATCAAGCGATTGACTGATTTGAACCTATTTGAAACAAGCTTAAAGGCTAAGATAGATGGTACCTGAGCCTTGCAAAGAAGACGCAAGGATTCTGCAAGGCTTTGCCTGTAATGCGACCTCCGGGTGCTAGACCCTGCGTAGTGGAATCCTGGACACCACAGAGCTAAGGCATTCCTGCAAGGTGCTGTACAGATCCAAGGGAGTGGACCTAGTTCTTGAAGGTCCTCAAGTGACAGGAACCTGCTGTGATGGGTGAAGATTTGGCTCTTAGTTTATAAGGTTGCCTTGCGCCTGGACGGATAAGTAAAATCTCCCCCTTGTTTACTTATTGTGGGGTGCCCCATGTGTGTAACAATCTGTCAATGCAGCTAAGGCTGGACACCTGTGTGGCAGTGACCGCAGGGGGGAGTTTTGGGCTAACTGTTGGAAGGAGTAAGCTTTCTTGTTGTCTTTTGCTGTCTTATCTTTTGTGGATAGTCCACGCACAAAAATTTGTTGCGTGCATGCACACGGGACCGTGACCGCGACCGCGTGCAGGCGCAGAGTGTCCCGATGCACAGCCATCTTATTAAGCTGAGTGGCTGACATTTAGCTCTTCCAGGGGACCGCTGTTGAACACAGAGCAGGGTCTGAAAACCTTTAGCTTTCAGCAGTTCAATCCTCCTTGGTTGGCAAGCTAAAGAGCTTAGCAGGATTGTTGTATAAGGGCTTAAGCCCTATTAAAGGGTCTCCCTTCTGGGCTAAAATACTAAACCCAGGTACTCCCTTTTTGTGGCTTGCAATGTCTTAAAAAAAGGAGTGGGGCAAACACTACAGGAAAGGGCACACCTTTGTCGTCAGTAGCTCCTCAGGAGCCTAGTCGAAACCTTAGTGTTGTATCCCCTGAGACCCCAGGGGCTTCTGGGCAATCTGAGCTGCTGCGCCTGTCTGGTATTGTGCCTACAGTCAAAGCTGCTACTTCACTCTTTATAACCAGGGATTAACTGTCCTCAGCCCTAGCCGGGTTAGAGCACAGGATTGCTGGCATGATTGCCTCCATCCTGCAGGGTGGCAAGAAGTGTGACAAATTCCCTTCCCCTGAGCCTCCTAATTTGGAGCAGGAATGGGTTGAGGAAGGGGTAGAGCTAAATGCCAAGGATTCTGTGGAGGGCCTGGCAGATGAGTCTGCTTCTGAGGAATCTGGGCCAGAAGATGTCCAGTTGGTATTAGAAAAAGGGGGATGATTTATGCGCTACCCAGAAAAAAAAGTAGTAAACTGCTACAAACCATATGACAAAAATGTGAACAGAAATTAAATAAATTGTAGCGCTAAAAAACACATATGCAAATTATCTCTGTGCACATAAACATAGTGTCCCAATAGTGACTTGTTGTCAAAGCAAAAACAGTCCACAGTGAATTTATGTGATCCGTGTGGCAGTTCTTTCTGCTTCTCAACGGTCAGCTCAGGTGTCATCAAGATTAACGGATAGATGGAATACGCTTACCGGAAATGTTGGATTCTACTGCCGTGAGCATAGAATCAATAAAGCTTTTTGCCACCAAGGGCAAAAGTGTGGAATGATGTAGGGAAGGGTGGAGCCTCTGCCAGGCCGGGATGTCCCTCTCGGTCCACTGGAACAGGATAGGATTGGTTCCAAAAGAAAGTAATTTCTCAATTCACCGGAACATGTGGAAAAAAGAGGGATGCTTCCACATAGTGTAACTCAGGGTATTTTATTACTAAAAAAACCGCAATACATAAAACGTGATCACGAGTAAAAAGGCAGTGTACAGGGTATATAAAACCGCCCTACGCGTTTCGATCTAAAGATCTTCAACAGGGGCATATGGGACCCTCATGACACTGCCCAAATTCATAAAATAATGTATGCAATCAAACATAATACAAGACCAATGGGCTGTAAACAATTGAGCAATGATGAATCCTATTGGACAAAGGAGAGCGTCCACTAATAAAATGTGACTCACCTTCTCCTCAGGTCCAATCAGTATACCTGTAGTGAAATGTGAGTGTAACCTTCTGCCAATAAAAACATGCAATCTCGCCCAAATCTATTAGGATTGGTAGGATTCCGAATGGGCGTCCACATGCTGGAAGCCCGGGAACTGAGCGGAACTCCCGCATGTGACGCCAAAACCAGGAAGTGTGCAAGACGCACGTGGAGGTTGCCTAGCAACCATGCACGCCATGTCCGGAAAGCCCGCGAACGCAAACCACGTGTTCGCGCGGCCGTCACGTGACACCCGGTTCCTACCCCATGTGACGCCTGACATCGCTCACATGTGGGCGGTACTTGCAGGTCACTAAGCAACCATGACGCAGTGTCAGAGAAGCCCGCAACAACATGGGCATGTCTGCACTGCAATCACCTAGGCAACCTCCACGTGCGTCTTGCACACTTCCTGGTTTCCGCGAGATTTGGGCGAGATTGCATGTTTTTATTGGCAGAAGGTTATACTCACATTTCACTACAGGTATACTGATTGGACCTGAGGAGAAGGTGAGTCACATTTTATTAGTGGACGCTCTCCTTTGTCCAGTTGGTATTAGCCTCTCAGTCGCAGAGGCTGACCAGTTCTTAAGCCACACAAGTCTGTGCATGTGTACAGACAGGAGAGCCAGACGAGAGACTTGCTGTATAGAATCCTTTAAGGCATCTACAGCAAAACACAGTGCTAAGGTAGAACGCCTGCCTTTACACGCATATTAACTTTAATGGCACCCTAGTCTTAGTCCGTAGGGTTCAGTATTGAGTTGGCTCACCCTTTGCAGCTGTAAGAGCTTCAACTCTTCTGGAAAGGCTGCCCACAAGGTTTAGAAGTGTGTTTATGGGAATGTTTGACTATACTTCCAGAAGCGCTTTTGTGAGGTCAGGCAATGATGTGGACGAGAAGGCCTGGCTTGCAGTCTTTGCTCTAATTCATCCCAAAGGTGTTCTATCGGGTTGAGGTCAGGACTCTGTGCAGTCCAGTCAAGTTCTTCCACCCCAAACTCCCTCATCCATGTCTTTATGGACCTAGTGTAAAAAATTTCCATTATATACCATAGTTTGTGGATGCTATAACTTTTATGCAAACCAATAAATATAAACTTATTGGTCTTTTTTTCACCAAAGACATGTAACATGTTTTTTGGTCTAAAAATTTTTAAGAAATTGGATTTTTTTTTAATATGTTTTGTAGCAGAAAGTACATAAGTACATTTTTTTTTTTTTTAATGTTCTGTCTTTTTTATTAAATACTATACTACCAAAAAAAGCTATGTTTATGTGAAAAAAGATATACACTTTTTTTGTTTGGGTACAGCGTTGTGTGACCGCGCAATTACCAGTTAAAGTGCATTGAAAAAGTATTCATACTCCTTTGAAAGTTTTCACATTTTGTCATGTTACAACCAAAAACAAAAATTTACTTTATTGGGATTTTATGTGTTGGACCAACACAAAGTGGCACATAATTGTGAAGTGGATGGGAAATGATAAATGGTTTTCCAATTTTTTTTTTTTTACAAATATCTGAAAAGTGTGGCGTTAATTTGTATTCAGCCCCCTTTACTCTGATACCCCTAACTAAAATTGCCTTCAAAAGTCACCTAATTAGTAGATAGAGTCCACTTGTGTGTAATTTAATCACAGTATAAATACAACTGTTCTGTCAAGCCCTCAGAGGTTTGTTACAGAACCATAGTGAACAAGCCGCATCATGAAGGCCAAGGAACACACCAGACAGGTCAGGGATAAAGTTGTAGAGAAGTTTAAAGCAGGGTTAGGTTATAAAAAAAAAAAAAAATATCCCAAGCTTTGAACATCTCACGGAGCACTTTTCAATCCATCATTCATTGGTAGCAAACCTACCAAGATATGGGCGTCCACCTAAACTGACAGGCCGGGCAAGGAGAGCATTAATCGCGTACCGACCAGTCAACGTAGCTGTATGCGTGTCGCTGGTGGCTCTAGTGTGCCTGCGGGTCGGGCGGACTCTGTCCGCCGGTGACCCGTGAGCGCCTATTAGAGGCAGAATGGGAAAACTGCCTTTGTAAACAAGGCGTTTTCCCCGCTCTGACAGGCGACATGACAGGAATCTACTGTTTCCAGTGATCGGGAACAGTGACCTCTGTCATGTCCCTGGCAGCCCATGCCCCCTACAGTTAAAACACACCTAGGGAACACATTTAAACCCTTTGATCACCCCCTAGTGTTAACCCTTGCCCTGCCAGTGACATTTACACAGTAATCAGTGGCCATTTATAGCACCGATCGCTGTATAAATGTCAATGTTTCCAAAAAAGTGTCCGTTCTGTCTGCCGCAATGTCGCAGTCCTGCTAAAAATAGCAAATCGCCGCTATATATATATATATATATATATATATATATATATATATATATATATATATATATATATATATATATATATATATATATATATATATAAAATGTGTGTATTATAGCAAAAAGTTAACAAAAAAATTTTTTTTTACCCAAAATTGTCGCTCTTTGTTTATAGCACAATAAACAAAAACCACAGAGGTGATCAGATACCACCAAAAGAAAGCTCTATTTTTGGGGAAAAAAAAAAGGACCTCGATTTTGTTTGGGTACAACCTCGCACGACTGCGCAATTGTCAGTTAAAGCAACGCAGTGCCGTATTGCAAAAAAAAGGCCTGGTCATTAAAGGGGTAAATCCTTCCGGGGCTGAAGTGGTTAATCAGAGAGGCAGCCAAGAGGCCCGTAATAACTCTGTAGGAGCTGCAGAGATCCACAAATCAGGTGGGAGAATCTGTCCACAGGACAACTATTAGTTGTGCACTCCACAAATCTGGCCTTTATGGAAGAGTTGCAAGAAGAAAGCCATTGTTGAAAGAAAGTCATAAGAAGTCCCATTTGCAGTTTGAGAGATGCCACGTGGGAGACACAGCAAACATATGGAAGATGGTGCTCTGGTCAGATGAGACCAAAATTAAACTTTGACCCAAAAGCAAAACGCAATGTGTGGCGGGAAACTAACACTGTACATCACCCTAAACACACCCCACTGTGAAACATGGTGGTGGCAGCATCATGTTGCGGGGATGCTTTTTTTCAGCAGGGACAGGGAAGCTGGTCAGAGTTGATGGGAAGATGGAGCCAAAAACAGGGCAGTCTAATGCCCTGTACACATGATCGGACATTCCGACAACAAAATCCATGGATTTTTTTCCGACGTATGTTGGCTCAAATTTGTCTTGCATACACACAAATCTTGTCGAAAATTCCGAACGTCAAGAACGCGGTGACGCACAACTACGACGAGCCGAGAAAAATTAAGTTCAATAGCCAGTGCGGCTCTTCTGCTTGATTGCGAGCATGCGTGGAACTTTGTGCGTTGGAATTCTGTACACACGATCGGAATTTACGACAACGGATTTTGTTGTCGGAAAATTTGAGATCCAGATCTCAAATTTTGTGTGACGGAAATTCCGATGGAGCCTACACATGGTCGGAATTTCCAACAACAAGCTCCCATCGAACATTTTCTGTCAGAAAATCCGACCGTGTGTACGGGGAAGAAGAAAACCGGTTAGTCTGTCAAAGACTTGAGACTGGGGCGGAGGTTCGGCGGAGAGAATCTATGGCAAAACTTGTAGAAATTGCTGTTCACAAATGCTCTCGATCCGATCTGACAGAGCTTGAGCTATTTTGCAAACAATGGGCAAAAATTTCACTCTCTAGATGTGTCAAGCTGGTAGAGACTTACCCAAAAAGACTTGCAGCTGTAATTGCAGCGAAAGGTGGTAACAAAAAGTATTGACTCGGGGCTGAATAAAAATGCACGCCATACTTTTCAGATATTTATTTGTAAAAATATTTGAAAACCATTTATTGTTTTCCTTCCCCTTCACTATTATGTGCCATGTTTTGTTGGTGCATCACATAAAATCCTAATAAAATACATTTACATTTTTGGTTGCAACATGACAAAATATAGAAAATTTAATCTGATATGATAAATTTATCAAGGCACTGTAAACTAGAGCAGTGCTAAATAGCAAAATATGGTCTGGTCATGAAGGGCGTAAAACCTGGAGCTGAGGTGGTTAAAAAAGAGTCAAAGTCTTTGCCAAGTAACTATAGACCTGTTAGTTTAACGTCTTAGAGGGACAGGAAGGGAAGAAACGGAGTGTCTAATGCTTCATGCTCTGAATGGTCTAAGGTTATTAGTGGTGTATCCCAAAGTGTTGGGAACCTTGCTTTTTTTTTTTTAAGGTATTTATAAATGATATATAGGGTCTAGGATTAAAAGAACAATTTCAGTCTTCAGCCTAGGAAGGTGGAGTTGGAGCAGTGGCTGCTAGTGAGTGTCTCTGTGTGAGGATAGATGCTGTGTGCATTGAGGGGCTTGAAGCTTTAAGGAGCCTAAAGTTGTGTGCACCCAAGACCGTGGGCCTGGAAGATCTGTTGGTTTGAGTTACTAGTACCTATAACAGCAGTGCTGTTAAAGTGGGAGTCCGGCGACCAATCTTTTTTTTAGGTCATTGAGACACTTTGCTAATCCCAAAATAATACTCAGTTTGGGTGTAATATTTCCGCCTCTGTCTGTTTTCGTACTGAAGAATAACTTTAAAAATGTGATGCTGGCTGTTTCCATCTTGCTTGTGGGCATGTGAAGCCCACAAGCATTGATTTCCTGGATGCGGTGAATGCTGTTCATTCACAGCTTTTTCACACGCATGATCATTGTTCCCACACTGAATCTTGGGAAGCCTGACACTAAGCTCCCAGGAGACAGTGCGGCGACGGGGAAAGGCAATAAACACGCCTTCTCCCATGGGAGGAGAGACAGGAAGTGCCACAATAAAGTACAATATAAAGGTAATTACAGCAATTAAAAAAATTTTCGTGCGGCATTTGAACATCTATGCAATTAACTGAAGGTGGTAAGATTAAGTTAAAAATTTGAGTGGAACCCCACTTTAAAGAGTAGCCATTTTGAAACACCTATGCTCCGGGGGCTACGTTCTGGTTATGTCATTACGCCCTAAAGACCTTGGCTCATCAGATATGGTCCGGAGGAATGATTCTTATTCAGGCTTTCTCTGATCTTCTGTAGTGGGGGATCGTGAGTCTCTGGTAAGCGGTCATTTTTCACTCTTGGTGGTGCATCAAGCACTATCTTTACACCAAGCATTAATGGACTTTTTCACATTATTGTATTTATTTACCACGTGGGTGATCTAGTCATTTGTGTGTGGACTCACGTTTATATTTATTTTTATATTTATATTTATAGCAGTCCCACTATTGTTGTTCGATCTTATTTATTTTTAGTGGGACTGCTTTAGCAGTCCCACTATTATTCAATTTTATTTATTTTTATTAGTTTGACTGCTTTAGCAGTCCCACTATTGTTATTCGATTTTATTAGTGGGACTGCTTTAGCAGTCCCACTATTGTTCGATTTTATTTATTTTTAATTTTATTTATTATTCCGTACTTTTTTTGGCTCTGCGTAACTTCTTGTTAACACTTGTTGCCATGGTTACCAAAGCTTCTGTTATACACAGGGGGGGGAGGTGGCTGGAGCATCTCAGCTCTGATTACAGAGCCCGAGGGAGGGGACAGACACACCATGTACTGATTTATAATAGAGGAATATGATGGGGCAGTTTTGATGGGGCAATTCTGATGGGGCAGTTTTGAGGGTGGCAATATGATGGGGCAGTTTTGATGGGGCAATTCTGATGGGGTAGTTTTGATGGCAATATGATAGGGGCAGTTTTGATGGTGGAAATATGATGGGGCAGTTTTGATGGGGGCAGTTTTGATGGGACAATTCTGATGGGGCAGTTTTGATGGGACAGTTTTGATGGGACAATTCTGATGGGACAATTCTGATGGGGCAGTTTTGATGGTGGCAATATGATGGGGCAGTTTTGATGGTGGCAATATGATGGGGCAGTTTTGATGGTGGCAATATGATGGGGCAGTTTTGATGGTGGCAATATGATGGGGCAGTTTTGATGGGGCAATTGTGATGGGGCAATTGTGATGGGGCAGTTTTGATGGGGCAATTGTGATGGGGCAGTTTTGATGGTGGCAATATGATGGGGCAGTTTTGATGGCAATATGATGGGGGTAGTTTTAATGGTGGCAATATGATGGGGCAGTTTTGATGGTGGCAATATGATGGGGCAGTTTTGATGGTGGCAATATGATGGGGCAGTTTTGATGGTGGCAATATGATGGGGCAGTTTTGATGGGGACAATTTTAATGGAGCAGTTTTAAAGGTGGCAATATGGTGGGGCAGTTTTGATGGGGCAGTTTTGATGGTGGCAATATGATGGGGCAATTCTGATGGGTCAGTTTTGATGGCAATATGATGGGGGCAGTTTTGATGGTGGCAATATGATGGGGCAGTTTTGATGGGGACAATTTTGATGGGGCAGTTTTGATGGCAGTATGATGGGGGCAGTTTTGATGGGGGCCGTTTTAGCAATTCAGCTATTCAGCATTCCCACGCATTTTCCCCAGGAAATGCATTTTCTAGTTATTTTTATTATTTTCAATTGTTCTAACATCAATTATCTTATACTGTTTGGGGTTATGACACTTTGAAATGCTTACACCTCGTTTGATATGCATCCAGGGATTTATTGCTGAATTGGCTATTTATTTATATGCATGTCAGTTTTTAGCGCAATTCCATTTTTTCCAATTTCAGTCTTTGCACACGACACAAAGCTATACATTGGAATAGCATTCTTCCAGAATGTCTCCTACTTACAAGCTGACCTCAATGCACTGTTTAATTGGGCAACTATGTGGCAAATGAGGTTTCAGGTTGATAAATGTTAATTTATGCACTTGGGGGCTAAGAATATGCATGCATCATACATACTATGGGGAATCAATGGTGGAGAAGGATCTGGATGTTCTAGTACATCATAAGCTTAATAATGGCAAGCATAGCCAAGCAGCGGTTTCCAAAGCAAGCAAAATCCTTTCTTGTATTAAGCGAGGTGTGGACTCCAGAGAGAGGTATAATTCTGCCCCTGTACAAATCATTAGTAAGACCTCATCTGGAATATACAGTGCCTTGCAAAAGTATTGACCCCCCTTGGCTTTTTACCTACATTACAGCCTTTAGTTCAATGTTTTTTTTAATCTAAATTACATATGATGGATCAGAACACAATAGTGTAAGTTGGTGAAGTAAAAAAAAATTATATATATATATTTATTATAAACAATTTTTCAGAAATAAACTGATAATTGGCATGTATTCACCCCCTTTGTTATGAAGCCCATAAAAAGCTCTGGTGCAACCAATTACCTTCAGAAGTCACATAATTCGTGAAATGATGTCCACCTGTGTGCAATCTAAGTGTCACATGATCTGTCATTACATATACACACCTTTTTTTGAAAGGCCCCAGAGGCTGCAACACCTAAGCAAGAGGCACCACTAATTAAACACTTCCATGAAGACCAAGGAACTTTCCAAACAAGTAAGGGACAATGTTGTTGAGAAGTACAAGTCAGGGTAAGGTTATAAAAAAAATATCCAAATCTTTGATGATCCCTAGGAGCACCATCCAATCTATCATAACCAAATGGAAAGAACATGGCACAACAGCAAACCTGCCAAGAGACGGCCGCACAGCAAAACTCACGGACCGGGCAAAGGAGGCATTAATCAGAGAGGCAGCACAGAAACCTAAGGTAACCCTGGAGGAGCTGCAGAGACTGGAGTATCTGTACATAGGACGACAATAAGTGGTAGCAGAAGAATGCCATTACTTTCAGCAAAAAACAAAATAGCACTTTTTGAGTTTGCAGAAAAGGCATATGGGACACTCCCAAAATGTATGGAGGAAGGTGCTCTGGTCTGATGAGACTAAAATTGAACTTTTTGTCCATCAAAGAAAACACTGTCTGGCGCAAACCCAACACATCACTTCACCCAAAGAACACCATCCCCACAGTGAAACATGGTGGTGGCAGCATCATGCTGTGGGTATGTTTTTCAGCAGCCGGGACTGGGAAACTCCTTAGTGTTGAGGGAAAGATGGATGGTTCTAAACACAGGGATATTCTTGAGCAAAACCTGTACCACTCTGTGTGTGATTTGAGGCTAGGATAGAGGTTCACCATCCAGCAGGACAATGACCCCAAACACACTGCTAAAGCAACACTTGAGTGGTTTAAAGCAGTAGTCATCAACCCTGTCCTCAGGGCCCACTAACAGGCCAGGTTTTATGTATTGCCTTAGGGAGATGCAGATTAGAATACTGCAATCACTGAGCAGCAAATGCTATCACCTATGATATGTATTTCAGTTATCTTGCAAACCAGGCCTGTTAGTGGGTCCTGAGGACAGGGTTGATGACCACTGGTTTAAGGGGAAACCTGTAAATGGGTTGGAATGGCCTAGTCAAAGCCCAGACCTCAATCCAATAGAAAATCTGTGGTCAGACTTAAAGATTGCTGTTCACAAGCGCAATCCATCCAACTTGAAGGAGTTGGAGCAGTTTTACGAGGAGGAATGGGCAAAAATCCCAGTGGTAAGATGTGGCAAGCTCATAGAGACTTATCCAAAGTGACTTGGAGCTGTGATAGCCACAAAAGATGGCTCTACAAAGTATTGACTTTAGGGGGGTGAATAGTTATGCACATTGACTTTTTCTGTTATATTGTCCTATTTGTTTGCTTCACAATAAAAAAAAAAAAAAAAAAACATCTTTAAAGTTGTGGGGCAACTTTTGTTGTGAGGCAGCAAAACATGAAAAATGCAAAGGGGGGGGGGGGGGGGTGAATACTTTTGCAAGGCACTGTAATCAGTTCAGTTTTGGGCACCAGTTCACAAAAACGATATTGGCAACTAAAGGTTGCAGAGAAAGGGCAACCAAACCGATAAGAGACATGGAGGAGCTCAGCTATGAGGAAATATTAGAGGAACTGAATTTATTCTCTTGAGAAAAGGGGTTGGGAGGGGGGGGGTGATATGATCAACGTGTAGATTTACAGTTTCTTGCGAAAGTATTCGGCCCCCTTGAACTTTTCAACCTTTTGCCACATTTCAGGCTTCAAACATAAAGATATAAAATTTTTATTTTTTGTGAAGAATCACCAACAAGTGGGACACAATTGTGAAGTGGAACGAAATCTTTTGGATTTTTGAAACTTTTTTAACTAATAAAAAAATGGAAAGTGGGGCGTGCAAAATTATTCGGCCCCCTTGCGTTAATACTTTGTAGAGCCACCTTTTGCTGCAATTACAGCTGCAAGTCGCTTGGGGTATGTCTCTATCAGTTTTGCACATCGAGAGACTGAAATACTTGCCCATTCTTCCTTGCAAAACAGCTCGAGCTCAGTGAGGTTGGATGGAGAGCGTTTGTGAACAGCAGTTTTCAGCTCTTTTCACAGATTCTCGATTGGGTACAGGTCTGGACTTTGACTTGGCCATTCTAACACCTGGATACGTTTATTTGTGAACCATTCCTTTCTAGATTTTGCTGTATGTTTGGGATCATTGTCTTGTTGGAAGAT
The DNA here is from genome assembly GCF_042186555.1 of Aquarana catesbeiana. NCBI lineage: Eukaryota > Metazoa > Chordata > Amphibia > Anura > Ranidae > Aquarana > Aquarana catesbeiana. The sequence goes on along the minus strand of NC_133330.1, from coordinate 111,757,083 downwards.
AAATCCCCGTCCCAGTTTCAGGTCTTTTGCAGACTCCAACAGGTTTTCATCCAGAATGGTCCTGTATTTGGCTGCATCCATCTTCCCCTCAATTTTAACCATCTTCCCTGTCCCTGCTGAAGAAAAGCAGGCCCAAACCATGATGCTGCCACCACCATGTTTGACAGTGGGGATGGTGTGTTGAGTGTGATGAGCTGTGTTGCTTTTACGCCAAACATATCGTTTTGCATTGTGGCCAAAAAGTTTGATTTTGGTTTCATCGGACCAGAGCACCTTCTTCCACATGTTTGGTGTGTCTCCCAGGTGGCTTGTGGCAAACTTTAGACAAGACTTTTTATGGATATCTTTGAGAAATGGCTTTCTTCTTGCCACTCTTCCATAAAGGCCAGATTTGTGCAGTGTACGACTGATTGTTGTTCTATGGACAGACTCTCCCACCTCAGCTGTAGTTCTCTGCAGTTCATCCAGAGTGATCATGGGCCTCTTGGCTGCATCTCTGATCAGTCTTCTTCTTGTCTGAGCTGAAAGTTTAGAGGGACAGCCAGGTCTTGGTAGATTTGCAGTGGTCTGATACTCCTTCCATTTCAAAATGATCGCTTGCACAGTGCTCCTTGGGATGTTTAAAGCTTGGGAAATCTTTTTGTATCCAAATCCGGCTTTAAACTTCTCCACAATAGTATTACGGACCTGCCTGGTGTGTTCCTTGGTCTTCATGATGCTCTCTGCGCTTTCAACAGAACCCTGAGACTATCACAGAGCAGGTGCATTTATACAGAGACTTGATTACACACAGGTGGATTCTATTTATCACCATCAGTCATTTAGGACAACATTGGATCATTCAGAGATCCTCGCTGAACTTCTGGAGTGAGTTTGCTGCACTGAAAGTAAAGGGGCCGAATAATTTTGCACGCACCACTTTTCAGTTTTTTAATTGCTAAAAAAGTTTAAAATATCCAATAGATTTCGTTCCACTTCACAATTGTGTCCCACTTGTTGATTCTTCACAAAAAATTAAAATTTTATATCTTTATGTTTGAAGCCTGAAATGTGGCAAAAGGTTAAAAAGTTCAAGGGGGCCGAATACTTTCGCAAGCCACTGTAAATACTTGTGTGGTCCATATAGTGAACTTGGTGTTCACGTTAAGGTCATCAGAGGACAAGGGGGCACTCTTCATGTCTAGAGGAAAAGAGATTTAAAGTTTAACTGAAGACAAAACTTTTTTTTTTTTTTTTTTTTTTAGTTTTGAATAGGGTAAAGAGGGATTAGAACCCCTGTCAGTTTCATTGTGGTCTGTCCGACCTTTAGGGAGATTCACCCTGTTTATTTGTCCTGTTTTCCATTCTCATTGGAAGTAATAGTAAAAGAAAATCACAAATTTTAGGTTGTCCCCAGAAAAGTAATAGAGGGGAAATCTTCAAATGGGGACACTAGTTCTGGTGACCTGGTGTTCCCCAAGGAATTCCCTTTATTTGCAGGGTCTTCCTCTCACTTCCTGTTTGGCTATGGGAAAAGGAAATAAAGGAAAATATACTAATTTGGACAGAGATGGCGAAAAAAAAAAAAAAAAAAATCTGACGTGTTATAACCCTCCCTTTCTCTATCCAAAAGGAAAAAAAGTTATGCCTATATTTCTACTATAATCTTCAAATTCGGTAAGGCTTCTTCAGTTAGGCTACTTTCACACTGGAGCGTTGGGGGCATTGGCAGTATAGCGCCGCTATTTTGAGCTTTACCGTAGTTTTTGCAGAGGTTTAAAACCGCCTGCAAAGCGCCGCTGCAGCGGCTCTTGGCCGGCTGTTCGGTGGTGCTGCCCATTGATTTCAATGGGCAGGGGCACTTTAGGAGCGGTGCAAATATGCGGCTTGCAGCACTGCAAATATGCGGCTTGCAGGACTTTTTTTGGCGTCCTGCCAGTGCACCGCTCCAGTGTGAAAGCACTTTGGCTTTCACAATGAAGTGAGAGGAGAGGCTCTTTACAGGCTCTATTTTTAGTGCTATAGGCGCCTCAGTGTGAAAGCAGCTTAACTGTGAAAATGTGAAATAGGCTCCCTCAAGAGCTGGTTCTGTCCAGCTCAGTAGATTGCTTTAAAAAAGTCCTGGATTCTTTCCTAAATGTACATAATATAACTGGATACTAATCATTTTAGGTAAAGTTGATATCCGATTACTTCTCGGGGAGCAGGAAGGAATTTTTTCCCCTGCTGGAGCAAATTGGTTCATGATTTGTTGTGGCTTTTTTTGCCTTATTGTTTTTTTTCCATGTTGACCATGAGCTTATAGCAAAAAGTGGAATGCCAGGTCCTTAACCACTTCAATGCTGGGCACTTTCATCTCCTTCCTTCCCAGGCCAATTTTCAGCTTTCAGTGCTCTCGCACTTTCAATGAGAATTGCGCGGTCATGCAACACTACCCAAATGAAATTTTTATCATTTTGTACACACAAATAGAGCTTTCTTTTGGTGGTATTTATTCACGACTCCGTTTTTTATTTTTTGTGATATAAGCGGAAAAAAGAGCGGAAATTTCGAAAAAAAAACCCAATACTTTCTATTTTAAAAGAAATCCAATAAAATCTAATTTTGTCATAAATTTAAACCAAAATGTATTCTGCTACATGTCTTTGAAAAAAAAATCCGTTAAGTGTATAATAATTGGTTTGTGTGATCACGGACATATGTGCGCAGATGATCATTGGGACATATGATTTTACTGTTACATGTGTGTGGTGACAGTGTTTTGGGGACATTGTGTGGGGACACTGGGTCGGTTATCAGTGTGTAAAAAGCTGTAAAAACAGCTCATACTCACTGATCACCAGCCGGCTGCAGCGATCCACTGTCCTTTCCTCACTGACAACTTCCGTGTGAGGAGAGGAGAGCTGATAGCCTAGCAACTGGCTCTCTATCTACATCACTTGATGGCTGTGATTGGACACAGCCATCATGTGATCAGGAGGGCCAATCACAGAGCCTTCCTGCCAATAGGAGATGCGCCGTGTCCCCCTCCTCCTGGGGAACGTTCCTGAAGGTCCACTCAGGAGGAAGCACCCACCCGGCTGTATATGTGCAATGGCCGGGTGGGAGGTGGATAAGCAGTGGAAACTGTGCTGTGGTTTGTTCCCTATACGGACCTGGCAGCAAAAGGTTTAAGGTATTAGATATCCAGACTGTTTTAATGCAGGGGTAGACAACCTTTGAGAGGTTGAGATCTACCTTAATTTTTTTTTTTTAACTAGCAAGGACTAACTAAATAGTAAAACTATAAAAGATAATAAAACGAGTGTCACAGTAAAAAATATAAACTTAGCCTACATTTTAAAAGTGGATGTTGTCAGTAGTGCAGGTGACAGTGTCAGTAGGGCAGTGGGTGGTATCAGTAGGGCAGTATATGGTGTCAGTAGGGCAGGTGATAATGGCAATAGGGCAGTGGCTGGTGGCAGTAGAGCAGTGGATGGTGCCCCCCAAATAGCAGTGCCCTCTGCCCATTATAGGTCAAACCCTTCTTTCGCACAATAGTGACCTCTGCCCCCCCCCAAGCAGCAATGTGCTCTGCCCTCTTTATATAACCCACTATCCCCCCCCCCCCCCCCCCAACGCAGCAGTGTCAATGTCAGTACAGCAGTGGATTAATTCTCTTACCTATAGTGGTGTACATGGAGCAGAAGTGGGACACATCACAGCTCTGGACAAAGGGCGGTAGCTTGAGATGCTGGCAATTAACTTTCCATATTAACAAGCTGTTGCCTGGTTTCTACGACCGCCTAGCAACCAATCATCTACCAGTTAACTTAAAAAGTTAACTTGGCAAGCTCTTGCCCACCGTTCTGAACAGTGCTGCCTTCCGATTTCTGCTGTGCTGTGTGGTGAGATAAGCGCAGTGGAGGATGCTGGAAGGGAAGACTGGCACCAAGGTGCGGGAGTCGATAAAGCAGAGTGTTAATGATTGACCCGTCACCCACCCGCGGTCGACGGGTTGATCGCGATTGATGGGTTGGCGACCCACGGTTTAAAGTATTACACGTTTACACAGTGAAAATGTTGGCATTGCAAAATTTGTGTGGAGAACCAATCCAGTATAATTTCTGCCTTTTAGAAAATATTTTATGCTGAAAGTCTATTTCAGTTCAAAGTATTACGTACCTCAGACTGTGATTTAGGTTGATTGTAATGATTATCCGATTTATATTCTTTCAGGCATCCAAACATGTGCCACAGCTTATACCAGTATTACCTCCTGGCAATCACCTGCTGTCAACATTGGGACCTGCTAGCCTTCCAGTATCATCCAGCCTGCCGCCTGCTTCTTTTGGTTTGCTGGACACTCTGAAACCACTAGTGGTGCCAGCCAAATCGCCTCTAAAGCCCTCTTTTAATATACACTTGGATACTCTGGACAGATTTGATTGCACACGGGAGACATTGGATAGCCTGGACACTTTTGTAAATGGTAAGGGTTAGCAATAAAGTAAGATAAGAACCAGAGGTGAAGTCTTTGGCAGAGGAATCTCGCTGGTATCTTGGGCAAGAAATAAACCTGTATTATTTGATGGCAGATGCCTGAACATGTTTGAGTTTACCATAGTTTTTAGTGTACTTTCATGTATCCCCTGTTGGTGATATCAGTGTTGCTAGGGGTTTGATGTACTGATCTTTCCTGAGGAATTCTATAATACCCTTTTAAGTTCTACTGCTGCCCACAGGAGGATTGGAGACTGGCAAAAAATAAAACTGTAGGCCAGCCCAGAATAACCCCTCCCACTACCAGCATGCCTCATTTTTTTGCTAGTGTCCTAGGAGGATGCACATTTTCTTCTTGCCTCTGCTGAGAAAAGTTTAACCTATTTTTATTTCCTAGCTTTTCTTTTCTTTTCTTCAATTCAATTTCTTTTTTCTCTTGAATCAAGAATCTTCACTACATTGAGCTGAGCTGGCCTTAGCAATTGTAGCTATTAAGAACATTTCTTCAACCTAGCTTTCGAGTGCTATGTCCAGACCCAGCTGGACTGAATGTAGCATAGCTAGCCTGAGAATGACCTTCGGGCACTAGGTTCCACTTAAAGCGGAGTTCCACCCATTTTTGCAACTTGTTCTTAAAGGAATGACCACCACTTATTATTGTACAACAATTAACAAAAAAGTGATTAGTTTTTTTTTTTTTTTTTAATAACAAACATATACATAACTCCACTGTGCAGTTGGTTTTGCACAGTGTGGCCCCGAACTCTGTCTTCTGAGGTCCCCCGGCGGCGTTCGCGGCTCCTTCTCGCATCGGTAAACCCCTTGGGAGAAGCGCTCTCCCTAGGGGTTACCGCGCAGGTGAGCTCCGGAGTCCAGAATTTGCGTACATAGACACAGAATGCCAGACTTGGCCCCCGCCCCCCGGCGCCCGCGTCATTGGATTTGATTGACAGCAGCGGGAACAAATGGCTGTGCTGCTATCAATCTATCCAATCAAGAGCCAAGAACCCCGGGCAGACAGGAAGGAAGAGCGCGTCGCCGCCGAGGGAATGAATGGGCTCAGGTGATTACAACGGGGGAGCTGGGGGGGGGGTGATCACTGTCAGAAGTTTTTTCACCTTAAGGCATAGGATGCTTTAAGGTGAAAAAACATGAGGGTTTACAACCCCTTTAAATTAAGTACCTTGTGTACTTCCATCCCAGCGTCGCGGCCCAGGGCATCATATCCTGCTGCTCCCCCCGCTGCCTTTTGGGACCTGTGTGTGTCCCAGAAGACGGGGCCATTCAGAAAGCGCCACAGGAATCCAGCGGTGAAGGCTCCACTGTTGGTTTCCCTTGGTTAGAATGGCGGCGTCTGCACCCGATCCGATGGACATATCGGCCTTGGGGGGTCGACATTGTGGGCTCCCTGGACAGGTAAGTGTCCCTATTAAAAGTCAGCAGCTACAGTGTTTGCAGCTGCTGACCTTTAAAAAAAAAAATTGCAGCTGGAACACTGCTTTAAGGCACTTTCCAGACCCCTTTCTTGTAACCTTTTAGCCACAAAGTGCTTTTCTGGTCCAAAGCCGTTAGGTAATGCCTGTCTATTAGGCTCTGTGGGTAGGCCGGTTGGGCTGAGCGCTGGGAGCTTCCTTATTGCTTGGACTGATAACTGCTTTTAAATTTCCTGTGTTACATAGAAGGTGAGGTCAAAAAAGACACAAGTCCATCAAGTCCAACCTATGTGTGTGATTATATGTCGGTATTACCTTGTATATCCCTGTATGTTGTGGTCATTCAGGTGATTATCTAATAGTTTCTTTAAACTATTGATGTCCCCCACTGAGACCACCGTCTGTGGAAAGGAATTCCACATCCTTACCGCTCTTACAGTAATGAACCCTCTACGTAGTTTAAGGTTAAACCTCTTTTCTTTTCATTTTAATGAGTGGCCACGTGTCTTGTTAAACTCCTTTCCGCGAAGTTTTTTTATTCCTATTGTGGGGTCACCAGTATGGTATTTGTAAATTGAAATCATATCCCTCCTCTCAAGCATCTCTTCTCCAGAGAATAAGTTCAGTGCTCGCAACCTTTCCTCATAAATAATATCCTCCAGACCCTTTATTAGCTTTGTTGCCCTTCTTTGTACTCGCTCCATTTCCAGTACATCCTTCCTGAGGACTGGTGCCCAGAACTGGACAGCATACTCTAGGTGCGGCCAAACCAGAGTCTTGTAGAGCGGGAGAATTATCATTTTATCTCTGGAATTAATCCCCTTTTTAATGCATGCCAGTATTCTGTTTGTTTTATTAGCAGCAGCTTGGCATTGCATGTCATCTACTAGGACCCCCAGGTCCTTTTCCATCCTAGATTCCCTCCAGAGGTTCTCCCCCAGTGTATAGATTGCATTCATTTTTTTGCCACCCAAATGCATTATTTTACATTTTTCTACATTGAACCTCATTTGCAATGTAGTTGCCCACCCCAATAATTTGTTCAGATCTTTTTGCAAGGTTTCCACATCCTGTGGAGAAGTTATTGCCCTGCTTGGCTTAGTATAGTCCGCAAATACAGAGTCTGAACTGTTTACCCCATCCTCCAGGTCGTTTATGAACAAATTAAACAGGATTGGTCTCAGCACAGAATCCTGGGGGACCCTACTACCCACCCCTGACCATTCCGAGTACTCCCCATTTATCACCACCCTCTGAACTTGCTCTTGTAGCCAGTTTTCAATCCATGTACTCACCTTATGGTCCATGCCAACGGACCTTATTTTATACAGTAAACCTTAATGGGGAACTGTGTCAAATGCTTTTGCAAAATCCAGATTCACCATGTCTGCGGGCCTTCCTTTATCTAGATGGCAACTCACCTCCTCATAGAAGGTTAATAGATATGGTTTGGGAAGAACGATTATTCATGAATCCATGCTGATTACTGCTAATGATACCGTTCTCATTACTAAAATCTTGTATATAGTCCCTTATCATCCCCTCCAAGAGTTTGATGTTAGGCTATTGATGTTAGGCTAACTGGTCTGTAATTCCCAGGGATGTATTTTGGGCCTTTTTTTAAATATTGGTGCTACATTGGCTGTTCTCCAATCAGCTGGTACCATTCCAGTCAGTAGACTGTCAGTAAAAATTAGGAACAATGGTCTGATAATTACCTGACTGAGTTCCCCAAGCACCCTCTGGTGCAAGCCATCTGGTCCCGGTGATTAATGTAAAGTTTCCCAAGTCTAATTTTAATTCTGTCCTCAGTTAACCATGGAGGTGCTTCCTGTGCTGTTTCATGAGGATAAACACTGCAATTTTGGTTACTGAAGTCGTGAAGACTGAGAAGAATAAATTCAATACCTTCGCCATCTCCCTATCCTTTGTAACCAGATGCCCTTCCTCATTCTTTATGGGGCCAATATGGTCTGTCCTTCTTTTTTACCGTTTACATACTTAAATACTTTCTTGGGATTTTTTTTTGCTTTCCTCCGCTATGTGTCTTTCATGTTCTATCTTCGCTGTCCTTATTGCACCCTTACATTTCTTGTTGAATTCTTTACAAAGTCTGAATGCTTATAATAATCCCTCAACCTTCTATTTTTTGAATGCCTTTTCCTTTGCTTTTATATGCATTTTTACTTTGGAGTTAAGCCATCCAGGACTTTTGTTCACTCTTTTAAATTTATTACCCATGGGATGCATTGGCTAATGCTCTTAAAGCAAACCCATATCTCCTGCGTGTTCTTTGTTCCTAAGATTTTATCCCAATTTATGCCTTCTAGCAAGGTTTGTAGTTTAGGGAAGTTGGCTCTTTTGAAATTCAGTGTCTTTGTATTCCCCTTATGTTTCCTATTTGTGGGATTTATACTGAAGCCAATTGACTTGTGATCGCTGTTACCTAAATTGCCCCATATACATCCATGATCAGGTCTGTATTGTTGGTAATCAGTAGATCCAGTAATGCTTTATTTCTAGTTGGTGTATCTACCATCTGACCCATAAAATTGTTCTGCAAGACATTTAGGAACTGGCGAGCCTTAGATGAATGCGTGGTTCCCTCTGCCCAGTCTGTCTGGATAATTAAAATCCCCCATTATGATAACACTTCCTATCCTTGCTGCCCATCCTTGTGATAGATCTGTCTCCCCTTCCTCCCTCAGGTTAGGGGGCCCATAGCATACTCCCAGTATTATTTTCCTGTTGGCTTCATCCCTTTGGAGCTCTACCCATAAGGATTCCACCTCCTCCCTAGCTCTCTTAGTGATGTCATCTCTCACATTCACTTGTACATTATTGTTGATATATAGGCATACCCCTCCCCCTTTTTTGCCCCCTCTATCCTTGCGATAAAGGGTATACCCTTGAATGTTTGCCAGCCAATCATGAGAGCTGTTGAACCAGGCCTCTGAAATTCCCACAAAATCCAAATCCTCCTCATACAACAGTATCTCTAGTTCACCCATGTTGTCTGCCAGGCTCCTGGCATTGGTAAACATGCCACGTTGTTTAGACCGGTCGCATATTATCCTCTTATTGGGTTTTCCAAGATTGCAGCTAGGACTTGCTACTATACTTACATTGGGTTTATGTACTTTGGTCAACCTACCACTAATGCCCCCAATACTACCCTCTGGAATATGTTCCGCGCTGACTATCTCTACCACTGCCCCCCACCCCCCGTCGCCTGGTTTAAAAACACCTCTAACTTTTTGGGCCTCTTGACTCCCAGCTGATCTGCACCCTCCTCGTTTAGGTGTAGTCCATCCCTTCTATAGTACTGGTAATCGATTGAGAAGTTTTGACAGTTTTTACTGTGGAAGGGGTTAACACACAGGGACTGAGCTCTGATGTCATAAACTGGGTTTAATTTCAGCCATGTTTTTCTGTGATTCAACATCCAGCAAGCATCTCCCTGTTGCTTCTCCTGAAAGAGCCACATGGAATGCCCATCTCCAGTTTGTTCCTTCTGCCTACAGTGACTGTTCTTTAGCCATCTGACCCTCACTAGCTACTAGCAATCTGGGTTTTTCTGGGTACCTGAGGCCTTGCTTCATACTGTGAGCTTAGTTGCATCACTGCCAAAAAGATTATATTACATATCTGTATCTAAACTCAAAGGCGATGGTCCTGCTGTAATGATTACCTCAGCTCACGCTCCCCTTACAGTTCCAGGGATGTTTGTCTTTTACCTTCTGAATTTACCGATGTCTGCAATCTGTAATCCTGCTTCCCTATGGTTATAGGGTCCACCTGTCACTGGATTCCTCAGCTCTGCCAAGTTAGGCTGTGTGCTCTGCCTTATCGTCCGGGGCTCTACTACAGTCACACAAGACTCTGACAAATTCACCCAGTTCCTTGCTGATACTGGTCCACAGAGGCTCAAAGCGTGCTCTTGCATTGTCCTCTGCAGAGTTCATTGCTGATTTAAGGCCCCCTCAGTCTCTCCCATATAAGCTTGTTTTTAAAGAATTGCAGCCTTTTATTATCACCTAAAGATTTACAATAACCATTTTGTCTCTTATTGATGAAGTACTTAGTAGTCTGTGCATGAAAGATCAGCTTGTTGCCTCAAGTTTTAGGTTGTTTATAGCCCCTACAGCTGAAAAGATCTTCACATTACACCTGCTCTTTGTGGTAATTTTGTCTGGGTCTTGGATGCACCCCTGAAAACCCCCTGCTTACTGGATCTGGTTCCTGTTTGGGTAGGAGTTTAAACCCTTCCCGCCGAGCGTACGTAGATGTGTGTACTCGGCTTTCCGGGTTTATACCGGGATGATGCCCGCATCTGCAGGCATCATCCCGGTACCATGTTGTAGAGCGGGCGATCGGCTATCCATGTATAACTACCGATGCTGCTAAAAGCCGCTCGGCTGTTATACCGGCGGAGCGGGAGGCGTCCCTCCCGCCGCCTCCCGCTGCTCTTACCGGGCCTCCCGATCCACCGGGAATGCCCGATCGATGATCCACCGCCTCCGGCGGCTAGTGACAGTCTGGAACTAAGTCGTGCACGGCTTCGTTCCAGCCTTCTAATTGTAAACGCGGAAGCGACGTCATGACGTCACTTCCGTTTACTCGGCTGCAAATGGCGCCGGTTTAAAAAAAAATATACAGTGTTCAGAATCACCGTTTTCGGCAATCTGAATACTGTGAAGTGCAAAGGAGGGATTTGGAGGTCTTTTAGACCCCCGATCCCTCCATAAAGAGTACCTGTCACCACCTATTACTGTCACAAGGGATGTTTACATTCCTTGTGACAGCAATAAAAGTGATCAAAATTTTTTTTTTTAAAAAAAAAACACAATTTCTAAAAATAAAACAAATAAGGAAAAAAAAATATTTTTAAAGCGCCCCCGTACCCGCAAGCTCACGCGGCAAAGAATCCGCATACGGAAATCGCGCCCACATATGTAAAAGGTGTTCAAATCACACATGTGAGGTATCACCACGATCGTCAGAGCGAGAGCAATAATTCTAGCACTAGACCTCCTCTGTAACTCTAACCTGGTAACCGTAAAAAAATTTAAAGCATCGCCTATGGAGATTTCTAGGTACCGTAGTTTGTCGCCATTCCATGAGTGCGTGCAATTATAAAGTGTGACATGTTTGGTATCTATTTACTCAGCGTAACATCATCTTTCACATTATGCAAAAAAATTGGGCTAACTTTACTGTTTGTTTTTTTTTAATTCATGAAAGTGTCCCTTTTCCCAAAAATTTGCGTTTAAAACACCACTGCACAAATACCGTGTGATAAAAAATATTGCAACAATCGCCATTTTATTCTCTAGATTCCCTGCTAAAAAAATATATATAATATTTGGGGGCTTTAATTTTCTATCAAAAAATACGGATTTTAACTTGTAAACACCAAATGTCAAAAATAGGCTTAGTCATGAAAGGGATAACCAGTGGCCTATACCCACTGTGGATCTGCCATTGACCCACCTTAAAGTGAAAGTAAACCCATCAATTTAACAGTTTCAAAAGTTGAAGATTAAGCAGAGACCAAGAAGGCAGCTTCCTTGGCTAAAAAAAAAAACGATTTGGAGGGTTTTCTTCCACTTTAACAGGGATCCACTTAGCTGGTAGAATATGCTCTTACATTTAATGGTTCTACTGACCAACAGCTAGAATCCCTTTTTAAACAAGTTTTTGGGCGAGCCTTGCTCTTCACCCTATTTTGGCTGTGACATTAGTTTGTCAAACTGTGGAAAATGGTCTAAATCGTTCCAATGGGATCTCTGCTGCAACAGTAGATTCTTTTTTGATGGAATGTGTGGAACAGATGTCTTATGCTTCAGCTGTGATAGCCTGTCTTTAAGCATCTAGGCTTTTTTCCCATACAAGTCTGTATACCAGTGTTTCTTAACCTTTTGTTCTTCAAGGCACCCTTTAAAATTCTGTACATCTCAGGGGGCCCCATTCTAAATTGTAAAAAAAAAACTAAACTGAATAAGCCTTCCAGTTCAGGGTTTGATGTGGACTTTACACCCCACCTTCAAGAAGATCCTGACATTGTTGAACACTTCTATACTACCATCTGGAGTTCCAGAATAGGCAAATCCCCAAATATCCCCCCTCAAAAAAGTGTATTTTTTCCAAAAAAAGGGTGCTTGTAAGACCGCTGCGCAAATACGGTGTGACAGAGTATCGCAACAGCCGCCATTTTATTCTCTAGGGTGTTAGGAGAAAAAATGTATGTTTGGGGGTTCCAAGTAATTTTCTAGCAGAAAAACCTGTTTTTAACTTGTAAACAACAAATCTCAGAAAGAAGCTCGGTCCTTAAGTGGTTAAACTTAATAAAGTTGGGTTTCATTATTTAATGCTCGCCTTTATTCTGTTGGGAAAACAAAAAGTGGTATAGATATATAGATAGAGATATCCCGATCGCTAATCTCTAAAGTGATTACACCCCTCACATTTTTAGAAATATTTTATTATATCTTTTCATGTGATGACCCTTTGCTACAATATAAAGTAGTGAGTGTACAGCTTGTATAACAGTGTAAATTTGCTGTCCCCTCAAAATAACTAGACACACAGCCATTGTCTAAACCGCTGGCAACAAAAGCGAGTACGCCCATAGGCATTAGGGTGTGCACCCCAAAGCTCAAACACACGTGTGTGTGTGTGTGTGTGTGTGTGTGTGTGTGTATATGTATGTGTATATATTATGCATTGGGAAGATGTCCCTTTTTACTGCATGTCCTGTGTGACCCAACAGGAAGTGAGAAGTAGTCTCCCTAAAGTGCTAAGCCAGAACAAGTCCTCATTGGACTAATTCATTTTTTGGCTGACTTTTTTTTTATTCTGTTGACAGCACTCTAAGTTTGAATTGACCCTTGCTCTCACCCACACCGACATTCGCAATCAACACAAATAGAAAGTGTGAATATCCAGAAAGCAAAACAAACAAGTCTTGCTGTCTGTTGGTGTGTGTTGCTGTCTGTTGGTGTGTGTTGCTGTCTGTTGGTGTTTGCTGGGTTGCATTTTGGGGACTTTTCCTTTTAGTTTTTAATTTGCCTTTTGCTGTCACTTTTTAAATAGCTTTTTCTTTTTTTTTTTTTCTTGTTTCATCAGTCTATCAATTAAGGGGTGTGGTTAATTGCTCACAGGTTCCTATTTAACTTGTTGTAGGACTCAGTCTGAGCGTGCTCAGTTTGAAGCTGTGGAGCTTGGTGTAAGTGGAGCTGGATTAAGTGGGATTTAAAAACAAGTGTTAGAGTATACAAGTCTTGCTGTCTGTTGGTGTGTGTTGCTGTCTGTTGGTGTGTGTTGCTGTCTGTTGGTGTGTGTTGCTGTCTGTTGGTGTTTGCTGGGTTGCATTTTGGGGACTTTTCCTTTTAGTTTTTAATTTGCCTTTTGCTGTTAAGTGGGAGTTAAAAACAAGAGTTTAAAACAGGAGGTTATAACAGGGGTCATAGTACCTGTGTAGTGTGAGTATCTGAGTGTTGTCTGAGTAGTGTGTGTGGATCGTTAGTACTTGTGTATTGTGTACCTGTGTATTGTCTTGTCGTGTACCTGTGTATTGTCTTGAGTATTAGTGCCAGGAAGCTAGTTGTTAGGTAATTTGGACAGGGTAAAATCCCCAAATCCTCACCAAATTTAATAGGTACGATGCCCGGCGGGTGTGGAGAGGCGACTCTTTGTACATCTTGCCGCATGTATGCGTTCCTTGATCATCCGATTGAGGGCGAATACTGCTGTGCAAAATGTAAGCACATTGTTTCCCTGGAAGCCCAGGTTCTGAATCTGGGGAAGCAACTGTCAGCACTGAGAAGTCCCTCCATACTAAAGGTGAGCCAGGAACGTACACGGCAGGTGCCGGCAGGGGCCAGCACAGAGGCGGGTGGAGACAAAGAGGTGCAGGCACTAGCAAAGAGTAGATGGGTGAGAGTCAGGAGGGGTAGAGGGGGAAGTGCCAGGGAGGCCGATCCAGGACTGGAGCATCCCAATAAGTACGCTCCATTAAGTGACATTGGTGAAACCAGTCAGGGACCAGCACTGCTGGAGATGAGGGACTCTCCTAGCTGCCAGGGGAAGAACTCCTCCAGTGAGAGTGGGGGGGCAGCAAAGGGAAAGGAAAGACAGATTCTGGTGGTAGGGGACTCAATTCTTAGAAGGACAGAGAGGGCAATCTGTAACCAAGACCTGAAGCGCCGAACAGTATGTTTTCTACCGGGCGCTCGGGTTCGGCACATCACGGATCTTGTGGACAGATTACTGGGAGGGACTGGGGAAGACCCGGCTGTCATGGTGCACGTTGGCACCAATGACAAAGTCAGAGGCAGATGGAGTGTCCTAAAGAACGATTTTAGGGACTTAGGAGCTAAATTGAGGAAAAGGACCTCCAAGGTAGTGTTCTCAGGAATACTACCGGTACATCGAGCCACACCAGAGAGGCAGAGGGAGATTAGGGAAGTAAACAAGTGGCTGAAGAGCTGGTGTAGTAAGGAGGGGTTTGGGTTCCTGGAGGACTGGGCCGACTTCTCAGTCGGTAACCGGTACTATAGAAGGGACGGACTGCACCTAAATGAGGAGGGTGCAGATCTGCTGGGAATGAAGATGGCCAAAAAGTTAGAGGGGTTTTTAAACTAGGCGATGGGGGGGGGGGGGGAGGGTCCAGAGACAGTGATAGCCAGCGCGGAAGATATTCCAGAGGGTAGTATTGGGGGCATTAGTGGTAGGTTAACCAAAGCACAAAAACACAAGGTGAGTATAGTAGCAAGTCCAAGTTGCAATCTTGAAACACCCAATACGAGGACAATATGCGACCGATCTAAACTATGTGGCATGTTCACCAATGCCAGGAGCCTGGCGGACAAGATGGGTGAACTAGAGATACTGTTGTACAAGGAGGATTTGGATTTTGTGGGAATTTCAGAGACCTGGTTCAACAGCTCTCATGATTGGCTGGCAAACATTCAAGGGTATACCCTATACCGCAAGGACAGAGAGGGTAAAAAAGGGGGAGGGGTATGCCTATATATCAAGAATAATGTACAAGTGAATGTGAGAGATGACATCACTGAGGGGGCTAGGGAGGAGGTGGAATCTTTATGGGTAGAGCTCCAAAGGGATGAAGCTAAGGGGAAAATAATACTGGGAGTATGCTATAGGCCCCCTAACCTGAGGGAGGAAGTGGAGACGGATCTCCTATCACAAATTGGATTAGCAGCAAGGATGGGAAGTGTTATCATAATGGGGGATTTTAATTATCCAGACATAGACTGGGCGGAGGGAACCGCGCATTCATTTAAGGCTCGCCAGTTCCTTAGTGTCTTGCAGGACAATTTTATGGGTCAGATGGTAGACGCACCAACTAGAAATAAAACATTACTAGATCTACTGATTACCAACAATACAGACCTGATAACAGATGTGGAAATACAGGGCAATTTAGCTAACAGCGATCACAGGTCAATTAGTTTCAGTATAAATCACACAAATAGGAGACATGAAGGGAACACAAAGACACTGAATTTCAAAAGAGCCAACTTCCCTAAACTACAAACCTTGCTAAAAGGCATAAATTGGGATAAAATATTAGGAACAAAGAATACGGAGGAGAGATGGGTTTGCTTTAAGAGCATATTAAATAAGGGCATTAGCCAATGTATCCCATTGGGTAATAAATTTAAAAGAGCGAACAAACATCCTGGATGGCTTAACTCCAATGTAAAAATGCATATAAAAGGAAAGGAGAAGGCCTTCAAAAAATACAAGGTTGAGGGATCATCCACAGCATTCAGAATTTATAAAGAATGCAATAAGAAATGTAAGGGTGCAATTAGGATGGCTAAGATAGAACATGAAAGACACATAGCGGAGGAGAGCAAAAAAAAATCCCAAGAAATTCTTTAAGTATGTAAACAGTAAAAAAGGGAGGATAGACCATATTGGCCCCATAAAGAATGAGGAAGGACATCTGGTTACAAAGGATGGGGAGATGGCAAAGGTATTGAATTTATTCTTCTCCTCAGTCTTCACGAGTGAATCGGGGGGCTTCAGTAACCAAAACTGCAGTGTTTATCCTCATGACACAACACAGGAAGCACCTACATGGTTAACAGAGGACGGAATTAAAATTAGACTTGAGAAACTTAACATTAATAAATCACCGGGACCAGATGGCTTGCATCCGAGGGTACTTAGGGAACTCAGTCAGGTGATTGCCAGACCGTTGTTCCTAATTTTTACAGACAGTCTATTGACTGGAATGGTACCAGCTGATTGGAGAAAAGCCAATGTAGCACCAATATTTAAAAAGGGCCCAAAAAACATCCCTGGAAATTACAGACCAGTTAGCCTAACATCAATAGTATGTAAACTCTTGGAGGGGATGATAAGGGACTATATACAAGATTTTAGTAATAAGAATGATATCATTAGCAGTAATCAGCATGGATTCATGAAGAATCGTTCTTGCCAAACCAATCTATTAACCTTCTATGAGGAGGTGAGTTGCCATCTAGATAAAGGAAGGCCCGTAGACGTGGTGTATCTGGATTTTGCAAAAGCATTTGACACAGTTCCCCATAAACGTTTACTGTACAAAATAAGGTGCGTTGGCATGGACCATAGGGTGAGTACATGGATTGAAAACTGGCTACAAGGGCGAGTTCAGAGGGTGGTGATAAATGGGGAGTACTCGGAATGGTCAGGGGTGGGTAGTGGGGTTCCCCAGGGTTCTGTGCTGGGACCAATCCTATTTAATTTGTTCATAAACGACCTGGAGGATGGGATAAACAGTTCAATCTCTGTATTTGCAGACGATACTAAGCTAAGCAGGGCAATAACTTCTCCGCAGGATGTGGAAATCTTGCAAAAAGACCTGAACAAATTAATGGGGTGGGCGACTACATGGCAAATGAGGTTCAATGTAGAAAAATGTAAAATAATGCATTTGGGTGGCAAAAATATGAATGCAATCTATACACTGGGGGGAGAACCTCTGGGGGAATCTAGGATGGAAAAGGACCTAGGGGTCGTAGTGGATGATAGGCTCAGCAATGGCATGCAATGCCAAGCTGCTGCTAATAAAGCAAACAGAATATTGACATGCATTAAAAGGGGGATCAACTGCAGAGATAAAACGATAATTCTCCCGCTCTACAAGACTCTGGTCCGCCCGCACCTGGAGTATGCTGTCCAGTTCTGGGCACCAGTCCTCAGGAGGGACGTACTGGAAATGGAGCGAGTACAAAGAAGGGCAACAAAGCTAATAAAGGGTCTGGAGGATCTTAGTTATGAGGAAAGGTTGCGAGCACTGAACTTATTCTCTCTGGAGAAGAGACGCTTGAGAGGGGATATGATTTCAATTTACAAATACTGTACTGGTGACCCCACAATAGGGATAAAACTTTTTCGCAGAAGAGAGTTTAATAAGACTCGTGGCCACTCATTACAATTAGAAGAAAAGAGGTTTAACCTTAAACTACGTAGAGGGTTCTTTACTGTAAGAGCGGCAAGGATGTGAAATTCCCTTCCACAGGCGGTGGTCTCAGAGGGGAGCATTGATAGCTTCAAGAAACTATTAGATAATCACCTGAATGACCGCAATATACAGGGATATGTAATGTAATACTGACACATAATCACACACATAGGTTGGACTTGATGGACTTGTGTCTTTTTTCAACCTCACCTACTATGTAACTATGTAACCTAACAGCGGTTTTTTACCTTTCAGTACTCAAAGAAACAAAACAAAAAAAATAACAAAAACAAAGTTTTGGCTTTAGATATTCTTTAACTACATTCTACAGTGAGCAGCCAATATATTATCTACTTTATACCCCCCATGTAACAGAAGAAACGTATCCCTCTACCTCCAACAGCTTGATTTGTTTGTTTTTTTTTTTTGTTTTGTTTTTTATCAAAATAAATTTTATTGCGTATAAAAGACAATGCAGATGTCACATACAAGGTGCAACAGGCACCACCATGGTAAAACAGGATACATATAAGTGTCTGACAAATCGCACTAGTAGCTGGAGTATTGCCAAACGAAGTTGCATGCACTAAGAACATGAATTTATGTAATAACTTGCTAGCATAGGCATCAGGAGAGTCCGCTAATTAGCCTTATTAACAGGTTTTGAAAAAAGAAAAAGTTGGCATTAGTCAACACAAGTAGAAGAGTCGTCCACCCATCTGTCCCAAATTTTGTTAAATTTACCAGGGCATCCTTGGTGAGAGTAGAGGACTTTTTTGTAGGGAAGAGTGAGATTCACGGCCCTCTTCCACTGCTTAATTGTAGGGGAGGCAGGTCTAAGCCATAGCTGGGCAATTTGCATTCTAGCAGTGAATAGGGTCTCCTGTAGAAATATCGTGAGGTACTTCTCGTTCTCAGATATGTGAAGGAGACCGAGAAGACATTGGCGTGGGCACAGTGTTCGGGGAGAGCCCATGCGATCAAGAAGAAATTTAATGACCTGTGTCCAGTATTGCTGGATATGTGGACAGGACCAGATGAGATGGTAAAAGGTACTGTTGGTATCGCCACACCTGGGGCAGGCTTGGTCAGTGTCTGGTTTGTATCTGGACAGACGGGAAGGAGTAATGTGACAGTTTAGGTGGGACTTTTTTAGAGACTTCTAGTATTTCCCCCCACTGCTCATCCTCTATCCCACCCAGGTCAGCTTCCCACCTAGTTTTCAGCTGGTATGCGTGGGCGGTGGCACGGTAGGTAGAAGAAGGTGATTGTACAAGGCAGAAATTAATTTCTTGGGATCCTCACCAAGGATCACATCCGCCAAGTCCACCGACTCCAGTCTAGGAATAGAAACATTAAATTAAGATTGAAGGGCATGGCGGACCTGTAGGTTTTGAAAGAGCATATGGTTGGGGAGATCAAATTCCTCTTTGAGGGCTTGGAATGGCTTAATGGCACCGTCAGCAATAAGTTGAGACAGGTATATGATTCTCCTGGCAATCCATATTTTGTGGTCGGGGATGGTCATTAGTTCTGAAAGGTGGGGATTATCCCAAAGTGGCGTGTGAGTATGCAGGGGCGGGGCTCCAGTAATGGTTTGCGCTAGTTGCCAGATTTTGCTGTGGTGCAATAGCATATGCCTCCTGTCGCCTAAGCGAGACAGGCCCCGATGTTTACAGAAGAGTATCTGGAAAGGATGGACCACTACGTCAGTAGCCGCCATACACACTAGTGTAGAGTAGCGGCGTTTGTCGTGTCTATTAAGGTAGTAGAGGTGAGACAGTTGGGAGGCTATGTAGTATAGTGCCAGGTCGGGAAAAGCGGTCCCCCCCAGATTGACTGGGCGTCTCAAGGTCTGCCATGACAGTTTATGCCTGGAGGAACCCCAGATAAATGTGTTAAGAATGGATTCCATATTTCTGAACATATGGGCTGGGATGTATAGCGGGGCGTGCCAGTAGAGGTAGAGTAGCTTGGGGAGAAGAATCATTTTTACTAGTTTGATACGGCCCATGATTCCAAGAGGGAGTCTGGACCAGACCTGGGTTTTGTGTTTAAAGCGGAGTTCCACACAAAAATGGAACTTCCGCTTTTCGGAACCCTCCCCCCCTCCGGTGTCACATTTGGCACCTTTCAGGAGGGAGGGGGGTGCAGATACCTGTCTAAGACAGGTATTTGCACCCACTTCCGGCATAGACTCCCATGGGAGTCTACGCTTCTTCCTGTCCCCACTGCGCTGTCTCCTGGGAACACACAGCTCCCAGGAGAGAGCGGGGACCACTTGGAACGCGCAGCGCGACTCGCGCATGCGCAGTAGGGAACCAGGAAGTGAAGCCGCAACGCTTCACTTCCTGATTCTCTCACCTAGGATGGCGGTAGCAGCTGCCGAGAACCGAGCAGGTTCTCCGCGTCCCCTGCCGACATCGCTGGACCCTGGGACAGGTAAGTGGCCATGTATTAAAAGTCAGCAGCTGTAGTATTTGTAGCTGCTTGCTTTTAATATTTTTTTTTTTTGGCGGTGTGGGTGAACCCCCGCTTTAAGATGATCATATAGTGCAGGGATTTGCCTCTGCCTCTAGGTGTCATACTTGTGGCTGTCAGAGTCTTGCTTTGCCTCATGGAACTTGTAGTTCTGCAACAGCTGGAGGTCCACTAATTGCATATCCCTGATATAGTGGTTCCAAATTTAACCGTGTGTAGTCTGCAAGGGAGCGGGAGCACTGTACACCCAAATATTTAACTTGGTCGGTCCTCACCAGGGGGAGGAGAGCCTTCTGTGCGGCAGTAGGGGCAGTAACGTCTATAGGGAGTATTTGAGATTCATTTTTTATTTATTTCTTTATCGTACATCATAGGACACAGGGCCTCAAGTAATTACTTGGTGGTGGGTTATGGGCCTACCTTCAGGTGTTGACACTGGTATACAAGAAGATGACTCCCCTATATAACCCCTCCTCCTTCCAGGAGTCCTCAGTTTTTTCGCCAGTGTCTAAGGTGTTGGTCACGAGTGAAGATGTGCTCTGAGGAGCTCCAGGGAGGGATCCATGCTGGATTTAAAAAACCTCCACAACCGGATCCATCCTCGCCACTGAGACCATAGGATGGTACCTGGGCCTCGCATTGAAGAACGAGGTTTTGCCTGTAAGCTTCTCTTTGAGAGCTGGACCCTAGGAACCAGGACTCTTTTTGGTTTTTCATACTACCTAAAGTTGTTCCTGAGGGGTGCTATACCGGTCCAAAGGGGTTACAGCAGTAGTTTATGAACACACAAAACCAGCCATTTGCATTTTTTTGTATAAAGTGAAGTCTTCCTTTAAAACTAGGAGCCTAACAAACACTGCTGATAAAAATTTCCCTCCCCCTCCCCTCTCCTCCTGGAGAGGTGCGGTAACAGCTGACACTTATGTGTAATCGGGTTCTCACCTGAGGCTTAACACAGATGCTCTCAGTTCATATGCTGAAGACAGAAGTCTGTCACACTAAGAGACACAGGAGCGCTGGGCATGTAAAGGTGTGTAAACAGATATTTTCAGCACAGGAAATATTATGGTACTCAGCATCAAAGGCTGATCCTTATGGCAACATTGTTTTCTTTTGCTAAAACTATTGTTCAGCTAATACCATAATTTGTTAAAATGCCTCTGCTGTTGTGGTTAGCACATTTGATTTCCAGTGTACCACAAAAGTACCAAGGATTCCACCCCCAGGCGCTGGGAACTCCAGTCATGCCTCCACACTGTCATCCTCTCCAGAGATACCTGACATGGCAAGCCAGGGTGAATCATTGGAAGCAATTGGTGGTGCAACTGCTTCTCACACTTCAGCCCCTGTGTATGTGACTGAAGATGCATTCTCCTCTGCCCTGTTGGGCTTAGAAGGAAGATCAGCGGCTTTAATCGCATCCGCTATCCAAGAGGATAGGAAGCATGCTAGATCCCCCTCCCCCACCTCAAACCCCTTTTTCCAAGGGAACAGTGGGCACAGGATGAGGTGTTATCCTCAGGTGATCATGGGGAAAAACAAGCCAAATTTTCCTCTGCGGAGGAAACAAGAGTTGATGAACCTTATGCAACCTCACAATCTGACAAATTGATGATACAAACTCTTACAGAGATGGTTCATTCCACTTTTTATACTACTCCTAACAGAGTAAGCTGAAAGTCCAGGTCCCTTCTTTTTTTTTTGTTTTTAAAAAAAAAAACAAAAAACCTTTCACAGTGCTTATTTATGCTGAATGGGATCATCTGGATAAGCATTTTTTCCCTCCGAAGAGTTTCTCAGTTCTCTATCATGGAGGAAAAATTCACAAAGGTTGGAATGTACCAGCAGTAGACGCTGCGATTTCCAGCATCAATAAAGATGCATAATTGCAATGGCGCTATGTTTTGCCATAGATGCCATAAAAGACCCTATCCACCAGGCGTCTCGCCTTGCGCTTGTGCTCGCTTGTGCTAAAACACATGCTTAGGACCCTGTGGTTAAAAGGGTTGGTCAGCCGAAGCATCTTGCAAAAAAGGGTGTCTGACTAGTTTCCCTTTTCATTGGGGAAGGTTTGGTGAAATACATCCAAATGATTTCTAGCAGTTAAGCTCTTTTGTCCAAAAGAAGGTATAAATGTCCTTTTATTTAAAGTGAAGCCACAACAGCTCACAGGTTAAATACTCTGACGGCCAGTGCAGCCATGGGAGACTTCCTGACAGACATGGATTCAGATCCACGTTCACTAGTGAAGGAGCCACTCCTCACAGGTTATCTACTCTGATGGCCAGCGTAGCCATGGGAGGCTTCCTGAAAGACGTGGGACCTCGTCCTCACGTTGGCTCCTTGTGACCTTGGACAAGTCACTTAAACGGATTCCTTCCCCTGCGCAGGGGCAGCTGCCTCTAGGCAGCAGTGACGGCCTCCACCGTCAGACTCTAGGGCATAATTTCCAAGGAGTACTGTTCAGATCTGTGCGACTTCAAGGTAGTCCCTGCACTGCTTTGATGCGACTTGAGGTCCATAGACCTCTAGAATACACAGGCATGGTTTCCTGTCGCATCACAATCGCGCCCGACGTATTCTTGGCGGCAAAAGATCACGGTAAAATCACGCAACTTTGGGGTTGCAATAGTGGAAACTGAGCCTAAGAGGAGAAAACATTCAGCCCCTGTATACATGATTGAAAATGCGTTTTTCCTCCGCCCTGCAGGGCCTAGAAGGAAAATTAGCGACTTTAATCGCATCTGCTATCCAAGGATGGGAAGCGTGTTAGATCCCTCTCAAGGGAACAGTGGGTAGAGGATAAAGGATTACCCTCAGGTAAATGGGAAGAAAGGCAAACCGAGTACTTCTCTGCAGAGGAGACAACTGGAGTTGAACTTTTTTTCAGCCTCGCAATCTGAGAAATTGCTGGTACAAACCTCTTACAGAGATGATTTGTGCCTCTTTCAAGCTACCTCTAGTAGAGTCAGCTGATCTGTTTTTTCTTAGGTTCCTTGGAACCTTCACTGCCTTTTTCATGCGTTTCCTGTACATGTACAGAGCCACGCAGAAATTCAACAGATCCATTCTAGATCTAAAAGAATCTAAATCAGTTCCTGAAGATCCGCTCCTTTCTATGTAGTCGATCAAGTGAGTAGTTTCTATCCTGCAAGGAGGAAAACTTCTGGCGCCTATCTGCATCAGGGATGCATATCTGCATGTCCATATATTTCCCGCTCACCAAAGGTTTCTGCGGTTCGAAGTAGAACGGCAGCATTTCAGTTTATAGCCTTGCTCTTCGGGCTAGCTACAGTACCTCGAGTGTTCACAAAAGTGCTAGCCCCACCTGTAGCCAGGTCAAGGGCACAGGGCTTAAACAGTCTTGGCATACCTAGACGATCTATTGCCAATAGACCAATCGCTGTATGGAATAAGGCGTACGCATTACAACCAGTTAACTCGAAAGGTCTGGGTTGCGTTCTCAACCTAGTAAAGTCTCCATTAAAATCGCTAAAAAAGGGCTGCAGTATTTGGATCTGATCATAGATACAGCCCAGAAAAAGGGTCTTCTTGCCCAGAAAAAAAAACACAACTCCATAAAAGAGTTGGTGCGGATGGTCAGGTCCAAAAGAGGTCCCTCCATTCACCTTTGCATGAGGTTGTTAGAAAGGATGGTGGCTTCATTCGAAGCAGTTCCCTTTGCCCAGTTCCATTTGAGACTGTTGCAAAACAGTATTCTATTTGCTTGGAACAAAACGATCCAAGCTTTGGACTTGCCAATGCGGCTGTCCCCAAGGGTGTCCCAAAGCTTCAGTAGGTGGTTACTAAAGAATGTCCTAAAGGGTAAATCCTTCAGACCACTTATCTGAAAAGTGGTAATGACAGAGAAGACAACTGTCCAAGGACAGTGTTCAAGAACCGAAAGAGCCTTGCCCATCAACATCCTAGAGATTCAGGCAGTGCGTCTGGCTCTAAAAGCGTGGACTTCCAGGTTAAGGGATTGTCCCGACAGGATCCAATCCGTCAATGCCACGGCTGTGGCCTATATTAATCACCAAAAGGGGCACCAAGAATCTCTCAGTGCAGAGAGAAGTGAACCATATTCTAACTTGGGCAGAAAGAAATATTCCGTGCCCATCGGTAGTCTTCATTCTGGGAATAGAGAATTGGCACGTGCACTACATGTGCCGCCAGCAGATTATTCCCAGGGGAATGGTCTATTGACCCCAACATGTTTCGGGCTGTTTGTCAAGGATGGGGGACTCCGGATGTAGATCTTCTAGCATCCAGTGCAACATAAAGTTAGTCAACGTTGTGTCCACAACAAAGTATCCATTCGCATGCAGAACAGATGCGTTGGTGATACTGTGGGATCAGCTTTTACTGATCTATGCATTTCCCCCTGTTCAGTTGCTGCCTCAACTTCTTTGCAGGATCAAGCTGGAAAGAAAACCGGTAATTCTGGCAGCACCAGCATGGCCCAGAAGGTCATGGTATGCAGAGGTCGTAAAGATGGCAGTGGAGGATCCATGGTCCCTTCCACTAAAGCCAGACCTGCTCTCACAGGGGCCGATATTCCATCCTACTTTACAAATGCTAAATTTAATGGCCTGGCCATTGAGACCCACATTCTGAAAAGACGTGGGCTTTCCAGGGTAGTTATTTCTACTTTAATGCTAGAAAGCCTATATATTATAGAGTCTGGAAAGCTTATGTTTCCTGATGTGAATCCAAGGGTTGGCACCCTTGGAGATGTATTAGAGGCAGAATTCTTGCCTTACTACAAGTAGGCATAGAGATGAAGTTGGCCCTGAGTAATATTAAGGGCCAAGTCTCAGCCTTATCAATTTTATTTCAAAGACCACTTGCTAGTCCGGGGTTTCATGCAAGGAGTGATGCGGATTAATCCGCCAGTTAAATCACCCTTAAGCCTTTGGGACTTGAATTTAGTTTTGTCAGTGTTACAAAAACCGCCATTCGAACCATTACGGCATGTTCCCTTAGTCCTTCTGACTAGGAAGCTGATATTTTTGGTTGCTATATCCTCAGCAAGGAGGGTTTCAGAATTGGCTGCTCTTTCCTGTAAAGAGCCATACTTGATTATTCATGAAAACAGAGTGGTGTTACGCCCTCGTCCAGGCTTTTTGACAAAAGTGTTTTCAGGATTTCATCTGAATGAAGATATTGTCTTGCCATCGTTTTTTCCAAAACCATGTTCCAAGGATGAAAAGTCACTACATTGTCTTGATGTGGTGAGAGCAGTGAAGATCTATTTAAAGAAAACTGCTCAGATTTGTAAGACTGATGTCTTATTTATTCTGTCAGAGGCTCCTAAAAAAGGACAGGCAGCGTCCAAATCCACTGTGGCTAAGTGGATTCGGCAAGTTATAATTCAAACTTATGATTTAAGGGGAAAGATTCCCCCTTTTCAAGTTAAGGCGCACTCTACCAGAGCGGTTGGTGCTTCTTGGGCAGTGCGTCACCAGGCCTCCATGTTTCAGATCTGCAAGGCTGCGACTTGGTCTTCAGTGCATACATTTACAAAATGTTATCAAGTAGATGTAAAATGGAATGAGGATATCGCCTTCAGGCGCAGTGTGCTGCAAGCAGCAGTATAATTCCTCAAGGTCTGGGGGTGCCCTACGGGTTGTCTCCCTCCCCTCAAGTAGCATTGCTATGGGACATCCCACCAAGTAATTACTTGAGGCTCTGTGTCCTGTGATGTACGATAAAGAAAATAGAATTTTTAAAACAGCTTACATGTAAAATCCTTTTCTTGGAGTACATCATAGGACACAGAGCTCCCGCCCCTCTGTTTTATGGAGTGAGAGTATATTGCTTACATTGCTTGGCTACAAAAACTGATAACTCCTGGAAGGAGGAGGGGTTATATAGGGGAGTCCACTTCCTGTATTGGTTATACCAGTGTCAACACCTGAAGGCAGGCCCATAACCCACCACCAAGTAATTACTTGAGGCTCTGTGTCCTGTGATGTACTCCAAGAAAAGGATTTTACAGGTAAGCTGTTTTAAAAATCCTATTTTTTTTTTATTTTGATTTTTTTTGCCACTTCAGCAAACTCTTTGAGAGACTTAATTCAACTTTTGCAGTTCATCTATGTCCCTTCTCGTTTTCACATCATAGTAGCCTTTTGTCGATGCTATATGCAAAAATTCTTTTAAGACTTGTAGAAAAGACATATAAAACTTACAGACCCTGTATATAAAATGTACTTTTCCCCATTAAAGATCTATGTTCTGAGTTCTTCTGCATAACTCCAAGTTTTTTTTAATTCTTTCCAACACTCCCACTTATCCTTTACCCCCTCTCCATGTTCATCCCTACAGAAACTTGTGTGTTCCATATAATATATTTCTTCTACTGCAATAATCCACTCCATTATTAAAGGACTATCTGCTGCTTGCCATTTCTTAGGGATAAGTTTTTTGCCGCATTTAACAGATGTGGCACTAGGGATTCTTTATATAGTTTTACTTCGCCCTCTATTCCATGAAGTAGTACTGTCCACGGGTCTTCCACTACTTCTATTTTAGTAATTTCTTTTGTAAAATATAAAATCTTTTCCCAGTATCTTTTGATTGTAGGGCAGTCCCACCAAAGATGAGCCATTGTACCCACCCCTTTGCAGCCCCGCCAACATTCAGACGTTTTGCCCCTTTGGTATTTACTAACTTTATCGGGGAGTAGCATACCAACCAGTTAAACATTTATAATTCATTTCGGCTGTGTTGGCATCTACAGCCGAACTGTGGATTAGTTCCAATATTTTCCTTATAGTGTTTTTATCTTTCTGTGAACCCAATTCCCTTTCCCATTTTCTGATAAATGGAGGGACCTCCATCTCTTCCACCGTCAGCAACAATTTGTATATCTTAGATATGATACCTTTTGTGTTATCTACGAGACACAACCTTTCCAATTCGGTCAGATCATCTCCCGACCTTATTGGCTGGGGTAGACTTCTGACAAAATGTCCCAGCTGGAGGTATCTCCATTCATCAATCACTCATGCTTCCTTGTTCTGTATTAATTCTTGAAATTATACTATCTTCCCCTTTTTGAATATATCTCTTAATTGTGCCCTATCATTTTTTTTTTAAATTGTTTTTATTGTAATTTCAAGGTAAATACAAAACAAAACAGAGCCTATTGGGCATACCCAGGCTCGGTCAACAACTACACACTAATAAAAAAGAAAAAAAAAAACCAAAAACGTATGTATGTATGTATGTGTGTGTGTGTGTATGTATATGTGTAATATATATATATATATATATATATATATATATATATATATATATATATATATATATATTCCTAACTAAACCACTGTACGCTCAACCACCTGTGCAAAATATTCAAAGCAATCCTCTAATTCTATGTGTACCCTGCAATACCCACTTTAGTCATTCATGAAATAAGATGTGCATTACAATAACATATTAATATTCCCCTCCTTCCCATAAACTATCGACTGAACAGCCCAAGGACGTCTATGAGATCAGGGATGCCATTTGAGTCATTCCTGGTACTTAACAGAGTGAAACTAATCATCGGCCGAATCTGCATTAGTGGACAGGGATTCCGTCCAAATATCCCATATTTTGTGGATTTTTTTGCCACAGCCACGTGACAGGTAAGTAGCTTTGTACAATAGTAGAGCCGCATTCACTAACCTTCCAGAAATTTATTGAAGGTGCAGATGAGGCCTTCCATCTGAGTACTATAGATTTACGGGCATAGTAAAGTAATAATCCTAGCAGGGTTCTGATTGCTCGGCGTGGGGCCAGTGGTTCAACGAGTCCCAGCAGACATACCTCTACAGACAATGGCACAGGAGTGGTGGTGACGGTCAAAATAAATTTGGTTACCTCAACCCAAAAAATTGCAATCTGAGGACAGTTACAAAAAAAATGAGTGAAATCCGCTGTGGCTGAGTTACACCTCCAGCAAGAGGCAGAAATAGATGGATAGATTCCATGTAGACGCTTGGGCGTGTAATATACCTTATGTACCATTTTAAATTACACCAATTTATCTCTGGCTGATACTAGTTGTGAAAAGGGGTATTCCCACATTTCTTCCCAATCTTCTGTTTCTAATGTAGGGAAATCTATCTCCCACTTTGCTTTAAGGTTTTCTAGTCCCGTGTGGACGTTGGGGAGTAGTGCTTTATATATGGAGGATAAGGGTTTAGATAGAGCTTAACCTCTGAGCAGAGTCTCCAGATTCGAAGTATAAAAGGCCACGGGAGCATTTACAAACTGAGTGTTGAAAGCGTGCCTAAGCTGCAGGAATCTAAATAGGTGTGAGTTTGGTAAATTATATTGTTGTTTCAACCTGTCAAGTCTGTATTCTGCCCTCAAGACAAATTTGATTTATATATTTGATGCCCTTGCATGCCCATACCCCAGGGTCAGGAATGGACCCGAATTGTGGCAATTGTGGGTTAAACCAAAGAGGGCTATAGGGGGAAATGTGTCCAGAAGGTATGGGGCGTAGTGAATTTGCCACTGACCACGCCCGTATGACCGCTCTCATTGCTGATGTATGCCCTATCATTTTTAATCCAATTTCCCTCAACGCTCTTTTTTCCCGGTGCAAAATAGTCATTTTCTTTAAGTGCTATTAAAGGTGAGTTTTATATATCTTGTTACACTGTTTATACGTTGTGTCCCAGATTCTTAAAACTACCCCTGTCAATATATGTGCATTTTCATCTAATATTCTGTAATGAGGGGGGTTCCATACTATAGTTCCTAATTGTGCTTTACAAATTTTTTTTTCGATATTCACCGATCTTTTCTCCTTATTATCTCTAACCCACTCTATCACTCTTGATAATAATATCGCTCTGTAATATTTTTGGATGTCGGGGACAGCCAAACCACCACATTTTTTTTCCGGTTTCAGTATAGCAAGGGAAACTCTTGCCTTCCTGTTCTTCCATATAATATTCATTATTATCGATTTCAACTTTCTTATATAAAACTGTGGGAGCGCCACTGGTAGCATCTGGAACTTATAGGTAATTTTTGGTAGGAGGACCATCTTTATGGAATTAATACGACCTATCCAAGATAGTGGTTTGTTTTGTAGTCTTTTACTCTCAGCTTTTATTTAATCTAATAAGGGGATATAGTTTATTTTATAAATCTTCTCCAGTGACTTAGCTAGTTTTATTCCCAGGTACTTTACTTCTTTCTTCCAAGCAAACTGAAATTCCTTTTTCAACTTCCTCTCTTCCTCTTTACTTAGATTAATATTTAAGATTTCAGATTTTGAAGTTTGATATTTCACCGTATTGTTTTAAGTCTTTTAATAAGTTGGGCATTGTAATCCTGGGGTTAGTTATATAAAATAACACATCATCCGCAAATGCTGCGAGCTTGTGTTCCTCTTCCCCTACTTTAAATCCACTAATATCCGGATTGTTGAGAGCAATGGTTCCAGGGATAAGACGAAGAGCAAGGGGGACAGGGGGCAGCCCTGTCTTGTCCCATTTTTCATTTCAAAGGAGGCTGAAGGGGATCCATTGATTTTAATCGATGCCATAGGGTGTATAAAGCGTTTTGATCCAGCTGATCATTCTCGGACCCACTCCCATAGTTTCTAAAGTTTGTATCATGAACCCCCAGTCTACCCTTTCGAACGCTTTCCCGGCATCGATCGACAGGAGTAGACCTGGGGGCCCCTTTTCTTTTATCTTCTGGAGTAGGAGTAGGGTTCTCGCCCCATTAACCCTCCCCTCTCTTCTTGGAGTGAATCCTACCTGATCAGGGTGTATCAGCGTGTTCATCGACCCTTTCTAACGACTTGCTAATACTTCAGCATACAATTTAACATCTGCATTTAGCAGCGATATTGGCCTATAACTAGAGCACAGCGTACCGTCCTTCCCCTCCTTCGGAATGACTGGGATCAAGGCAGACAAGGCCTCTCTACTCAGCTCGAAGTCAGTACCTAGGCCATTCATAAATTGACATAGCTTTGGCGTTAATTTATCCTTAAATTTTTTGTAATAGTATGTTGTAAATCCATGGGGGCCGGGGCTTTTCCCCGGAGCTGAGTCCACTAAAGCTCTATTTATCTCTTCCTCAGTTATAGGGCTCTCTAATGTGTCTTTAATGCTTTCTGAGATCTTTGGAAGTCTAGCTTTTTTTAAAAATTCGACTATTTTTTTTCTTTTCTCCCCTATCTGACGCCCGGTCTTATCAACCGAGTATAGTTCCTTTATAGTAGTTTTTAAAAGATTCCCCTATTTCTTTTGTTGTATGGTCCATTTCTCCTTTGTTTTGAATTTTTTTCAATATAATTTCTAGATTTTTTTTTTCCGAAGCATTCTGGCTAAGTGTTTACTGTTTTTATTCCCCCACTGATATCTTTCTTTAGCCACCTTATAAAATGTTTTTTTTTTGTTTCTAGTTCTATAAGATCTTTTAATTCATCTCTTTTTATAACTAGTTTTTGATACGCTGCTCTATTTTGACCTTTATATTTTTTATGTTCTTGCTCTATTTTAAACATTTCTTCAGTAAGGTTTTTCATTTTCTCTTTTTTCCCTTTTTTTTTTTTTTCTTTGCTCCGATTTTTATTAAGATCCCCCTAATATACGCCTTATGGGCCTCCCATAAGGAGGACCCCAAGATCTCTTCAGTTTCATTTATCAAAAAATATTATGAATAAAATGATGCATTGTATTATCTATTGGTAATATACTGCCTTTAGTGCCTATTTTGTACTTCTAAAGTAAGTGAAACAATGTGTGAAACTTTTTGTTAAATAGTAGCTTGTGTTTAAATACACCTTAACAGTTGCATAGACACATATAAAAAATATGTTCAGCAGATAGTGTTTCAAACCTTTTACTAATTATACACCCCAAAACCTTCAGCCAGTGAGTGCTAATGAAAATTTCTACTATATGAGGCATATAATTTTGTGATCAAAGTCAAATCCTAATAATCCACCAAATTGTATTGAAATGATACCTCCTCCTCTGATAAGCCCAGGCTTAGTGGGTCTGTGTCAGCGGTGGAGCTGCTTGCCTGTAATCAGCCGCCGGTATAGAAGAGTAGTTTCCACAGCTTCTACTGGTCTTCCCCCATATAAAAGATAACATTGTGAAAAAAAAACATTGCGCAGCTATCAGCCAAATTTTAGACGACATAAAAAGCTACTTGTTGCCACTCACATGGTCCCTTAGACATAGATCGCATTAATACAGGATAATGGTCAGCACATCCAGCTCCGTGCTGCTCAGAGCTTCTGCTCATACACTCACAGGCAGATCGCACTCCAAACAGAGCGTCACAGGGTAATAATCCCCACGCTAGCCTGTGACGCTCTGTTTGGAGTGCGATCTGCCTGTGAGTGTATGAGCAGCAGCACGGAGCTGGATGTGACTGACCATTATCCTGTATTAATGCAATCTATGTCAAAGGGAGCATGTGAGTGGCAACAAGTAGCTTTTTATGTCATTTAAAATTTGGCTGTTATCTGCGCAATAGTGTTTCTAAACAATTTTATCTTCTATATGTGGGAAGACCAGTAGAAGCTGAGGAAACTACTGTTCTATGCCGGCGGCTGATTACAGACAAGTCGCTCCACCGCTGACACAGACTCACTAAGCCTGGGCTTATCAGAGGAAGAGGTATCATTTCAATACAATGTGGTGGATTAATTATTATGATTTGACTTTGAGCACAAAATTATATGCCTCATATAGTAAAAATTTTCATTAGCACTCACTGGCTGAAGGTTTTGGGAGTGTATAATTAGAAAAAGGTTTGAAACACAGTATCTCCTGAACATATCTTTTATATGTGTCTATGCAACTGTTAAGGTGTATTATTTAAACACAAGCTACTATTTAACAAAAAGTTTCACACATTGTTTCACTTCCTTTAGAAGTACAAAATAGGCACTAAAGGCAGTATATTAACCAATAGATAATACAAGCGCATCATTTTATTCATTTTATTTTATAACAAACTGTGGGGTGTCACTAATTGATTGCAGCTGTATTGCCTTTTAATATATTTTTTCACTATTGTATTATTGTATTTTTTTACTATTTCTACAAAAAAATCTTTTTAGTCCACTTCAGCGCTTTAGGAATTTTATAATTTTATCAAAAAATATTTTTCTAGTTTCTTTTCTACAATCTTTAAGCTTATCTCGTCATGGAGGAGTTCTTCATTTAGTTTCCAAGCCAATGAATGTCTTTGGTTCTTGGAGACTTGCATTTTCATTCTTACTGGAGCATGGTCCAATAATGTAGTTATCTCTATTCTGGATTTGACTATCCTATCTAGAAATCTGTGGTCTACCAAAATATAGTCTAACTTAGAGTAAGTCCCGTGCACAGGGGAGTAAAACGTAAAATCTTGTATTTTAGGATTCATTATCCTCCAAGTATCCACTAATTGACAGGCATGTTGTTTCTGTCTTATCTTTTTTAATTGCATGTTATTCGTCCCCAGTGCACGCGACATAATATCCACATCTGGTTCCATGCAGAAATTCAGGTCTCCCATCAAAATCAGTCCCCCACTCACAAAATGTATTAGCTTCTCCAGCATATTATTCAGAAATTTTATCGGCTTCTTATTAGGGGCGTATATATTTGCCAATGTACATTCCACTTCCCCCAGAGAACATTTCAAAAAAATGAATCTTCCCTCAGGATCGAGTAGCCTCTCTACTAATTTAAACTGCACCCCCTTCGCAAACCCTATTGCAACCCCCCTTGCTCTCTTCGTAATTGTGTCCCCATAGAACCAAGTTGGAACATTGTTAGACCATAATTTGATATTTGATATCTGAGATAGGTGGGTCTCTTGTAGGAAGAGCACTTCGGCGCCATACCACTTAAGTTCTTTTAATATCCTATGTCTTTTGGTGGGTGTGTTTAGTCCCCTTACGTTATAAGTCATAAAATTTAATTCTGACATCTTTCCCCTCATTTCCTATGTAGGACTTGCTCCTCTGATCTATAACGGGTTTTTTTTTGCTCTTTTGTACGTTTTACACAGAATATTCTCCCCTTCCTCACCCCCCCATCCCTCCATCCCTCCACCCCGTGGCCCCAAACTGGCCCCCAGATCGTTGGTCGCACAGCACTGATCCGTGGAGAAAGAGGAATGGACGGGGGGAGAATGTTCTTTCACCCAATGGGGTGAGAGATCTAAATGTGGGATTTTTGCCAAACTATAATCTTGCCACTGCATAAATTTGATCCTTCAGTTCTCAGCTCCAAACCACCTTGTATACGGTCTTATATTAATACTTTTAGTTTTAACAACATAGTATGGTAATATGGTTAGAGTGGTTAAAACCAGGAAGTCATGTGGATATATTAGCCCTGTGTGAACCACTCCCGTTTGTATATGTGCTCAGCTGTTTCTTTAACGGGGACTGCCCTCCTCCAGATAGGTGTTACTCCCAGTATCTGTTCTTAGCACTTTAAACAGTATTTCCACTCCTTCCCCTGGATTTAGTTTAATATAACTTATGCTGAGGATATTTATTTCTTTGCCTCCTTGTTGTGAAAATGTGCACCAGCAAACACAGATTAGCAGTATTAATCAATTGTGTTGCGCCTAAGTCAGTTTCTTGGTTTCTAGTGTCAGTTAGAGGGAGATAGTTTTATGAATATTAACATCATCACTTAACCAATTCAGAGCCCTGTGCTTCATATGAATCAGTCCTCAAGTTCAATTTTACATACTAGTAAAGGCTCTTATTTAACCTTGAACTTCCCCTATATAGGGGTACCTCCTTTTTTTGCCCTTCAAACTTGCGTGTCAGCACTTCCTGATGTTGCTCAGCTCTTTGATCCTGGCTCCTTTATGTTCCTCCCCTCACAGGCGATATCCCGAGTTGAGCTGCCATCTCTAGGGCTCCAGGGGGTCGAGTGCCGGGGGGATGCTCAGGGGGAAAGAGGGGAAGAGAAGGGGGGGCAGCGGACCTGCCACTTGCGATCCCCGCGCGTCGCCTCGCTCGCCTGCCACTTCAGCCGCCCTCGCTTCCTTCTCTGGTCGGCTTAGCTGCAGCGAGCGGACTCCACGTCTACCCGCAAGGATGTAGATAGCTGGGTCGGAGCGGTTCCTTCTCCCTCCCTCCCTCCTTCCAAGACTGCCACAGCCAGCTTTGAGGGAGCATCCGCTCTCATTCCGGCGGACACACTCTCGCCCCTCCCTCCATGACATGCGTTACGTCATCACGTCTCTGTGAGGAGGTTTGAGATTTAGACCAATTGATCTGCAGTCCAGAGAGCACAGAAGTGCTGAATTAAGTGCAAGGCCGCGGATAGCGAAGGGCCCGCATCTTCCAAGTAAAGGAGCATCTCGTCCGCGTATAGACTAAGCACTTCGGTCACATGTCCCATGCGGAGGCCCCATATATCAGGGTGCGCCCTTATGGCGACGGCCAATGGTTCTACAGCCAGCGCGTATAGCATAGGGGAGATGGAGCAGCCTTGGCGGGTTCCTCGGGACAGAGAGAAGGGAGTAGATGTCTTTCCATTTACCTGGATCCGGGCGGTGGGAGCTTGGTAGAGGAGTTGGAGCCACTTAACAAATCTGGGACCAAAGCCAAATCTGCAAAGGCATTCCCACATGTAGCCCCACTCCACTGAATTAAATGCCTTGGCGGCATCAAGGCTAACCACCACCCTCGATCCAACATTATTGTGTGTAGCTTGGAGGTTCACGAACAATTTTCTAAGTTTTTAAATGCTGTGTTTTGTTGGGCATGAATCCTGTCTGGTCGGCATGAATGAGTATTACTTTATTAAGTATAAGGGCAAGAATTTTGGCTAATATTTTAACGTCTAATTGTAAGAGGGAGATAGGGCTATAGGATTCGTGATTCGTGATTTCCTGGCTTTGGGATGAGGACTATCAGGGCCTCGCTCATGGTACATGGGAGCATACCGGATTCGTAAATATGGGAATACAGTGCATGCAGTTTGGAAAGAAAAACCTCTTGAAACTGGGAATAAAATTCTAACGGGAGGCTGTCAGAGCCAGGGACCTTGGATGGCGGTAGGCATGCTATTGCTTCTGTGATACACTCCTTTGTTATAGGCGCTTCTGGGAGTTCCACTTGGGGACCCGTAAGGGAGGGAAAATCTATATTCTGTAGGAGTGAGTGTAACTCACTCGGAGGATGGTTAGTATACAGGTCAGAATAAAGGCGTCTAAACTCCTGGGCTACCTTTGTTGGGTCTGTGAGGATGGTCCCAGCTTCAGATAGGAGCTGGACCACTACAGGGGGACTATGACCCATATGAGCCATATACACCAGGAGTTTTCCTGCCTGCTCACCGTGCTCATAGGTTTTTTGTTTGCTGAAAAAGATTCTTGGCCTTTTCAAAATGTAAGTGGTCCTTGAGTCTGGAATGCAGGCATAATTGAGCGGAGTTTGAAGCTGTCGGGTCAGCAAGGAACACTTGCTCGAGGGAGCTCAGTTTTTTCCTAGGCTTGTTGTAGGATGAGTTTGGATGAGGTCTTGTGTTTATACGTGTAGAAAGGATATTACGTGCATGTAGTTTAAAGGCCTCCGCCTCCCACACCATCCCAATCGATTTCGAGCCACCATTGGATTGGAAATGAATCCATTCACGCTGAACAGCCTCTAAATCAGGGAGAACTATGAGCCAAAGCGGATTCAACCTCCAAACACAGGTCGGAGCAGCAGAAGGCAGGTGGAGAGTGGCCCAGTGGGGCGAATGATCCGATAGAACCTTGGCCCTGAACCCCACTTCAAGGAGGTCCGTGGCCAGAGTGGGGGATAGCTTAATCAGATCTATACAAGACATAGCAGCCTGAGAGGGGGTGAAGCAGGAGTAGGCAATTGTTGTAGGGTATTTGAGTCTCCAGGAGTCAGACATGGTAAATTCCAGAAGGAACCTGCCAAACCTGGTCGATGTAGGCTGAGTAGGTGATGTGGGTGGGCAGGTGGAGTCTGTCAAGATGGAGGTCTACTACCATGTTGAAGTCCCCCAGCCATATAGCTGGCACTGTGGGGTGTTGGGTCATGAAAGCAATTCCCTCCTTGAGAGCCGCAAACTGGAAGGGTGGGGGAATGTAGAAGGCCAGGAGGAGGACCTCGAGGCCTCCCATGGTGGCATGTAAGAAAAGGTACCTGCCCTGCAGATCCGACCGCAAGCCATGAAGCCGAAACTGAACCATTTTAGCAATGAGGATGGCAACTCCTCTGGAGTTGTTTGTTTGTGTGAGGGGCCTGGTAGATCCAGCCCACCCAGGGTTTTTTCAATGACATCTGCATTTGGCCTGTAATATGGGGCTCTACAATAACAGATATGTCTGCTCGCATTTGTTTAAGATAGGATAGTACTGCAAGCCTTTTGGGCTTAGCCCTCTATCCTCTCGCATTCCATCTGACTAGTTTAAGGGTTGCCATCATAGTAATTGTGATGTTTGACCATTCAGTCGGATCAGCAGGGGGCGGCACAGGTCCATGATCGCATATGGTGCAATGGACATGGACATATACATGTACATATGTTGGAACAAAAACTCCACTGCCCGTCTCATAGCGGATCCCCGCATGCATGCCAGAGAGAGCAGTAGAGCATCAGCAGCATACCTGCAGGGGACCACACAAAGAGCCGGACAGACGGGCAGCATCTTTAGTACATTTTGGCATAAATAGTGCAATATAACACATGTTAGACATTGTAAGAACAGAAAAAGAAAAAACAAAACCATTACCAACTCTGGACCAGTGTGGCATAACAAACTTGTAGCGGCCCTCCACGGCGGTGGGGGCTGAGGCTGGCCAGGGAAACATAATACAGTGACAGTGTAGCGCTATTAAAAAGTATAAGTAAAAAACTAAATGTGAAACCAAAACATATTGGATAGACTAAATATAGCCCAGTAAGTAGGTGAAAAAAGTGTTGCATGGTATGTCCCTCTAACGGAGGTAGTCCCAATCTTGGAAAAATGGTGTAAGGCTTGTCTGTAGTCAATAACAACTAAACTCGAAAAGTAAATGGGTACGCTTACCAGCTGTGATGGACCCCGAATGTCGTACGACAGAGGGGTCAAACAAGCTTGGGATCTTGTGCTGTATTCATCGGAGGTTGCTCGGGTGCTGGACACAGATGAATGGGACCTGGGCTCCTGAACCGTGCAGACTTCAAGTGCTCCCCAGCCTGATAGCTGTCTCCGAAGCTGTTCCGTGATGGCTCCAGGAAGTAATCATATAAAATGGAGGAAAGGAGAAGGACTCCAATGGTGAGGTCAAAAACCATTTGGGTTTATTAAAGTCAAATGGTAGACTCCAAGGTAATAAAAGTGATCACAAGAAACAAGTTATAAAATAAGATAAGAGCAATGTGGGATACAAGAAATGCTGGCCTGACCGGTTTCGACACTAAGGGGTCTTCAACTGGGGCAAAACTGTATCTCCTCACATTGCCCTTGAATATATACACTAATATGCCAGAGATCCGTCCTCCAAGGGGACGGAGTCTGACGACCAGCTGGATGGCCAGTGACACAGGCAGAACAAACAAATTATTAGGGGGCACTAGATAACATATAACTAAATCAATATATGTTACACCAGCGTTTGAAATAAAAAAAGGGGTTTAAATCCTATCAGTGACTGAAAAGGAGGCCGGACATTTATTCATGCGTTCCAAGCCTCAATGTGAACTCCCATCATGTGATAAGCTAGGACCAATGAGGCCTGGTATTCATAGAACAGTACCCAAGGAAGGGTTATACACAGCCCAGCGTCGGACGTAATACGTGCGCAGACCCGAAGCATCGGGATGCGCAACGCCACTGACAAGACAACTGGGCGGTGTATCGTGAGAGATTACCCAATCCAGAGTCACTTATAGGACGGTGAAACCTCGTGGTGCGGTCATGTGACATCTAGGTCACATGACCGACTGAAAAAGAGGCCAGATATGTTAATGGGATCCAAGCCTCAATGTGAACTAAAATCATATGGTGTGTTCCGACCAATGGGACACAGTGATCAAAGAACTGTACCCAAGGAAGGATTCCACATAGCCCGGCGTCAGACATAATACGTGTGCAGATCCAAAGCATCGGAATGCACACTGACATGACGGCTGGGCGGTGTATCAAAAATATGAGGTGACACCCTCTGGGGTATGTTCAACTTCCGGTGGGAAAATAAAACTGAATGGAGACAATAAATAAATTTGCACATCAAAACATGGTTAAAACTCTGGTTATGAGATAAATCTCATAGTAAACGGCAAAGAGCGTCATAAAACAACCTGAGCATGGAATAGATGATATCCAAAAGGTAAATGTTTAAATTGATAGGTAAATGATGGTAATAATAAACGTGCCTAACTTTGATAGCGTATGTTTTGTGCAACACACTAGATTGTTACACACACCATACGCAGTATACGAGATTGTGTATCAATACTTCAATCCCAAAGTGTTAGTTGACAGAAACAGTATTAAGGAAACTCAATATAAGAGCAATGTGGGGTCATTCACTGCTGAGAACAGTAACAGAGAGAATATATGCTGAATGGGGTATGGAGGGGGAGTGGGCCGATTATTAAATGCACTTAGGCCTGGTTGATAAAGCAATTAAGGTCCCACTCCACATTCATACCATGGGGCGTATAACATTTGAGTTCATATATCCAAAATGTCTCGAATCGAGACCACCCCCCCCCCCCCCCCCCCCCCGTAGGCAAGAATCACCTCTCCAGTTAGAGACAAAGTGATCTATAATCTGAAATTGGGTACCGGTGGGGTTTTTGCCATGATGTTCCAGGTAGTGACAGGATACAGTATGTTTGGGGCATCCCTATTTAATTTTAGCCAGGTGTTCATTTACCCTAATGCTAAAATTCCTGATTGTCCTCCCTACATATTGTAATTTGCAGGGGCATGTAATGAGATAGACTATGTACCTAGTTACACAGGTTGTAAAGTGTTTCATAGAGTATGTACGTGAAGTTACTGTGAACGAAAAGGTGTCGGTTTTTCGTCTACCCAGAACATTATGCAAACAGATATTGCACCTTCTGCGGGGAAAAAGGCCATTCGTTTGGGGGGGATCGATGGTATTGGGTGCGATATCGCTCTGTATAGAGCGTGCTCCCCTGAAGGTAACCCCTGCCTTGTCTGGGAGCAAGGGACCCAAAATTCTATCGCTTTGGAGAATCTTCCAGTGCTTACTGATGATCCTCTTCACATCCCTATGTTGGGAAGAAAAGGATGTGAAAAAGGACCATTTCCATTTATCGTTTGTAGCCATCTTGGATTTGGGCTCCAAAAGAGTCGCTCTCTCAATCCTGGAGGCCAAACTGATATCCGCATCTAGGTCAGAGGGCTTATAGCCTTTTTCTATGAATCGCTGCCTGAGAACTTGTGATTGGAAAATGAAGTTGCTGTTCTGAGTACAATTCCGTCTTAATCGAAGGAATTGGCCTCGGGGGACAGATTTAAGCCATTGGTAATGATGGCAGCTGTCCACAGGAATGTATCCATTCCTGTCAGTAGGTTTAAAAAAAGCTTTGAATTCAAGGTGATTGTTAATAGATGTAATTTCTAGGTCAAAGTGTATGGTCGTGGTGCTGGCCTCGTAATTAGAGGGACATACCATTCAACACTCTTGTGGACACTTTTTTCACCTACTTACATAGTTACATAGTAGGTGAGGTTGAAAAAAGACACAAGTCCATCAAGTCCAACCTATGTGTGTGATTATGTGTCAGTATTACATTACATATCCCTGTATGTTGCGGTCATTCAGGTGATTATCTAATAGTTTCTTGAAGCTATCAATGCTCCCCGCTGAGACCACCGCCTGTGGAAGGGAATTCCACATCCTTGCTGCTCTTACAGTAAAGAACCCTCTACGTAGTTTAAGGTTAAACCTCTTTTCTTCTAATTTTAATATGTGGCCACGAGTCTTGTTAAACTCTCTTCTGCGAAAAAGTTTTATCCCTATTGTGGGGTCACCAGTACAGTATTTGTAAATTGAAATCATATCCCCTCTCAAGCGTCTCTTCTCCAGAGAGAATAAGTTCAGTGCTCGCAACCTTTCCTCATAACTAAGATCCTCCAGACCCTTTATTAGCTTTGTTGCCCTTCTTTGTACTCGCTCCATTTCCAGTACATCCCTCCTGAGGACTGGTGCCCAGAACTGGACAGCATACTCCAGGTGCAGGCGGACCAGAGTCTTGTAGAGCGGGAGAATTATCGTTTTATCTCTGGAGTTGATCCCCCTTTTAATGCATGCCAATATTCTGTTTGCTTTATTAGCAGCAGCTTGGCATTGCATGTCATTGCTGAGCCTATCATCTACTAGGACCCCCAGGTCTTTTTCCATCCTAGATTCCCCCAGAGGTTCTCCCCCCAGTGTATAGCTTGCATTCATATTTTTGCCACCCAAATGCATTATTTTGCATTTTTCTACATTGAACCTCATCTGCCATGTAGTTGCCCACCCCATTAATTTGTTCGGGTCTTTTTGCAAGATTTCCACATCCTGTGGAGAAGTTATTGCCCTGCTTAGCTTAGTATCGTCTGCAAATACAGAGATTGAACTGTTTATCCCATCCTCCAGATCATTTATGAACAAATTAAATAGGACAGAACCCTGGGGAACCCCACTACCCACCCCTGACCATTCTGAGTACTCCCCATTTATCACCACCCTCTGGACACGCCCTTGTAGCCAGTTTTCAATCCATGTACTCACCCTATGGTCCATGCCAACGCCCTCCTTATTTTGTACAGTAAACGTTTATGGGGAACTGTGTCAAATGCTTTTGCAAAATCCAGATACACCACGTCTACGGGCCTTCCTTTATCTAGATGGCAACTCACCTCCTCATAGAAGGTTAATAGATTGGTTTGGCAAGAACGTTTCTTCATGAATCCATGCTGATTACTGCTAATGATATCATTCTTATTACTAAAATCTTGTATATAGTCCCTTATCATCCCCTCCAAGAGTTTACATACTATTGATGTTAGGCTAACTGGTCTGTAATTCCCAGGGATGTTTTTTGGGCCCTTTTTAAATATTGGTGCTACATTGGCTTTTCTCCAATCAGCTGGTACCATTCCAGTCAATAGACTGTCTGTAAAAATTAGGAACAACGGTCTGGCAATCACCTGACTGAGTTCCCTAAGTACCCTCGGATGCAAGCCATCTGGTCCCGGTGATTTATTAATGTTAAGTTTCTCAAGTCTAATTTTAATTCCGTCCTCTATCAACCATGTAGGTGCTTCCTGTGTTGTGTCATGAGGATAAACACTGCAGTTTTGGTTACTGAAG
The DNA here is from genome assembly GCF_042186555.1 of Aquarana catesbeiana. NCBI lineage: Eukaryota > Metazoa > Chordata > Amphibia > Anura > Ranidae > Aquarana > Aquarana catesbeiana. The sequence continues at coordinate 111,715,892 of NC_133330.1, read as the reverse complement.
CCCCCCGATTCACTCGTGAAGACTGAGGAGAAGAATAAATTCAATACCTTTGCCATCTCCCCATCCTTTGTAACCAGATGTCCTTCCTCATTCTTTATGAGGCCAATATGGTCTGACCTCCTTTTTTACTGTTTACATACTTAAAGAATTTCTTGGGATTTTTTTTGCTCTCCTCCGCTATGTGTCTTTCATGTTCTATCTTAGCCGTCCTAATTGCACCCTTACATTTCTTATTGCATTCTTTATAAAGTCTGAATGCTGAGGATGATCCCTCAACCTTGTATTTTTTGAAGGCCTTCTCCTTTGCTTTTTATATGCATTTTTACATTGGAGTTAAGCCATCCAGGATTTTTGTTTGCTCTTTTAAATTTATTACCCAATGGAATACATTGGCTAATGCCCTTATTTAATATGCTCTTAAAGCAAACCCATCTCTCCTCCGTATTCTTTGTTCCTAATATTTTATCCCAATTTATGCCTTTTAGCAAGGTTTGTAGTTTAGGGAAGTTGGCTCTTTTGAAATTCAGTGTCTTTGTGTTCCCTTCATGTCTCCTATTTGTGTGATTTATACTGAAACTAATTGACCTGTGATCGCTGTTACCTAAATTGCCCCGTATTTCCACATCTGTGATCAGGTCTGTATTGTTGGTAATCAGTAGATCTAGTAATGTTTTATTTCTAGTTGGTGCGTCTACCATCTGGCCCATAAAATTGTCCTGCAAGACATTAAGGAACTGGCGAGCCTTAAATGAATGCGCGGTTCCCTCCGCCCAGTCTATGTCTGGATAATTAAAATCCCCCATTATGATAACACTTCCCATCCTTGCTGCTAATCCAATTTGTGATAGGAGATCCGTCTCTACTTCCTCCCTCAGGTTAGGGGGCCTATAGCATACTCCCAGTATTATTTTCCCCTTAGCTTCATCCCTTTGGAGCTCTACCCATAAAGATTCCACCTCCTCCCTAGCTCCCTCAGTGATGTCATCTCTCACATTCACTTGTACATTATTCTTGATATATAGGCATACCCCTCCCCCTTTTTTACCCTCTCTATCCTTGCGGTATAGGGTATACCCTTGAATGTTTGCCAGCCAATCATGAGAGCTGTTGAACCAGGTCTCTGAAATTCCCACAAAATCCAAATCCTCCTTGTACAACAGTATCTCTAGTTCACCCATCTTGTCCGCCATGCTCCTGGCATTAGTTAACATGCCACATAGTTTAGACCGGTTGCATATTGTCCTCGTATTGGGTGTTTCAAGATTGCAACTAGGACTTGCTACTATACTCACCTTGTGTTTTTGTGCTTTGGTTAACCTACCACTAATGCCCCCAATACTACCCTCTGGAATATCTTCCGCGCTGGCTATCACTGTCTCTGGACCCTCCCCCCCCCCCCCATCGCCTAGTTTAAAAACCCCTCTAACTTTTTGGCCATCTTCATTCCCAGCAGATCTGCACCCTCCTCATTTAGGTGCAGTCCGTCCCTTCTATAGTACTGGTTACCGACTGAGAAGTCGGCCCAGTCCTCCAGGAACCCAAACCCCTCCTTAGTACACCAGCTCTTCAGCCACTTGCTTATTTCCCTAATCTCCCTCTGCCTTTCTAGTGTGGCTCGATGTACCGGTAGTATTCCTGAGAACACTACCTTGGAGGTCCTTTTCCTCAATTTAGCACCTAAATCCCTAAAATCGTTCTTTAGGCACTCCATCTGCCTCTGACTTTGTCATTGGTGCCAACGTGCACCATGACAGCCGGGTCTTCCCCAACCCCTCCCAGTAATCTGTCCACAAGATCCGTGATGTGCCGAACCCGAGCGCCCGGTAGACAACATACTGTTCGGCGCTTCAGGTCTTGGTTACAGATTGCCCTCTCTGTCCTTCTAAGAATTGAGTCCCCTACCACCAGAATCTGTCTTTCCTTTCCCTTTGCTGCCCCCCCACTCTCACTGGAGGAGTTCTTCCCCTGGCAGCTAGGAGAGTCCCTCATCTCCAGCAGTGCTGGTCCCTGACTGGTTTCACCAATGTCACTCAATGGAGCGTACTTATTGGGATGCTCCAGTCCTGGATCGGCCTCTCTGGCACTTCCCCCTCTACCCCTCCTGACTGTCACCCATCTACTCTTTGCTAGTGCCTGCACCTCTTTGTCTCCACCCGCCTCTGTGCTGGCCCCTGCCGGCACCTGCCGTGTACGTTCCTGGCTCACCTTTAGTATGGAGGGACTTCTCAGTGCTGACAGTTGCTTCCCCAGATTCAGAACCTGGGCTTCCAGGGAAACAATGTGCTTACATTTTGCACAGTAGTATTCGTCCTCGATCAGATGATCAAGGAACGCATACATGCGGCAAGATGTACAAAGAGTCGCCTCTCCACACCCGCCGGGCATCGTACCTATTAAATTTAGTGAGGATTTGGGGATTTTACCCTGTCCAAATTACCTAACAGCTAGCTTCCTGGCACTAATACTCAAGACAATACACAGGTACACAACAAGACAATACACAGGTACACAACAAGACAATACACAGGTACACAACAAGACAATACACAGGTACTCACAGACCTTCGTGCACTCGCAATACACAAATATACAGTACACAATACACAAGTACTAACGATCCACACACACTACTCAGACAACACTCAGATACTCACACTACACAGGTACTATGACCCCTGTTATAACCTCCTGTTTTAAACTCTGGTTTTTTAACTCCCACTTATTCCAGCTCCACTTACACCAAGTTCCACAGCTTCAGACTGAGCACCTTACTTGGTTATATTTAGTCTAGCCAATATGTTTTGGTTTCACCTTTAGTTTTTTACTTATACTTTTAAATAGCGCTACACTGTCACTGTATTATCTAATTTGAACTTTGTATGTTTGAGTGTTAGCAGCTTTTTCTCACTTACCCCATTATAGCGCAGTCCTTTCCTTCACCTTGGCCAGGGAAACATAACTTGAGAGGACAGCGATGTGCACTGTTGTCTCTGAGCAAGAGGAAAAAAGAAAGCAACAGACTGCATTTGGGATGGATGGCCAGGTGCACTCTCAGCCATCAAGGGGGTGAACAAAAGTTAACAGAGGTGCATAGCGGTGCTAAATAGTCTAGCATCTGGGTGTGGATGGGGGGTGCAGTTACATTGAGTGGCTTAAACTGTGTTCTATTATGAGGGACAGTACGTGTTGAGTGAAGCACCAGAAACAACTTTGCGGTAGTATTGTTGCGAGCCGGGGGGAAGGAGGAAAAGCAAAGTGTGGGTGCCCCCAGGGTTGCCGCATATGCGGCTAGGGGAGATAAGGGGAAAGCCAGTCACGGTTTACTCACTGTTTATAGTAAGGGCATCGTTTATTGTGTTCTCCGGATCTCAGTCCAGTAAGGGACATCTGAGGACGGTTGTGCACGATAAGTTATGATGGTGCAGGGGCATCTGCGTCCCGTCTCTCCAGCCAGGGGATAACTGCAGAAGGGTCCTCAAAGAAATGAGCTCTGCCATCGCGGATAACATGAAGGCGTGCCAGGAATAGCATAGACAAGATGGTGGTTACGGAGCTGGCGCTTGGCTTCTGAAAATTGCACCCTTTTTTTCTGGACCTCGGCGGAGAAATCTGGAAATACTGTGATGTGCGAGTTGCCGAATGGGATGTTGCCCTTCCCGTGGGTAAGGCGCAGGACGGCATCACGGTCCCGATAATTGAGCAGCTTTGCGATGAAAGTGCGCTTGGGGGGGGGGGCCACAGATGGTGGAGGCCTGGAAGCCAAACGGTGCGCGCACTCCACCACAAACGTGGAAGAGAAGGCCTCTCTACCAAAGTTGGCAATCAGTAGATTTTCCAAGAACGAGGGGGTGTCCGATCCCTCCGATCTCTCTGGCAGGCTGACAAATCTGAGGTTGCAACGGCGGAGTCTATTTTCCATGTCGTCCTGTTACCCAGGACGACATTTAGCTGGTGTTGGAGCCGCTCTGTGGAGACTTGTAGAGGAGGGATGTCGTCCTCCACCTGCCTGACTCTGAGCTCTATCTGTTACCCTCTCCCGCAGTTTGTGCACGTCCTGGCGAATGAGGGAGATGTTGACCTTGACTTCAATCCTAGACGTGAGGGTCGTTTGGCAGAGGGAGACGGCATCGAGGATACGAGCGGTGTCTCCAGAAGGCGGGACCTCCTCCCTCTAGCTGGATGCGGCACCATCTTCCCCCACTGTGTCTGGTTCGTCGTTACGATATTTGCCAAGTTTAGCGATCGCTCCCTGAGCTTTCTTCGGCGGCGACATTGGCACAGCAGCTTCTCTGGGTGATGCTGGTGATTTGTGCTGGTTTGAGGGATGATGAAGTCCCGCAGGATCAAGTTTTAGGATAACGTGCAGCCGGAGCTCTTGCTCTGCACTCCTCACGCCATGCAGCTTCAGGCCACACCCACACAACTTGATTGTTAATAACAGTAAGACCCTCATCTCATTTACACAATTGGAGCAACTGTGATTGTCCTTGTATGTTTAAACACCATGGACTAGTTTGGGCTATATGGCACTGTTTGGTGGCTCTGATGGGCACTGACAGGGGAGAGGGGGAATTTTACAAACAGCACATAGCAAAGCTTGAAAGAGCCGCTCAGTGTGTGAAACTGTCAGGTAATGTAACTGCTTTCTGAGAGATCAGCTGTCGCAGCGGTGATGTCGGAGGTGGGCGGGACCAAGCAGCTATCAAACACCAGCCAATGATTGGGCTTCTTAAGAATGGGGGTGGAGCCACATAAACGTAGCGGCCCGCCCCGAGCCCATCCCATTGGCTGGTGTTTGATAGCCGTTCGGTCCCGCCTACCCCCGACATTACCGTTGAGTTTTGACAGCTGGCCTTTCTCACTGCAAGCAGTTACATTACCTGGCAGTTTCACACTGAGCGGTTCTGACGAGCCTCGCAATCTGCTCCATGGAGGGTTAAGATACTGTGATAGTAGTTCAGGAAGGGGAGAGATAACTGCACAGCCGCCTCTCCTCCAGTGTCTCACTACCCTCAGCGCCAAAGATGGAGATCATGGGAGACAGCCCACATTCGGCTACACTAACACGCATGGGATGATTGGGGTGTGCCCAGGCTCACCTGGCACACCCCGTGCACACGCCTAATGAGTACACCCCTAAGTGAAAATGTCCAAATTGGGCCCAATTATCCATTTTCCCTCCCCAATGTCATGTGACTTGTTAGTGTTACAAGGTCTCAGGTGTTGATGGGGAGCAGGTGTGTTAAATTTGGTGTTATTGCTCTCTCTCTCTCATATTGGTCACTGGAAGTTCAACATGGCACCTCATGGCAAAGAACTCTCTGTGGATCTGAAAAAAAGAATTGTTGCTCTACATTAAGATGGCCTAGGCCAGTGATGGCGAACCTTGGCACCCCAGATGTTTTGGAACTACATTTCCCATGATGCTCATGCACTCTGCAGTGTAGTTGAGCATCATGGGAAATGTAGTTCCAAAACATCTGGGGTGCCAAGGTTCGCCATCACTGGCCTAGGCTATAAGAAGATTGTCAAGACCCTGAAACTGAGCTGCAGCACAGTGGCCAAGAACAATACAGCGGTTTAACAGGACAGGTTACACTCAGAACAGGCCTTGCCATGGTTGACCAAAGAAGTTGAGTGCACGTGCTCAGCGTCATATCCAGAGGTTTACTTTGGGAGATAGACGTATGAGTGCTGCCAGCTTTGCTGCAGAGGTTGAAGGGGGTGTGGGCAAAATTTTCTTGGGCCCCCCTCCCCATTCTGAGACATACAAAAAAATAGCAGATAGACTCAAAATCAGTTTACTGCAGCAGATCACGCAGCGATTGCAATTGTTTGCCAGAGGTTACAGCCTATCCTTACTGCTCACTGGCTGGTTGCTAGAGTTTACAACACATAATTTCTGCTTGCCGATTGGTTGCTAGAGGTTACTGCACATTATTAGCGCTCACTGAGCAGTGGATCAATCCCAAATTGAGCAAGTAAAGTGGCACATTAATACACATACTACAGGAGAGGGTCAGAGTGCAGACATACTGCAGGGGATTACCAGAGACTGCGGACATACTGCCGGGGATTACCAGAGACTGCGGACATACTGCAGGGGATTACCAGAGACTGCGGACATACTGCAGGAGATTACCAGAGACTGCGGACATACTGCAGGAGATTACCAGAGACTGCGGACATACTGCAGGAGATTACCAGAGACTGCGGACATACTGCAGGAGATTACCTTAGACTGCGGACATACTGCAGGAGATTACCTTAGACTGCGGACATACTGCAGGAGATTACCAGAGACTGCGGACATACTGCAGGAGATTACCAGAGACTGCGGACATACTGCAGGAGATTACCAGAGACTGCGGACATACTGCAGGAGATTACCAGAGACTGCGGACATACTGCAGGAGATTACCAGAGACTGCGGACATACTGCAGGAGATTACCAGAGACTGCGGACATACTGCAGGAGATTACCAGAGACTGCGGACATACTGCAGGAGATTACCAGAGACTGCGGACATACTGCAGGAGATTACCAGAGACTGCGGACATACTGCAGGAGATTACCAGAGACTGCGGACATACTGCAGGAGATTACCAGAGACTGCGGACATACTGCAGGAGATTACCAGAGACTGCGGACATACTGCAGGAGATTACCAGAGACTGCGGACATACTGAACGAGATTACCAGACTGCGGACATACTGCATGAGATTACCCGTGAATTGGGGCCCCGATGACAGCTTTGCAGAATGCACAGAGGACACAGGAGACTGCATTTGCGCGCAGCCAGCACAGAGGGGGCGGAGTCGGGAGCTCCACTGACGCTCTGACCCCGCCCACGTGCAGCCTGTGTGCTTGGAAAAGAGCAGCTGTAGTTAGAGCAGTGATTGGAGTGGGCGCGTCAGTGGAGCTCCCGGCCCCGCTCCCGGACCTCGGTATTCCCAAAAAAGTATAGAGGGGCGGGGCCAGGAGCTCCACTGACGCACCCACTCCGATCACTGCTCTAACTACAGCCCCTCTGTTCCGAGCATACAGGCTACATGGGGCGGGGTCAGGGCGTCAGTGGAGCTCCCGGCCCTGCCCCCTCTTGGCTGGCTAGATCTGGAATACAGCCTGCTGTGTCCTCTCTGCACTCTGCAAAGCTGTCATCGGGGCCCCAATTCATGGGTAGCGCGGGCCCCCCTACAAAGATTGGGCCCTGGGCAGGTTCCCCGTTTGCCCTGCGCTAAAGACGGCCCTGCATATGCCACACACTGCATCAAATTGGTCTGCATTGCTGTTGTCCCAGAAGGAAGCCTTTTCTAAAGATGATGCACAAGAAAACTCGCAAACAGTTTGCGGAAGACAAGCAGACTAAGGACATGGATTACTGGATCCATGTCCTGTGGTCTAATAAGACCAAGATAAACGTAATTGGTTCAGATGGTGTCAAGCGTGTGTGCTCACTTTTGAGATACTGTGCATATATATACTTTTTTCAGGAATCATCCAGGGTCAGCATCTATTTCCTGCACTGAGATGCTGGCTTAGAGATCGCATAACCACTAAATTGTGATGCTTGTATATTTCAAGTCTCTGCTTACACGTTATCATACACAGATTAGTTCCTTGTTGTCCACTCTAAGCCCCCTTTCACATTTTAGTTTTTTTCTGCTCCGCATGCAGAATCCTATTCTTTCTAAATGTGTCTGTTCACACTTGTACACTCAGTCACCCTACACTCAAAATTGTTTACTCACTTTTTTTTTTTTTTATAAAGCCCATGGTATATTTACATGTAAAGGTCAACATAATAAACCAGTAAATATATTGGATGCAGATCAATGAGTGAGACACTATAGAGATCCATAAGCCTAGGTACTAAGAATTCTCTGTACCCCGTGTGGACAGGGGTACACAGTCAATACCGTTATTTGTTCAGAAAAAACAAGTAAATATCCCCCCAAAAAAGAGGGAAGGAGGGGTTAGGGAAAGGAACCATGGTCGTGCCACCAAACCGTTAGAATTAGGGGTCCCACCATAGCGCATATTCATGCCAACAAAACCACTTTTTAAGGAATTTTTCCGGTGGCCCTTCTTTGTAGCCACCAGGTCCTCCATCTCCTTGATTTCAACTATTTTTTTAAGCCAAACGATTATGTACGGTGCCTGCGGCTGCTTCCAGAACAGTGGAATATAGCTCTTTGCTGCTGTAATCAAGAGGGGTAGAATGGAGCGTCTGAAGTAAGCAGCAGGACCAAAAAAGATGGGGGAGAGAACCAGACTCCCCTCTGCATCTCCAACAGAGAACTGAGCATTGGGGAACATTCAATCAATTTTGTCAGGGTCAAACGTTTTATATGAGAATAGGAGAATTCGCTCCCCCTGTTTATCCGTGAAAGTCAGTCCTAGGTCTCTTTCCCACTTGTCAATGTAGGGGAGTTTGAAACCCGGTGAAGGGAATACCAATAGATGGTAGGTCTGTGAAATTGCATGGCGCAAGGGAGAATGCTCCACACATAGAAACTCTAACATGGTAAAGCTTCTTGGGGATGGTAGGGAGCCCAGGAAATGCTCCAGCTTCAGTTTTTGCCAAAATGAAAGTCTCTCGAACCTCGGGTCTTCCGTGATTCGTTGTCTGGTGATCCATTGGCCAAAGTGCCCAGCCTGAAACAACCCAGCAGCCTTCAAATTTTGAAAGCCAGGATAGCACAGGCCAGGGCTGAAGGCCAGATTCCCCACTATAGGGGTAAGTGGGGACGGGTTCAGGGCAATAGCCAAGTCCCTAAGTGCCTTGGAGCCAATCCGCCAGATTTTCCCCACTGTAGAGTGAGAGTGAGCCTAGATAGGCAAGTTCGGGTGACACCACGGCACGGATTCCATCGAGATCCCAACAAGGGCCTGTTCTTTGCACCCACTGTTTAAGAGATCCGTGGCAGGACCAATCCAGAATTCTAGCCAGGTGGCATGCCACAAGGTAAAGATTGGCATCCGGGAGAGCCATACCTCCCATCAATTTTGGTAGTCGCAAAATCCATTGAGCCAGTTGAGGAGGCCTCTGGGCCCATAAGAAGTTAAGGGCTGAGCCCAATTCCTGCACCTTCACACCTCAGATGAGCCCAATTCCTGCACCTTCACACCTCAGATGAGCCCAATTCCTGTACCTTCACACCTCAGATGAGCCCAATTCCTGCACCTTCACACCTCAGATGAGCCCAATTCCTGCACCTTCACACCTCAGAATGAGCCCAATTCCTGCACCTTCACACCTCAGATGATCCCAATTCCTGCACCTTCACACCTCAGATGATCCCAATTCCTGCACCTTCACGTCTCAAATCGGCCACAATTCCTGCACCTTCACACCTACGATCAGCCCAATTCCTGCACCTCTAAATTTGCTGTAACCAATAGCTTGTTAATTACCAGTGCAAAATGAGAGCAGGCAGCTTGGTGTGTCCAACTCGGCACCAGGACCAGATCTAGCCTGCCTGATAAAAGGGTGCAGTAAAAAATATCAGGGCGCAGAGGATAGGGTCAACAGTTTGTAGGGTATTGTACAGAGGCCAGCAGGACAGAGAATTGGAGATCAACATAGGAGTGTATGGGGGTCAACAAAGCAGAGGACAGGAGCCTGTAGGGTGGAGAACAAGGTTCAGCAGGGAAAAAAAAAACGGGTCAGTAGGGCAGAAGACAAGTGGTTAGCAGTACAGTTTACACAGGTCAGCAGTACAAAGGATGGGGTCAGCAGGGCAATGAACAAGGGACAGCAGGGCATAGGACGGGTCAGCAGGACAGTGTACAGGGGTTGGCAAGGCATAGGACTGGGGTCAGCAGGGAGGAGGATGTGGTCAGCAGGGCATAGGAAAGGGGTAAATGGGGCAGAGGACAGGGTCAGCGGGGCAGAGGATGAAGCCAACGGGCAGAGGACAGGGTCACTGGGGAAGAAGATGGGGTCAGCAGGGCGGAGTCAGCAGGGTGAAAGACTGGTCATCGGGGTGGAAGACAGGGGCCAGCAGGGCATAGGTCAGGGATCAGCAAGGCAGAGAGGGGCAGAGGTCGGAGTCAGCAGAGTATAGGATGGTGTCAGCAGGGCACAGGATGGGGTAGCAGAGCAAAGGGGGGTCAGAAGGGCACACACACACGGGGTGGGGGCGGGTCAGGAGAACACGCTTCAGGGGGTCAGGAGGGCACACACCAGGGGGCAGTCGCAATGCTTTAATGAGGTCAATTTCTCACTGTGCTGTATGAAGAGGTGATGCAATCACATTTGTCAGCTAGCACCTCTATGCTAAGCTGCAGTAACTCAGCAGACTTAGCATAGAGGTGCCTGTAAATGAATCCACGATATACTGCTAGATGATTTTTACCTCCAGGCAGGCACATTCGCTCGATCCCTCTGCTCAGCTATTCACACCCCCCTATTCCAGGCGGGCGCAATCTCGGGGGTCAGGCACATCCCCACCCTGCCCACTCAAGCAGCAGCCTGCAGGAGAGAGGCTGGAAAGCTGCTGTGGGAGGTACAGGGAGCGGAGAGCCCAGTGCCGATCTGTCAGTGTCCTTTGCCGGGCTGCGCTCAGCCTTGGAGACTGAGTTGGTAATGTTTTCTCGGGGGGGGGGGGGGAAGCAATTGCCCTGTTGCCACCCCACCCCTGGATCCGCCCCTGCCTCAACACTGTTTCGTTGTCGGCTGTAGGCAAACTGAGTGAGGTGGGCGGCAGGGGATTAAAGTTAGAGAGAGCCAGCCATGCTCCCTTCTGTGTGGCCGGCTTTGCTGATGTATAAGAGGTGTCCCAGGATTCCCTCGCGTGCCGTCCTAAATGTGTATGCGTGCCATGTCTGGCACGTGTGACGGGGGTTGCCGACCCTGGTCTACAGGCTTGGAAATATCAGTTTGTAAATTGATAGAAAACTTGCTAAAAGACAGTATTCAGAATGAAGTGGTTAATGATTCTTACTCTGGTCTAAGGTTATCAGCGGTATACCCCAAGGTTCAGTGTTGGGACCCTTACTTTTTAATACCTTTTATAAATGATATGAGGTCTGGGCTTAAAAGTACAATTTCAGTGTTTGCAGATGACACCAAGCCGACCTCAAGGGTCCCTTGAGAAAGTCACGCGACATGTGATATGCGTGGGGAGAAGGAGTCAGTGACGTCTTCGCATAGTGTTTGGCAAACACAGCGATAGCTGTATGAGCGGTGAAGCTGTCTGACCATTATAACAAAATCGATTCAGCTACTGCAAATGTTTTTGTAGCATTTAAAAACACTTTGCAATGATGGTTTTTCTTTTATCTTTATGTGAATCATCACCTTGCAAATGGAGTTCATCATGTAACTGTGATCTGTGATAATTGAAATATAAGCAAGTTCATCGAAGGCAATTGTTTGGACATTTAGACCTCAGCTGGATTAACACAAACATTATTTCTTCCATCTTTATATACCTGGGATGTGTTCCCTTATTTTTTTTTTTTTTGATGCATCTATTTATTATTCACTTTACTGATTGTGATATCGGGGTATATGTGTTTTGATGCATTTATTTGCATTTATTCACTTTGATTGAATAGTCTTCACAGTGAGAGCTGTGAAAATGTGGAATAGACTCCCTCCAGAGGTGGTTCTGGCCAGCTCAGTAGATTGCTTTAAGAAAGGCCTGGATTCTTTCTTAAAGGCACACAATATAACTGGATACTAACATTTATAGGTAAAGTGGATCCAGGGAAAATCCGATTGCCTCTTTTTGGTCAGGAAGGAATTTTTCCCCCTGCTGTAGCAAATTGGATCATGCTTTGCTGGGGTTTTTCGCCTTCCTCTGGATCAACTGTGGGTATAGGATTGGGTATATGGGATTGTATGATATTTTTGATTTATTTATTTTTATGGTTGAACTGAATGGACTTGTGTCTTTTTTTCAACCTTATGAACTATGTAACTATGCATTGATCTAGTGTATCATTCGTTCCCCTAAACCAATGTGTTTAAGAGTTTCTGTCAAGAAGGTCTAGTTCACCCCATCAAACGCCTTTTCGCCATCAGTTGATAGGAGTAGCTTGGGGATCTTCCGAGCTTGAGCAGCGTAGATCAAGTTGATGGCCTTGGTGGTATCATCACGGGCTTCCCTCGTGGGTACAAATCGCACCCAGTCAGAATGAACCAGTTGTGGGATCAGCTCAATCAGGCACATAGCAAGTATGAACAATTTGAGATCCACGTTCAGGAGGGAGATCGGTCAGTAGTTTTCAGAGTAGTGGGTCTTTCCCCTCTTTCGCCATCATTGCAATATGGAAGGTTATAAAACAAAGTATAAGATCGCCTAAATATCTCGGTAATATCATCAGTGGCGTGTACCTTACGCTGGTTTTCATTGAGGAGTTCCAGTATAATTGTGCTAACCTGTTGGGCCCTTAGAGCACGCGCCAGAATCCTGCCGCATTTGTCACTATGCTCATAAAAGGAGCATCTACACTTTTTGCCAATGTGGCCTTTGCTGTGTCCAGAGCTAGGGAACGCAGTTGATTACTCCACACTGTACGGGGTCCGCGAGGGTCTTACTGGCCATCGATTGCTTATGAAATGCCTCCATGGCCCTGATCTTTCCCAGTAGGTCCACCATCTGCTTGGTCTTTTCTTTTTTGAGGCGCAACCCTATTTTAATCAGGATTCCCCTGATGTATCCCTTATAAGCCTCCCACACCATCATAGGCTCACTGTCCGGTTTCACATTGGTAAAAAAGAAAAGTGTCATCTCACTAGAGATCTCCTTCATAATCTCTGGGATTTGAAGCAAGGAATCGTTTAGTTTCCACGCCCATGGCTTGGAGGTTGGGTACAACAAATCTATGTCCACAGAGACCAGAACATGGTCCAAAAAAGTTATTGAAACAATGGAAGCCACCATAACTAGTTCTAGTGTATGAGTCATGAGGGCAGGAATAAAACGTATAATCCCGCTGATTCGGATGGAGTATGCGCCACACGTCCATGAAGTTTTGGAAGTTTTTCTTTAAACGTTTCAGCGCTGTGTAGGAGGCATTCCTAGAGGCGTCCAGAGCCGGTCCAATGTGAAATTCACATCGCCACCTACTATCTCTGCCCCTTCTGCGAATTCCCGCAGTTTGGCAAAAACTGCCTCCAGATAGGTGATCTGGTTTGAATTTGGAAGATACAAATTTACCAGAGTGACCTTGGGATTCCCCAAAGTACCTTTCACAAAGAGTGCGCGTCCCTCTACACCACACCACTGGTCTCCAAACACCCATTGGATTGAATTGCGAATCAGGATGCTAATCCATCTGGGCTTGGCATCCAGAGAGCAGCCGTGCGTAGATTGTTGGGAAGAAGCGGTTGTGGAGTTTAGGCAATTTGTCAGCATGAAAATGCATCTCCTGAAGGAAACAATTATGGGCGTTCATGTTTTAAATTTGTGAGCACCATAGAGCATTTCTTTGGTGTGTTCAACCCTTTTGCATTAAGAGAAACTAAACGCACGGGCTCCTTCATTCCAGCAGCCATGTCTACGATTGGTCGACGAGCGGCTGTCGAATGGTGGGAAGAGGTAGGTCGGCGAGGGGGGAGGAAGATTTTTTTTTTTTTTGGAGCGAGCAACCGAAGGCTGCCCACACAATAAGCAAACCTAATACGCAGTAAGCGTATAAGAGACCTCATCTCCAGACACTTAGGCAGCACAATAAAGTGAGCCGAAAAAAGATGGCCAAAAACAAACAGGAAAACTTAAGCGACTGCCAATAGGGTGCAGCCCTATGTGGGGAAGAGGCAGGGCACAGCAGAGAGCATGGGCTCCCTATCCCAACCTAAGCCCAAACATTATAAAATGTGTCAACAATACAGGTAAATAAGATGTCAGCGATGCGATCACTGCCAACCCCATAAAGATGTATATAAGGGCAGTGTGACAAGGCCAGCAATTACCCTTCATGTCAGTTCTTAACTTTGCCATAGAATACATGTACATAAATAAAACCTAACACAAGGAGAACCAAACTCCTATTACACCACAAACTGTGGACCTAGTCTAAATCTAATGCCATATGCTCTCAGGTTAGAACCTAGTAAGTGTGGCACATAGTCAGATCATGAGGTTCATCTTCTAAAGGAGTTGCAGCCGTAATTATCCACACCCCAAGAAGACTAACCGTACAACTAGGTATACAGGGGGAGGGGATGGGGAGAGGAGTGGGCGTAGGATGGGGAGGGGATGGGTAGAAAGGAGGAGGGGAGGAGGGGGGGGAGGGGTTGGGAAGGGAGAGCGGAGGAGAGAAAGGGGAAGGAAAAAAATAAAGGGGGGGGGGGTGGATGCGTGAGGTAACAGCATTCAGACACTCAGTGTCTAAGTGGGGGGGAGGGTGCTGAGAGAGGGGAGAGTCCCCTAGGGAGCTCCATCCCCCCCCCCCCCCCCCCCCCCCCCCATAACTCGTACACAGCAATAGACAACAGTAGATGGTAAGCGCTATAGAGCTTATGCAAATGAGCAGCGGTTTATTAAGCAGTATAACAGAACAGACAGTTATACCTTTTGGACCTCATGGCAGGCAGAACACCATCATAGCAATGAGCTTAGGCTGGTTGGGAATCGGGAGCTCTAGCAGCAAGCGTCTTCACTCTGCCATGTCCAGGCCATGCCCCCGCACTTTTTTTTTTTTTTTTATTAAAGTGGCTGTAAACCCTCACATACCCAGTGAAGTGAACCGCCTTAGATGATACACGGAGATCAAACAAATCTCCCTACATAAGTTTTGCATGTATATCTGCAGTCTTCAACTGTATATATTCTTTAGAAAGTGCTCTTCATGTTACAGATTTTCTCTTCCTGGTCAGCACTGGAAGTGACTTATTGGCATACAGCCAAGACAGCTGATTGGAGAAAAGGCGCACACCCCCACTCCACATTGGCAAAGGAAGGAAGGAATGTGCAGAGCTCTGCTTTGAGACGGCAAGCTGTCTGCTAATCCTATTTATAGCAACCTCCCACGACACACACTTCAGGCTGCAGTCTTGGAGGACTTGTCAGAAGTTATCAGGCTGATAACAGAGCTACTGGGCAGGAGAAAGCTACAGGACTTAGTGCTTTGAAGAGAGATAAGAAAACACTACAGATATGTGCCCAGCTCAAATGTCATGAATCGGGTTTACATCCACTTTAAGCATATTGAAGCGTTTTTGTTTTAGACTTCAATAAAGGAATGCTTAGCTTGCGCTTTTATGTCTGAAGAACTCATCTCCTCTTGTACAGCTGCTTTTTCCTCTCGTTTTCCAGCCCAGGAAACAAACTCATGAAGCTTGATCACATGCAAAAAACATGCACCAGGAATATGCTCTGCTCGGGTATGAATGCAGACTCAGTGGGCTCAATTCACAAAGCAATATTGCATGCGATATTTGGATCATATGGCTGATTTTATCCAAATATCACACGTGGCATTGAAAATGTCAGTTCATTATCGGTTTATGCGGTAATAAGAAACGCACTAAATCCTGCATAAGCTAGAAGTCAATTCACTAACAAAAAAATACTTTTAAATAAGTTGTGGTCTAGCCACTAATGATTTAACAAATGTATAAAATTAATAGTTGATTATTTAGGAGCCAGCACACAGTTCTTTAACAGCAGCCTGTGACTCATTCCAGACCTGCTCATTCAGCTGTCAGCTTTCTTGGCTGACAGGTGAATCTCTAAACATAGGTTCCGCCTTCCCGAACCATACCAGGCCATGTGCCCTCTTCCTCCAAAATATATAAATATATAATGTGTTCGTGTATATGTATGTGTGTGTGTATATTAACCAAAAGTATTGGGAAGTCTGTTTTTACACGCACATGAACTTTTAGTGGCATCCCAGTCTGTCTGTAGGGTTAAATATCGAGTTCCCCTTACCTTTGCAGCTATGACATGGAGAAACTTGAGTGGCCTGCACAGAGTCCTGACCTCAACCCGATAGAACACCTTTGGGATGAATTAGTGAAGACTGCTGGGCCTTCTCATCCAACATCAGTACCTGACCTCACAAATGCGCTTCCTGGAAGAATGGTCAGACATTCCCATGGACACTCCTAAACCTTGTGGACAGCCTTCCCAGAAGAGATGAAACTGGTATAGCTGCAAAGGGTGGGCCAACTCAATATTGAACCCTAAGGACTAAGACTGGGATGATAAGTTCATGTGCGTATAAAGACAGGCATCCCAATACTTTTGGTAATATAGTGTATGTGTGCAAACATTTTAGGCAGGTGTGAAGAAATGCTGTAAAGTAAGAATGCTTCCCAAAATACATTTTAAAATTTATTTACAAATTGTAAAATGAGCAAAAAAATCTAAATCAAATGTATATATGGTTTGACCACCCTTTGCCTTTAAAACAGTATCAGTTGTTCCAAACATTTTGGAGAACTAACCACAGATCCAGAACTTATTTTTTTCTGCTGAAGGTAGTTCTTAAAGTGGTTGTAAACCCAATAAAAAAAGAAAAAAAAACCCTGCAAGACAAAGGCATAATGAGCTAGTATGCATAGCATTCTAGCTCATTATGTATTACTTACCTTAGATCGCCGCTCCGGCCGGCGACATTTCTCCCTGGAGTTACTTCCAGGTATCACGGCTCCGGCGCTGTGATTGGCTGGAGCCGCGATGGCATCACTCCCACGCATGCGCGCAGGAGCCGCCGGTAACGGCACAGTCTAACTGCCATTGCTTTAGTGCGCATGTGCTGATGACGTCGGCACATGCAAATACAGGGGATATCTCTGTTTAGGAGATATCCAGGGTAGCTACAGATAAGCCTTATTATAGGCTTACCTGTAGCAAAACGTGTGTTGTAATGGTTTACAACCACTTTAATGGCATTGGCTGTATGTTTGGGGTCGTTGTCCTGCTGCAGAATAGGTTTTGGGCCAATTGTATGCCTCCCTGATGGTATGGCATGATAGATAAGTATCTGTATTTCTCATTATTGAGGAGACCATTGATCCTAACCAAATCTCCAACTCTATTTGCAGAAATGCAGCCCCAAACTTCCAAGGAACCTCCACCATGTTTAACTGTAGCCTGCAGACACATTTTTGTACTGCTCTCCCGCCCTTCGACGAACAAACTGCCTCCTGCTACAGCCAGATATTTAAAATTGTGACTCATTAGTCCAGAGCACCTTTTTACAGTTTTATGTGTCTAAAGGAGAAGTACAGCCAAAGCTCGTTTAGCTGTACTTCTGTGGATCACAGGAGTGCAATTCGTTCTGCACTCCTGTGACCCGTTTTCAGCAGACAGCAGGCTAAAGCCCGCTTTCGGCTGACGTCACAGGGCCGGTCCAGACGCTCCTATGTCTTCCATAGTCCAGTGCTCCAGTGAGCATTGGGGGAGCAGAGAGCTCAGGGAGCACTGAGAATCGGGCGATCAGCGGTGTTTGATCACTTGGTTCCTTAGCCCTAGAGCTGGCTGGGGACTGATGCCGCATCCACCTAGGTAAGCATAGCTCTTAAAATTTTTTTTTCCCCAAACTTCTCTTTTTAATAATTTGTTGGTTTAGATAATTTTATATATAAACAGGTTTTTAGGTATTCCTTATTTGCTTTGAAAGTGTATATTACGACAGGAATATTTTCATGAAGACATGAAAAGTTATCAGACTGGTCTCATTTAACCCCTTGTCTACTAAGGTATGTGTATAAACATCCTGGTATTTAAAGGGTTAAAACAAGCTCACGGCGGCAGCAGCATTGTTTTGTATATTTGGCTCCTGGCTATCCAGTAAAAGTGATCTGGGCGGCTGTAAAGGGTTTGTGAAGTGTCCACCCCCTGTTATGGATCTTGGCTCTCCTGCTCCTCTGGGGAGCCTGGGACCATAGTGAACACTGTCAGGATGGAGAGCAGCAACAGATCGAGGAACACCTTGCTGAAATGGTGGGGAGTTGTTTTATCAGCTGGAGTGGTGTATATGGGAGACATTAGGGGTATCAATAGACCCATGGGTCTCCATAAGAGAACCTGCCAGTGCTATCACTTGGGGACTTGATGGCTCGATTTTATAATGTGGCAAACAAATTATGCAATTGGAAGAGGAGAATTGTATACTGAAATAAATACTATGCAATGCCGAATCATGCCTGCATTCAGTGGTGGTTATGATTTGTAAAAATTAAAGAATAAGATTGGAGAGTGTATTTATGCGTTCATAACCTTTGTGAAACCTAGGGCTTGTTATTTTTTGGCGAGTTCTTGGTGCTCACAGATGTGATGGAATCACTAATTAATGGGTGATGTGCGTTCTTTCGGCAAGACGCGCAATACGTACAGAAGGTTTCTGCAAGTTGTTAAAGAGGAGCTCCAGTCTCCCCAAAACAAATTAAGTCAGCAGCTACAAATACTGTAGCTGCTGACTTTTAATATAAGGACACTTACCTGTCCAAGGATCCATGATTGTTATCACCCAAACCAATTCTTCAATTACCTTTGGGGTCCAGGTGCAGGCATCTTAGGTAAGATGTACCTGGCGTGTGTTTACAGCCAGTTTCCTACTGCGCATGTGTGAGCCGCGCTGTGCTTTGTGAACAGTCCCGCAGTCTTCTGTGACCTGTGATGTGTCCCAGAAAGCTGTGGGGGGCCGAAATCCGGTTCGATCACCGTGGCAGTATGAGCAGAAAGTGGGCGTAGGTACCTTTCAATACCAGGTACCTGCTCCCCCTCCCCCTTAAAAAGTGCCAAATGTGGAGGGAGGGGATGATGCAAACAAGCGGAACTTCCACCTTTTGGGTGAAGTTCCGCTTTAAGTCGTTGAAACTTATGGCCCATACACATGATCCGAATATTCTGACAGATCGTCCATTTTTTTTTTTTTTTTTATTTGCATGCTAGTTGCTTTAGTTGCTTATCAAAAATGGAGAGGTTACTAAAGTTACGCAAATTCTTGTACGACAGAATCAGAAGTGATGTAATGTGGTGTTGTAGTGCATTTCTTTTGCATTTTCGGACGACAACTGTACTGATTAACCACTAAAGCCCTGGACCATTTGGCTGGCCAAAGACCAGAGCACTTTTTGCGATTCAGCATTGTGTCGCTTTAACTGACAATTGTGCGGTCGTGCGACGTGGCTCCCAAACTGAATTAAAAATGCATTGATTACTGTGTAAATGTGACTGGCAGTGAAGGGGTTAACCAGGAGGGGGTGCTCCAGGGGTTAAGTGTGTCCTAGGGAGTGATTCTAACTGTAGGGGGGATGGGCTACGTGTGACATGACACTGATCACTGCTTCCGATCACAGGGAGCTGTGATCAGTGTCATTAGGGAGAACGGGAAATGCTTGTTTACATCAGCATTTCCCCGTTCTTCCTCTCTGTGAGACTATTGCGGGTAGCCCTGCGGACATTGGATCTGCGGGACCCGCGATCACACTCTAGGAGCTTGCGCGCGCCGTTGGCAATGCACACTCGACCACACGGCGACAAATTTAAAGGGACGTACCTGTACCCCCATTTGCCCATCCATGCCATTCTGCCGACGTAAGTGTTCGTGCGGTGGTCGGCAAGCGGTTAAATGAAAATCGTACGATCTGGTATCATGCGAGAACATTTTTTGTGTTTGTCTGATCAGATAATATCGGATCAAGTGTCATGATTGGCTCTCGAAAGGTCTGTACGAACGATCCGATTATCGTACGATGTATTTTTCATCGGATTTTCGGATCTTGTGTACGGGCCATAAGAAGGACTTTATCATTGTCACATGACACATTTATTTAAACTTTTGTTACATTTATTTTATATATGTCACAATGTTTCTATATTTGTCTTTTTTTAAAACACATACTTGTACTTGTTTGGTACATTTTAGTGTTATTTGGCATATGTGACTATAGTAGCACTTTGTGTTTAACATTTTGGTGTTGGGTGGCGCTTTCCCTCCTTCAGCCCAGGGAAGGTTGGATGCCACCCATGCAGCTCGCCCGGCGTGGGTAGAATGTCTCAGTCGGGCCTGGTGCATAAGGATGCGGTTTCCGGCTAGAGCACAGTGGTGGGCCGACGCGGGTCTTGCGTTCTGGCCAGTGGAGCGCAGAAGGAAGGGCCGGGCTTCCAGCACAACACTTCCAGTTTCGGGTCCCGCAGGGAGCGTTGACGCCAGGGCCATTGGCGGTAGATTCGAACGCCAGCCACAGCAGTGTGGTCATCACACAGTGGCATGATGCTGCAGGAGGTGGAATAGCATGCAGGGTCCATCCTGGAAGCAGAACAAAATGGCAGTGGTGCCAACCCTACTCAGGTAGCTTTGAGAATCCAAGGAGGGCTCTGGCTGCTGTCCAGGCACAGGTGCAAGGTGGTGGGGCACCCCTGGCAGGGCGGTGGTTAGCTGACAGGTTCTCCTTCTGTATTTTTCAGGCTCAGCTCAAGGACCCAAAGAAGTTAGGGGGGAGAAAGAGGTGCCCGTCGTGTTCAGTTAAATTTAAGGATAACTGGAATAAACCCGGTCTGCAGACAATGTATTTTCAAATTGGTGTGCAAAGAGTCGGTGGCTTCTGCAAATCTTTTCGTGTGCAAAGAAGGAAATGTCCGCTATTAAGTCGATGTAGTCTGATCTTGAAACCCAGAACCAGCCAGCAGAGGTACCCCTTGTTTCAGACCCAGAGGAGGGTGACGAAACCGGAGGGGCGGATCCGAATTCCTTGGAGGAGCTAAGTGAGGCGACTTCATCCAAGGACACTCTGGATAAGGGGACAAAATCTGCTAGATAAAAGCTCTCACTCGAGGAGGTGGACACTTTGTTGGGCACGATTTACAAGATGCTCCAGCATCGAAGAAACAGTGTGAAATGGGGAAGCAAAAGGAGGTATCCTTTTTTTTCCTCTCCTTAAAAAAAAAAAAGCCTCAATGACTTAGTCTCGCAGTAGAAAAAGATTGCCCCCAAATTTTTTTGTTCTGAAGATAATTGAGGAGGGTTATCGATTACACTTCAAAGGCAGTCCGCCCTCAAACTTTGGTTACCTCCCCTCCCAGGAATCCTCAGAAAGCATCAGCCCTTCCCTCTGATTTGCAACCTGGAAGACAAGCGGGTTCTTGTCCTGGTCCCGCCGCAAGAAATAGATCGGGGTTTCTATATACATCTTTTTTTGTTCAAAAACCATCATACAAATTTTGCCTGATCTTGAACCTGAAAAAACTAAACAAGGGAATATTTACAAAAACTTTTGAATGGAAACGACGTTCACTGCAAAGACTATTCTGCTTCCAAATTGCTTTGACATCCTTCGACTTGAGGGACCGCATACTTGCATATCCCGATTCACAAGGATTCACAAAGGTTCTTGAGGGTTGCGATCAAGTGGGGGAAGAATATTTGCCACTTGGCTTGTCCTCTTCCCTCAGGATTTTCACAATTTCTGGCAGAGGCTCTTGCCCCGCTGAGGTTAAGAGGAATCTCGGTCATCCCGTACTTGGACGACCTTTTAGTCTTTGCCCCCAGTATGCTCCAATTACAGAGGGTTTTTCAGGTGGCAATGCCTTTCTTGGAAGACCTGGGGTGGATCATAAACAGAGAAGAATCAAATCTGATCTCTTCTCAAGATCTGCACTACTTGGGGTAAAGTTTGAATTCCGTAGCGCAGAAGGTGTGTACCTCACAGAAGAAAAGATTAAAAAAAGTGGTGGAAATGGTGTCTTATTTGCAAAACAACCACCCAGTATCCATCCAGATGTCACGTCTGGGTCCAACTGGAGGGAGCTGAGGGCTATTTGGGAAGCTCTGAGCGCTTTTGCCAAGGAGTTGAGGGGTCACCACATTCAGGTCCCTTCGGACAATGTTATGGCAGTCTCTTACCTGAACAAACAGGGAGGGACATGCTGCCAGTGTCTGATGAACCCGGCGAGCATCATTTTGTTCTTGGGCTGAGACCAACATTTAATCTCGGCAGTTCACCTGAAGGGGTTGGACAATTGTTTAGTAGACTATCTGAGTCGCCATCAGGTGTGCGAGTCAGAATGGTCTTCTGAATGGGGAGGTTTTCCAGCTAATCATGAAGAAGTGTGGCCTTTTGCAGGTGGACTTATTTGCCAACAAATCGCATGCAAGAGTTCCAATGTATTTTTCATTGGAAAGGGACAAGCTAGTCAGGGGGGTGGATGCGTTGGCACAGAAGTGGACATGTCAGCTTTCTTATGCCTTTTATGGAGGAAGTTCGTTCAGAAGAAAACCACAATGATTCTAGTGGTTCCGTATTGGCCAAAGAGGGCATGGTGCTCCAGTCGGCTTAGTCTAGCGGAAGAACCTCCCCCTCATGCTTCTGCAGGAGGAGGATTTATTATCCCAGGGCCTGATATTGTGTCCAAAAATTCAGAGCCTAATGGCCCATAGACACGATCCGAAAATCAGACGAAAAATACCGCTTTCAATGCAATCGTACGTTAATCGGATCGTTGGCACAGAGCTTTCGAGAACTGATCACAACAGTTCATTCGATATTATTTGATCGGACATGCACGAAAAATTTTCTCGTACGATACCAGATCGTACTATTTTCATTTAATCAGTACAGTTGTCATCCCAAAATACAATACAGATGCACTACAACACATGGCATCACTTCCGATTTTTGTATTCTGTCGTACAAGAATTTTCGTAACTTCGGTAAACTCTTCAGGTTCGAAATATGACTAGCATGTAAAAAAGATGATCTGTCATCTGATGTTCAGATCGTGTGTACAGGGCATAAGACTGTCTGCCTGGTAGCTGAAGAAAGCATTTTGAAGTCTAGGGGATTTCAGGGGCTATCCAGGAGGAAAACGGTCACGCAGGCCATTTTTTTTTTTTTTTTTTCTTGGCTAGACACCAGGAAGGTGTCTGCTGGTATTCCTGCCGACCTGGAGTTTTTGCAACATGGAGCAGATCAGGGGTTAGCCATTAGTATGCTCAAGGTACAAGTGGCTGCCCACTTGTCTGTGTTTTTGGATTAATCGCTGACATCAGATCGGCTAGTTATCAGATTCTTTAAGGGGCTGTCCAGATATAGGTCCTCTCCTGGACGACTCCCAGAAACCGAGTTAAAGCGGTGTTCCGCCCAAAAAAATAATAAATTAAAGCCAGCAGCTACACATAGTGCAGCTGCTGACTTTTAGCAATAGGACACTTACCTGTCCTGGAGTCCTGCGATGTCGGCACCGCAGCTGATGTTTCCATCAACTGTCGGGTGCTGCCGCCGCCATTGCGGGTGAGGGTACCCAGCACTGTAGCCTTACGGCTTTACGCTGGAAACCCTACTGCGCATGCGCGAGGCCCCGATCCTCCCTCCTACTGGCCCGGCGAAAGGGAGAGGAGGAGGAGGGAGCCCCGCAGTGATGTTACGGGCCACGGCCCGGACTTCCAGGAGTGGGAACAGGATACCTGTCAAAGACCCCCCCCCCCGAAAGGTGCCAATTGTGGCACCGGAGAGGAGACAAATGAGCGAAAGTTCCACTTTTGGGTGGAACTCCGCTTTAAAGGTAAGTCTCTTTCCTTTTTTTTTTTTTTTTGCTGTAAAATTCATTTTGGTTTGTGTGTGTGTGTATATGTGTGTGTATGTATGTATATATATATATATATATATATATATATATATATATATATATATATATATATATATATATATATGCAGCATAAAACTGCAACTGCCACCATTTTATTATACAGGGCCTATGTCTTCGGAAAATATACCTTTTTGGTTGTGGGTTTTAAATACTTTTCTAGCAAAAATCACAAATTTTAACACGTGAATTTTTTTTAAAAAATGACGAAGTTGGCCATAGAAGTATGATAATAGACCAATCTTAGACCGCAACAGACTTTCTGAACTTTTTCTCCTGCAACAATTGGCCAGTGTCTCTGCTGTGATTTGAAAGTGCCCTTCCACATCTCTTCATCCAGTCCCACAGACAGTCATCCAATTTCTGAGGTATCTTTTTTAGGTTTTGTTTTTTTGTGTTCATTGCAGTGATGTGTTTTGTTTTTTGTCTGTGTAGATTCCAAGCCTCTGGAGCCAGTATCTGTGAAGGGGAATGCGAACCACAAGGTAGGCCAGTACATCCTAGCCCATGCATCTTAAATCATGTTTAAGAAATATGCTTGCATTTAAGGAAAGAGACCTCTTTTCATACAGCTTTTTTAACACTTTAGAAAAACTGGCTACTGCTTACTAAAATAAGCTTCTGACCACTATCTTTTGAAATATTGTTTTTGTTGCTCTAGAGAGGGTGCCTGAAAGCAGCTCTGGAATGTATGTAAGCAATATAACGCAACCATTTTTTCCTGGATTAAAAATAGAAGTTGGAAAATAAAGCTATGTATTCATTTCCCAACGCTTTCAATGTAATGGAGTGAGATAAAGCGATGCGCCTTTTGCACCTGGTTACAAAACTTTACTTTCATGAGGGTTCCCTAAAAAAGAGCATTCAGAAATTTCAAAAGAACCTACAGAAATCAAATTCTCCTGTAAGTAACAAAGATTCCAAACTGACGGAAGTACTACATTCCACGTGCCATCTCTTTTTATACATGTTCTAGAACTCCCCATGAACCACGCTTCCCTGTTATTTTGGACTGACCCCCCCTCGGGAACCTCATAGCAGCGTCTAGAGATGGGTGAACAATTCTCTGAAGCCTCCTACACCTTGCTATTCCCCAGCCACTATGAGTGATTTTATTGACCAATATGAATGCAGAAAGGGGAAGACTATCTCTTGACCTTGTTAGGAAGTGTTGAAATTTGCACATTAGGACACCCCCAGATTCAGGGCTCTCAGGATGCTCATCTAAACACATGTGGAAATGACAACTCACCCCAAAATTATCCTCAAAATGTCACTAAAATTAAAGAGAAATGTATAAATCTTTCAGATATAAAATGTATGTAAATCCTAAATCTATTTTGCATTATGTTTGGCATGAGACCTCAATGTATACGGTTTCCTTAATGTGGAACTTTAGTCACTTTTTTTAACTACCCATCTATTAAATCTTCTGCCCTTATTGTTTTAACTTTTGGATAGTAAAACATTTTTTTTCTGCCTGTAAATACCCTATACAGCCCACTTCCCGTTTCTTGTCTGGTAAAAAGCCTAGGCTTATGACATGTACAGCTCTCTCTCACACAATCGTGAGAGTTTGCCGGGGGGGGGGGGGGGGGTGAGTCATAAGAGGGCCAATGAAAGCTGCAGAGCTGGAGGTGTGTGTCTGTGTAAATTCCGAAAGTGGACAGGCAGCAGCTTCAGCTGCCCACAGTTAAAATGGTTGCAGCCAGACTCGGTGGAGGGAGATTTCTGCAGCATATTTGGCAAGTACAGAATCTCAGTATATGTAAAATAATATGCAAAGTAGTTGGAGAGAAGCTTCAGAAAATGTTTTTACTACAAATTAGGGCTGCAACTAACGATTATTTCCATAATCGATTAGTTGGCCGATTGTTTCGATTAATCGGTTAATAACCTTAAAAAAAAGTGTGATGTATAATTTAGTTAAAGGGGTTGTAAAGGTAAAAATTTTTTCACCTTAATGCATTCTATGCATTAAGGTGAAAAAACTTTTGACAGTACCGCCGCCCCCAGCCCCCCCGTTTTACTTACCTGACGCCTCGAATCTTCGCTCCTCGTCAGCTTCATTGCAGCTCAGCCTGGTCGCTGATTGGCTGCAGTGGATGGATTGAAAGCAGCGCAGCCATTGGCTCGCGCTGCTGTCAATCACATCCGATGACGCGGGGGGCGGGGCCGAGTGATACAGCGAGCGGCTATAGCCGCCGGCTGTATCACGGGAGCGCGCCCGCAAGCACTCACCACCGTGCGAGGGAGCTCGCATGAAGGTGGTAAATGCTTGCGGGGAGGAGCTGAAACAGCCGCCGAGGGACCCCAGAAGACCAGGTTCGGGGCCACTCTGTGCAGAACGAGCTGCACAGTGAAGGTAAGTATAACATGTTTGTTATTTTAAAAAAAAAAAAAAACATCTTTACAACCCCTTTAATATGTAAAGTTTAAAAAAAAGGCTATTCTTGTATATCTCTATGCAGTGGTAAATATAAATAACCAACTATATGGTTAGGGAGCAAAATATCTAATCCACTCTGAGAATAACAGACAGAAGAAATATATACTGTATATACTATTAGAGGAGATATACACTGTATATACTATTAAAATGTGAATCTGGTAAATCTCATCAGACTCCGAGATCAAATTCTTTTATTCAACAAACAATGTCTTCCTTCTAAAAATTTTTTATTTTAAGAACGTTCGTTCGATTTTCTAATCGTTAGTGGGGTCAAATCGACGTTCATTTTCAACCACAGTGACGGGAAAATTTTTAAATAATAGCAAACTTCTTGGTCAAAGGAATTTTCAGACAGTGTATGCGGTTTTCGTTCAGAAATTACATTCATTTTAAAAACAGAATGTTAAAAACCAAGTGAAAATTTCAAACAACATTCTTTCATTCAGCGAATGTACAAAGATTTTTTGTCTGAATAATCTCATCTGAAAATTTTGTCTAAAAATTGATCGGTATGGCCAGCATAAGGCTCGATACACACCTATGCAGTTTACTTTTGATCTGTTTCTGCAGTGCTTTTTGCTGTGCGTTTTGACTTTTGTGCACGTGATTGTGCTGCAATTTGCGTTTTTGCATTTATTTTTGGCCAATTTGTTGTTGGCAAGATTAAAAAAACAAAAACTGCTGCAATAATTACATGCTTTTCTGCAGCTTTTCCATTGAAGTATATTGAACCATAAAAAGCACAGTTTTGCATTAAAAAAAGTCCCTGACCCTTTCCAAATACGCAGCGGCTGAAAAAAGCATAGATGTGAACATGACCCCATAGGAAACCATGTAAATGGACTGTAGTGCGTTTCTGCAAAAAGCACGAAACACATATATGTGAACCAGGTCTAAGACGTTTAGTAACATAATGGGGTTAAAAAAATTAAAATTAGCCCTTTATATTACAAAGAAAAACAGATAATCACTACTGTAAGGGTTTTTTTTTACTGTAGAACTGTGAAAGTAATATTTACAGTAGCGATTATTTGCTCTTTTTGTACTATATAGGGCTTATTTTATTTTTTTTTTAACCCCATTATGTTACTGGCCGATTAATCAATTATGAAAATAGTAATCGATTAATTTCATAATCGATTAGTTATCGATTAGTTGTTTCAGCCCTACTACAAATTATGTGAGCAGACTGCAGTTCCTCTTTACGCAAATATTGTTTTGTGAATTTGTTGCAAAGTTCGTTCTTTGGAGATCCTGCAAGTAACAGCACTTCTGTTGTAGGTTGACAACACTAAGCCACTGTCAGCAATTAGCAGCAGTGTTGTCAGCCTGCTGTGCGAGCTCCTTCAGTTTACCATTGGGCTGTCTTCTCAGAAAAGATAGGAAGCCCAATGACCAACTGAAAGAGTGCACATGGCAGACTGACAGCTCTGTTGTTAATTGTGAGTCGGATTAGCATTTCCAGTCTACAACTGAATTGCTGTTATTCGCAAGATTACCAGGAGAAAAGCTTTGCAACAGATGTACATAAAACGTTTTGCTTAACCACTTAAGAACTAGCCTCGTTTTGAGATTTTGGTGTTTACATGTTGAAAACTTTTTTTTTTTTTTTTGCTAGAAAATTACTTGGAACCCCCAAACATATATTGTTTTTCTTTTTACACCCTAGATAATAAAATGGCGGTCATTGCAATACTTTTTTTCACACCGTATTTGCGCAGCAGTCTTACAAGCGCACTTTTTTTGGAAAAAATTCACTTTTTTGAATAAAAAAATAAGACAACAGTAAAGTTAGTCCAATTTTTTCTTATATTGTGAAAGATGATGTTACGCCGAGTAAATTGATACCCATCATGTCAAGCTTCAAAATTGCGCTTGCTCGTGGAATGGTGTCAAACTTTTACCCTCAAAAATCTTCATAGGCGATGTTTAAAAAAATCTACAGGTTGCATGTTTTGCATTACAGAGGAGGTCTAGGGCTAGAATTATTGCTCTCGCTATACCGATCGCGGTGATACCTCACATGTGTGGTTTGACCACCGTTTTCATATGCGGGTGCTACTCAAGTAATTAAATGTATACACTGCGCTAAAATCTAAAAATAAATAAAAAATGAGGAGCAGCTACATACAAAGTGACAACAACCAAGAAATACTGTGAAAGAAAAATGTAGCGCATAAACTGTGCAGGAAGTCCTCAATCAAGAAAACCGCTGAAAAATAAATTTCAATAAATAGTGTCCACAGCAATAATGTAACTTATAAGTCTCTCAATAAGGATAAATAAAGTCCAGTAAGTGAGTGGAAAAAATATATATATGTGTGAAGTGTCCCACTGAAAATAATAAGTAAACGTGTAACGGCAAATGCTCAAACACAGGTGGATTCTCAAATCTTCCAAAAGAACTGTATCCAACAACTGCATATGTCTTGGTAGAAATGATGTGTAAGAAACTCTTACCAGATAAATTGGACTCCCTTGTCAGCGACAGGGAATCACTCGAGCGGGTTGCCTCTCAGGGCCTGGAAGCGGACATCACAACTCTGGAAACCTTCTGGGTCAAACTCTGCATGGATCTCCCGGGGCCGCCAGGTGGGTCCTCCCAAAGGATGGCCAAGGTACGAATCAAAGAAGACAGTGCGTCACGCATAAAACTGGAGTGGAGGCTGGATTTTCTCTCAGATGGTATGTGGAGAAAAAATAAACAGGCTCCACATAGTGTAGATGAGCAAGGTGGGGTTTTTTTATTGCTAAAAAAGCCTGGTTACAATAAAAATGTGATCACAAGATATAAAAACAAAAATGGGCAACAAGGAGGATGCTGAAAGGTTTTGCATTACAGAGGAGGTCTAGGGCTAGAATTATTGCTCTCGCTATACCGATCGCGGTGATACCTCACATGTGTGGTTTGACCACCGTTTTCATATGCGGGTGCTACTCAAGTATGCTTAAACAAAATAAGTGCAGCGCAAAGTGTGACAGATAAATATATGCAGAGTCAAATATAGAACAATATAATACTCAGAAGTCCATAGAATCCAATCTGAAAGCACACTCCTTCTGGGGACACACAGGTGAAATTCTTTCCAATCGATGTAGTAGGAGAAGCATATCAATGAATGAGGTTGCGCTTACCAGATTCGGTGGACCCCTTAATTACAGGGGTTCAGGGACAGCATGAGTAAACCAAAGGCACACTGCTGGGCTGGTAGTCATTGTATATCTGTTGTATTCATTTTTCACTTCCGTCCCGCGGCCAGGGAGGAGGAAGTGAAAAATGAATACAACAGATATACAATGACTACCAGCCCAGCAGTGTGCTTTGGTTTACCCATGCTGTCCCTGAACCCCTGTAATTAAGGGGTCCACCGAATCTGGTAAGCGCAACCTCATTCATTCATTGATATGCTTCTCCTACTACATCGGTTGGAAAGAATTTCACCTGTGTGTCCCCAGAAGGAGTGTGCTTTCAGATTGGATTCTATGGACTTCTGAGTATTATATTGTTCTATGTTTGACTCTGCATATATTTATCTGTCACACTATGCGCTGCACTTATTTTGTTTAAGATTGTTTTTGGAGGTTGGTGCTATCTTTTAGTGTTCAGCTTGCATATTATTTAGTTTGCGCTGATTGCCCTTTATTTTTATTGGCTACTCAAGTATGCGTTCGCTTCTGCGTGCGAGCTCGTCGGGACGGGGCGCTTTAAAAAACAAAAAAAAAAAAAAATTTTTTTTCTTATTTATTTTACTTGATTTTATTATTTTTTCACTGTTTAAAAAAAAAAAAATTGGGTCACTTTTATTCCTATTACAAGGAATGTAAACATCCCTTGTAATAGAAAAAAAGCATGACAGGACCTCTTAAATATGAGATCTGGGGTCAAAAAGTCCTCAGATCTCATATTTGGACTAAAATGCAAAACAAAAAAAATTTGTCATTTGAAAAAAGGACAACAGAAAAATGTGCCTTTAAGACGTATGGGCGGAAGTGACGTTTTGGCGTCGCTTCCGCCCTCTTATGGTATGGAGACGGGTGGGGGCCATCTTAGCCTCACTCATCTCCATACCACAGACGTGAAAGGACCCGATCGCCTCCTCCGCTACCGACGGCTCCGGTAAGTGGCGGACGGCGCGGGAGGGGGGTGGCACCTCTCCCGCCGCCGATAACTGTGATCTCACAGTGAACCCACCGCAGAGACCATTATCCTAAAGAGAACTGCCGGCTCTAAAGATGGATACCCCGGTTGTGGCAGCTGCTGCCGTTACCGAGATATCCATCTTCAAACTGCTGACGTATATGTACATGAGCCGGTCGGTAAGTGGTTAAAGAGGTTGTAATCTCTTACATATGCACAGAAAGTGACTGGTCTCAAGTGATGCATAAAAATGAAACACATCCTCCTACATAAGTGTACCCCCCCCTTTTTTTTTTTTTTCCATCGCCCCCCTTGGGAATTTTTAAAACTGCATAGAAAAAAAGATGTATTTATTTTTTGTGCAAATCTTCAATCCCATGAGCTTGGATCCTTTGTAATCTTTATTTTATTAAAAAAAAAAAAAAAAAAAAAAAAACACATAAAATACATAAAGTACAATAGAGTCAACAACATGTCATTATTGACGGTGCAGAGTGGCCGATTTAGCCTAAGAGCATTAACATCTGAGATTAAGTAAAGCAAAAACCAGACAAACTGGGAAGGCATGGGGAAGGTATTTGATCAGGTATGCACATCACTATTAGCAGGTCTCCTCAGCTTCAGTGAGGGCTCCGCCAACTCCAACAGCATGAACTTGGATCTTGAAAAGGCTCAGGAAGTAATTTATTATTAATTTAAAGTGGCTGTAAACCCAATGTCATCCTTTCTAAACTACTGCCATAGGGGTTATCTATAAGGATATACATGCCTCCTGCATGTATCTTTACCTGTCAAATGTCTCCTCTCTGTAATTAGACCCGAAAAACTGCATATTCTGTGGGTGGGTCTGTTGTCTGGAGCTCGGTGGGTGGAGTCGTGATGTCAGTAGACTCCCCGCCCATCTCTACACTCCCCTTGTCAATATGCATTTTCTCCTGTGTATTTCTAACATTGAACTTCTGCTGAACTTCTGCTATGATCTCTAACATCCAGTGAAAAGACAGAAAAGTAACCACATGACTTCAGCATGCCAAATCATGCTGAGGTGTGGAACAGCCAATCCTTGCAGAGCTGCTGAAGAAAGGAGTGGGGGTGAATTAAAAAATACTGCATGTCTCTTAGGCTAGTGCAGGAGATGTAAATCACCTGTCACTCACAGCAAGGGGGAGGATTTGACAAAGCTTTTCTCAGTTTGTCAAGATTTTTCTCACTGAACAATAAAAGAGGATTGCTCAGAGCTGGATTAACTCTGTGTGGCAAGACTGGGCTCTTATACTCTACAGTATGATATAAAAAAAAAAAAAAAAAATTTCAGGTTTACATCCACTTTAAGTAATTTCGCTATTTGTATATCCTCTGTTTGAGTGATCCTTAGGATAGCTGAAACATAAATGAGAAACATGGGGGAAAGTGTTGCTCAGTGGGCCAAATATCTATTGCGATAATGTGGCAAGTCTGACAGTGGTGTGCTGCAGATCTGGTAATAGTGGCCCCTAATAGGGACCTTACTGAAGTAAGATAGACCTAAAATAAGTGCGATAGTTTGAAGTAAAAGTGTAGATTTGGACAGATTTTCTATTGTTAGTTTTGTGGGTTGTTTCTTTTTTTTTATGTGTGTGTGTGTGAGTGAGTGGTATGGGTAAAATTCTGCTCCTTTAATGCCAGAGGCTTTAACTCTCCTTTTTAACCACTTCAGCCCCGGAAGGATTTACCCCCTTCCTGACCAGAGCACTTTTTACAATTTGGCACTGCGTCGCTTTAACTGTTAATTACGCGGCTATGCAATGCTGTACCCAAACGAAATTTGCGTCCTTTTCTTCCCACAAATAGAGCTTTCTTTTGATGGTATTTGATCACCTCTGCCATTTTTATTTTTTGCGCTATAAACGGAAAAAGACTGAAAATTTTGAAAAAAAATGTTATTTCCTACTTTTTGTTATAAAAAAAATCCAATAAACTCAATTTTAGTCATACATTTAGGCCAAAATGTATTCGGCCACATGTCTTTGCTAAAAAAAAAAAATGTCAATAAGCGTGTATTTATTGGTTTGCGCAAACGTTATAGTGTCCATTGTATTGTGTACAAACTAGGGTACATTTTCTGGAATTTACACAGCTTTTAGTTTGACTGACTATGTCATTTCTTGAGGTGCTAAAATGGCAGGGCAGTACAACCCCCCCCCCCCCAAAAGACCAAATTTTGGAACGTAGACACCCCAAGGAAATTGCTGAGAGGCATGTTTAGCCCATTGAATATTAATTTTTTTTGTCCCAAGTGATTGAATAATGACAAAAAAAAAATTTACAAGTTGTCACTAAATGATATATTGCTCACACAGGCCATGGGCATATGTGGAATTGCACCCCAAAATACCTTTAGCTGCTTCTCCTGAGTATGGGAATACATGTGTGGGACTTTTTAGGAGCCTAGCCGCGTACGGGGCCCCGAAACCAAGCACCGCCTTCAGGATTTCTAAGGGCATAAATTTTTGATTTCACTCCTCACTACCTATCACAGTTTTGAAGGCCATAAAATGCCAAGATGGCACCCCCCCCCCCCCCAAATGACCCCATTTTGGAAAGTAGACACCACAAGCTATTTGCTGAGAGGCATGTTGAGTCCATGGAATATTTTATATTTTGCCACAAGTTGCAGGAAAATGACAAACTTTCTTTTTTTTTTTTTTTGCACAAAGTTGTCACTAAATGATATATTGCTCAAACATGCCATGGGAATATGTGGAATTACACCCCAAAATACATTCTGCTGCTTCTCCTGTGTACGGGGATACCACATGGGTGGGACTTTTTGGGAGCCTAGCTGCATACGGGCCCCGAAAACCAATCACCGCCTTCAGGATTTCTAAGGGCGTAAATTTTTGATTTCACTCCTCACTACCTATCAGTTTCGAAGGCCATAAAATGCCAAGATAGCACAAACCCCCCCCAATGACCCCATTTTGGAAAGTAGACACTCCAAGCTATTTGCTGAGAGGCATGGTGAGTATTTTGCAGCTCTCATTTGTTTTTGAAAATGAAGAAAGACAAGAAAAAACTTTTTTTTTTCCTTTTTTCAATTTTCAAAACTTTGTGACAAAAAGTGAGGTCTGAAAAATACTCGCTATACCTCTCAGCAAATAGCTTGGGGTGTCTACTTTCCAAAATAGGGTCATTTGGGGGGGGGGGGTTTGTGCCACTTGGGCATTCCATGGCCTCCGAAACTGTGATAGGCAGTGAAGAGTGAAATCAAAAATTTACGCCCTTAGAAAGCCTGAAGGCGGTGCTTGGTTTTCGGGGTCCTGTACGCGGCTAGGCTCCCAAAAAGTCTCACACATGCGGTATCCCCATACTCAGGAGAAGCAACAGAATGTATTTTGGGGTGTAATTTCACATATTCCTATGGCATGTTTGAGCAATATATCATTTAGTGACAAAAAAATTTGTCTTTTTCCCGCATCTTGTGTCACAATATAAAATATTCCATGGATTCGACATGCCTCTCAGCAAATAGCTTGGGGTGTCTACTTTCCAAAATGGGGTCATTTGGGGGGGTTTGAACTGTCCTGGCATTTTATGCACAACATTTAGAAGCTTATGTCACACATCACCCACTCTTCTAACCACTTGAAGACAAAGCCCTTTCTGACACTTTTTGTTTACATGAAAACATTTTTTTTTGCAAGAAAATTACTTTGAACCCCCAAACATTATATATATTTTTTAAAGCAAATGCCCTAAAGATTAAAATGGTGGGTGTTTCATTTTTTTTTTCACACAGTATTTGCGCAGCGATTTTTCAAACATATTTTTTTGGGAAAAAACACACTTTTTTTTAAATTTTAATGCACGAAAACACACTATATTGCCCAAATGTTTGATGAAATAAAAAAGATGATCTTAGGCTGAGTACATGGATACCAAACATGACATGCTTTAAAATTGTGCACAAACGTGCAGTGGCGACAAACTAAATACACTTTAAAAGCCTTTACAGGTTACCACTTTAGATTTACAGAGGAGGTCTACTGCTAAAATTACTGCCCTCGATCTGACCTTCGTGGTGATACCTCACATGCATTGTGCAATTGCCGTTTACATTTGACGCCAGACCGACACTTGCGTTCGCCTTTGCGCGAGAGCAGAGGGGGACAGGGGTGCTTTTTTTTTTTTTAATAATTTTTTTGCTTTTTTATCTCTTATTTTTAAACTGTTCCTTTCATTTTTTTTTTTTTTAATCATTTTTATTGTTATCTCAGGGAATGTAAATATCCCCTATGATAGCAATAGGTAGTGACAGGTACTCTTTTTTTGAAAAAATTGGGGTCTATTAGACCCTAGATCTCTCCTCTGCCCTCAAATTATCTGACCACACCAAGATCAGTGTGATGAAATGCTTTCCCAATGGCGCTGTTTACATCCGGCGAAACCTAAGTCATGAAATGCTTGTAGCTTCTGGCTTCTTAAGCCATGGAGATGTTTGGAGCCACTCTGGTCTCTGATCAGCTCTATGGTCAGCTGGCTGAATCACCGGCTGCATTCTCAGGTTCCCTGTTGGGACAGGAGAGCCAGAGAAAAACATGGGAGACGGTGGGGGGGCATTCCCTCCCCCTGCTTGTAAGACCCCATTCACACAGGGGCAACACGACTTGCAGGTCGCCTCAGCGAGGCGACCTGCAAACGACTGCCCGGGCGACTTGCAAAACGACTTCTGTATAGAAGTCTATGCAAGTCGCCCCAAGTCGCCCCCGAAGTCGTACAGGAACCTTTTTCTAAGTCGGAGCGACTTGCGTCGCTCCCCTTAGAACGGTTCCATAGCACAGAACGGGAGGCGACTTGTCAGGCGACTAGGTCGCCTGACAAGTCGTCCCTGTGTGAATGGGCTGTAAAAGCAGTCTAGAGGCTAATTAGCCGCTAGGATTGCTTTTACATGAAAGCCGACCGCTGGCTGAAAAGAATGATACCAAGATGATACCTAAACCTGCAGGCATCATTCTGGTATAACCACTCAAAGTCCAGCAACATACCAGTACATTGCTGGTCCTTGTTGGGCATATATTGTAAACTTTTTTTCCTGCAGCCTGTTGGCTGAAAAAAAAAAAAAATTGCTCGGTGGGTATACCCACCATTAGAATACCTCCCTTCATCCACTTCTAATGATGGGCATACATGCACCGTATATACAGTCAGGTCCATAAATATTGGGACATCGACACAATTCTAATCTTTTTGTCTCTATACATCACCACAATGGATTTGAAATGAAACAAACAAGATGTGCTTTAACTGCAGACTTTCAGCTTTAATTTGAGGGCATTTACATCCAAATCAGGTAAACGGTGTAAGAATTACAACAGTTTGTATATGTGCCTCCCACTTTTTAAGGGACCAAAAGTAATGGGACAATTGGCTGCTCAGCTGTTCCATGGCCAGGTGTGTGTTATTCCCCCATTATCCCATTTACAAGGAGCAGATAAAAGGTCCAGAGTTCATTTCAAGTGTGCTATTTGCATTTGGAATCTGTTGCTGTCAACTCTCAATATGAGATCCAAAGAGCTGTCCCTATCAGTGAAGCAAGCCATCATTAGGCTGAAAAAACAAAACAAACCCATCAGAGAGATAGCAAAAACAGGTGTGGCCAAATCAACTGTTTGGAACATCCTTAAAAAGAAAGAAACGCACTGGGGAGCTCAGCAACACCAAAAGACCGGGAAGACCACGGAAAATAACTGTGGTGGATGACCGAAGAATTGTTTTCCTGGTGAAGAAAACACCCTTCACAACAGTTGGCCAATTCAAGAACACTCTCCAGGAGGTAGGTGTATGTGTGTCAAAGTCAACAATCAAGAGAAGACTTCACCAGAGTGAATACAGAGGGTTCACCACAAGATGTAAACCATTGGTGAGCCTCAAAAACAGGAAGGCCAGATTAGAGTTTGCCAAACATCTAAAAAAGCCTTCACAGTTCTGGAACAAAATCCTATGGACAGATGAGACCAAGATCAACTTGTACCAGAGTGATGAGAAGAGTATGGAGAAGGAAAGGAACTGCTCATGATCCAAAGCTTTCCACCTCATCAGTGTAGCATGGTGGTGGTAGTGTCATGGCGTGGGCATGTATGGCTGCCAATGGAACTGGTTCTATTGTATTTATTGATGATGTGACTGCTGACAAAAGCAGCAGAATGAATGCTGAAGTGTTTTGGGCAATATTATCTGCTCATATTCAGCAAAATGCTTCAGAACTCATTGGACGGCACTTCACAGTGCAGATGGACAATGACCCGAAGCATACTGCAAAAGCAACCAAAGAGTTTTTTTAGGGAAAGGAGTGGAATGTTATGCAATGGCCAAGTCAATCACCTGACCTGAATCCGATTGAGCATGCATTTCACTTGCTGAAGACAAAACTGAAGAGAAAATGCCCCAAGAACAAGCAGGAACTGAAGACAGTTGCAGTAAAGGCCTGGCAGAGCATCACCAGGGATGAAACCCAGCGTCTGGTGATGTCTATGCGTTCAAGACTTCAGGCTGTAATTGACGGCAAAGGATTTGCATTCAAGTATTAAAACATGAAAGTTTGATGGATGATTGTTAATCTGTCCCATTACTTTTGGTCCCTTAAAAAGTGGGAGGCAAATATACAAACTGTTGTAATTCCTACACCGTTCACCTGATTTGGATGTAAATACCCTCAAATGAAAGCTGAAAGTCTGCAGTTAAAGCACATCTTGTTCGTTTCATTACAAATCCATTGTGGTGGTGTATAGAGCCAAAAAGATTCAAATTGTGGCGGTGTCCCAATATTTATGTACCTGACTGTATATGCTGAAGCATGGGGCATCCTCCCGCAAAAGTTAGGAGCAAATCGCTCCTCCACCCACTGCTGCCCCTACACTTCGGCATATATGCTGAAGTATGTAACTGTGGTGGTGAAATCACCTCCGACAGCGCTGGAGTCACGGCTTTATGTATCATGGGAGCAAACGCTGTTGCTGTCAAGATAAATAAATCCACTCTGCAGCTGAATGGCGTACCCGAAAAACAAAAAAATGGTTAACAATAAAACACAGTAAACAGTAAAGTATAAACAAATTGCATATCTGAAAGGCAAACATGGTAAAACCTAATAACAATAACACGTTGCAGAATAGAATGCAGTAAAAAAGAGCAGAAAAATAGAGAGCAATAAAATGACAACTATTTTTGTTTTTTTTATTTTATATATTTTTTTGTTTTAATTTTTTTTACTTTTTTTTTTTTTACACTTTTTTTTGTAACTAACTTTTGTAACTGGTACCAAGTTCGGGTCTCTCAAAATGCGATGGCATCTTGGGAGACCCAGTGTTAGTGTGCCTAGTCTGTGCAGTGCTGTACCCTACGCTAATACTCAACTAGTGAATGGTAGTGTTCAAAACATTCACCAATGCAAAGACCAAGATTGTTAGGACAGGAGGGACAATAATACCGGGTGTCACGCATATATCTGCGCTTGCTGCAGACACGACATCTTCTTTGGGGGGCTCGTTGGGTAGGGGTACTCGGGAGGACATACGGAAAATGCCTATCATGCAGCCGGCTTACTGCATTTGGTTGGGGAAGGTGAGGTGGAGCACCGCCTGGAAACAGAAGGGCTCTGACGATCTCTTCCTGGAATTTAAGGAAGGATCCAGTCCGTCCTGAAGCTCTAACCATATGTATAGTTGCGCTACTTAAGAAAGAATAATAAAAAAAAATCAAGAATTATAGCTGCCAGCATCAAACAGTATAGTGAACCGTGCAGTAAAAAGTAATAATGAATACAGCGCTAAATTAAGTGAGAAACAGGGTGATACACTGTCATAAGAAGTGTATATAATGCGTAATAATATTTAAAGACAAAAATAGACAAAATGAAAGGACAATCCCCAATGGCTGAAAGGAATGTCCATATTAAAGTAAAAGTCATTAACATATGAAACGTGATATCCTTTATGTGAAGAAAGAGACATCGTGTATGGATGGTGCTTCTAAGTCTTCATGCATTCAAGATGGATTTATGGGTAGCAGAAGTGGACACAATCACCATACGGCTTAGTGTCATACAGGCTTAAGGATCGATCGATCCCGGGAGTGCTTGCTTGAAGGTATTGGTGGTAGATTCCATCTATGGCAACCGTAGCTGTAGAGTGGTGTTCAGATCAACAGCGGATGGATGGATAATCTTCACAGGAAGCAAACCACAAGAAACTGCAACTTCCCCCGCGTGGGACATCAGTTCATAAGGGGAAAGGAAAAAACTCCACATAGTGCATGAATCCGATAAAAAAAATTATTAGGAAGTGCCAGGGAGAAAAAAAGGTTTTTTACAAGCATCAAACTTGATGAATAAAAGTGATCACAGATAGCTAAAAAAATCGCGTGGTGACAGGGCACAAGTAGCGTCAGCAACCCGACCCGATGGTCCTTCAACTGGGGCGTATATACAATTAGGATTGGCGAATGCAGCAGGAAGGGCACTATGGGCCTGTGTTCGTCTTCTTGGTGGCAGCGGGACACTACTTGTGCTTGCCACCTCGCCAGCTTGAACTGCACTTATGGGACTCGCCACGTCACCAAGTGTTACTGCAGTGCTGGATGTACGACCAGGGTGTACTAGGCCGCTGGTGCTTGCCAGTTCACCAGAAGGAATAGCGGCGCTAGTACTGCTCTACTCCATACGAGAGCCCTGCGGTTCTTGCACATCAAGGACAGAAGAAGTTGTTCATGGTCTGGTAAGCCTGACCTTGGCATGGACCACAACTCCGTCGTCAGAGCTATCTGTCATGGAGCCGCTGTCCTCTACAGGATCGTATTCTGAGCCTGAATCTGACAGATGAGTGACTTCCTCTTCACTATCTGTCATGCTCAGAAACGTGTAGGCCTCTTCACTAGTGTACCTTCGATTTGCCATTTTGGGCTCTAAATTTAGTGGTACACTAGTGAGACTCACAGGCAAAAAAGCTCCTGACAGTGACTGTATCAAAACGCTACCAACAAAAACTGTTAGCGATCGCAGGGCCTGACTCTGCGAACGCTGCAGTTATGTGTGTTTAGTGTTTTGTAAGTGACAGTGATCGATCGATACTGCACTTGGGTGGACTGGGCTGGGCTGACGGGCAAAACGCAGGTGCTAGCAGGTATCTGAGCTGATCCCGCTAAAACTGCGTTTTTGGGAACCCTAAACTGCTGGGGATGCTAGTATAGATCTGATCGGATCAGATATTGATCCGTTCAGATACTATACCACTAAGGGAGGTGTATGCTGTGTGCGTGGGTGTTAGCGGTGCTGGCGCTAACCTGACGCTGCCTGGGGCGACGCAGACCTTATCTCACCCTAAAACTTAACTTATATCACCGCCGGGTGATTAGGGGGTTAAACCTTTATAAGGTAATAAACGGCGGGTGCCCTGGCACTATAAAAAATAAACTAACTAACCAGCATCACCCGTAACAGTTATACGGTGATCACTGGTGAAAGGGTTAACTAGGGGGCAATCAAGGGGTTAAAACCTTTATTAGGTAGTATATGGGGGTCCCTGACGCTATAAAACGCTGATGGCGAACCTATATATTTACCTCCCTAACTAGCGTCACCTGTGACACTAATACAGCGATCAGAAAAACGATCGCTTAGTGACACTGGCGGCGGGGGGTGATCAAGGGGTTAACCTTTATTGGGGGGGTTAGGGGGGTATCCTAGACCTAAAGGGGGCTACCACTAACTGCCCTACCACTTATAACTGTCACAAACTGACACCAATGCAATAATCAGAAAAAAAAAAATTGCTATTGGTGTCACTGTGACAAGGGGGTACAGGGGGGTGATGGGGGTTGAAATGTGTGCCTAGAGTGTTCTACTGTTAGTGTAGTGTTTGGTGCACTTACTTGATGTCCTCTCTCCTCGGCGCCGGAACGAAAAGACCGGCTCGAGGAGAGATGACATCACTTCCTCTGCCGCTGTTTACATTACAGCAGCAGAGGAAGAATGTCATTGGCTGGGAGCGATCGTGAGGGGGTGGCCATGAATGGATGGCCTTCCCCTCACCTCTGATCGCTCGGGGACAGACGCCGACCACCTTGGGCACGGGGGGGGGGTCCGATTGGACCCCCCCCCCCCGCCCGCGGGAGGCAAGTAACGTACCCATACGTTTCTTTGCCTGTCCGTGCCATTCTGCCGCAGTATATCTGCGTGAGGCGGTCGGCAAGTGGTTAAAAGAACACAAAGTTTAAACTCATTTCATAAACAGAAAATTGGTATCATATTGTTCCAGGAAACACATTTTTCATTTAGATCACATCCCCAACATACGGAACAAAAATTATCCAACATGGTTTCATGATGCATTTCCATACTCTAAATCATGAGGAGTTTCCAATCTTACAATATTGGAAAGGTAGAGATGGTAGAGCCCTAATTATAAAGATCCTATTATATGGGAAATTTTTTACAATCATTAATTTCTACTTGCCAAATTATGAGCAAATTAAGAGGGGAATATAAATTGAAAAAATTGGTGTATATCGCGCTGATATATATCTAGTAGCAGCCAGCACAACACTAAGACAAGTGTAAATCAAGGAATAAATAAGTAAAAATTGAAATTATGTGCAGCGCTCAAAACATGGAAATACATATGTATACAAACTAATGTACACTGTGCAATGACCACAAAAACTAATAATAATGAAAATGAGATGTGAAATTCACACCCAAACTAAAGTCCATGTGCCATCATACAAAAGTTGTTTTAAAACATAAACATATCGGTCTTTAAATGGTGAAAACAAATTGTGTAGATAGAAGTGGGATTCCATGTGATATCAATGTTGAGGTGAGGACACAGACAATAGAACCACCACCGGTTAGTGAGGACGCTTACCAGAGTGAGGATTCAAATGGGCATATGCTCAGTGAGTCAACAAGGCTTATGGTGCAATCACCAAAATATGGGACCTCCACTTCTGAGTTCCAGATCAAGATGTAAGGCAATCCAATTGGTCAAGAGATGTCACCAAGAAGCTGTCTTCAGAAGCAGCCAACTTGTCAGACCAAATCTTCTCAAGTGTTCAAAATAGCATGACCAAAAAAGAAAATACTCCACATTGTGTGAATCCGTATAAACATAACATTTATTAAAAGAAAATTGGAAACGCTCACATTTAGAAAGTGGATCAAGCGCTTAAAATTGAAGTTTGTGGATAACGCAATGATATCAGCAGGGCTCGTCCCAGCACGGTTTCGTCTAAAGAGACATCATCTGGGGTTGATGTCTCTTTGGGTGAAACTTGCCGGGACCCAACTATTTACACCACAAAGTATGGAAGCTCATATTGCACTAATCCCAAAACCAGAAAAGGACCACACGCTGTGGTAATTATCAATCAATCTCCCTTACAAATAGATTTGCGTCTATATTCTAAGATTATTGTGAATAGACTCGCACCCATTTTACCTGCACATATTAGGCAAGGGACAAAACAATACAAAACATGTACACTAGTGGAGTATGCCCAGAAAGGAGCTATCCCAGCATGTCTTCTATCGGTCGACGCTGAGAAAGCATTTGATCTGGTGGAGTGGCGGTTCTTGAGAGAAGCTTTAATTCAGCTCGGGATTGGACCCAGGATGCTACATAGGATCATGGCGTTGTATTCCCATGTACAAAATGCCACATCTGCCCCTTCGTTGAAAGGACTAGTGTCTTTAGAGACGCGATGGGGAAAAAGGAATATCAAATTAGGGACCTAATCAACTGTTCCACCACGAAGGTGGTCTATATGATTAGTTGCCCTTGCCCAAAAATCTACATCGGCAAAACAAAAAGGTCCCTTAAAATTAGGATAGGTGAATAAAGGCATTTATACCCTAAAGTTACCAGCGAGGAGGGGGGACTTTGATCGTAATCCTTTGCAGAAAGAGAAATGGTGGATATATACCCTGGGATCTCTTGCACCTCAGGGTATGAACACTGAATTGAATATGCAACCGTTTCTGTATCAATGAAAAATTGCCTCTTCCTAGGCAAAATCTGTCCCTCTTTCCATTTATCCATCCTTTCTCGACCCTCTCCCTACCCTTTTTCCTGCTCGAATGTCCTTTCCAGGTGCTTCCCTTCCATTCCTCTGTCTTCCCTCCCCTCTCCATTCCTCTATTTCCTCCTTTCCTGACCCTCTCCATTTATTCATCTCATCTTTCTTTCATAATGGCCCCCTGTTCTGGTGTTTTTTGAAGGCAAAGACACTTAAATATAATTGAACATATAACCTTGAGAGACCCTAGACCCAACTTTAATATTCATGTCTATATGTTCTATGTTTCCTAGAGTCAGAAAGGGGTGAAAACATCTAAAAAACACAAAGAAATAAAAAAAACAATAAATTATGAGCCACAAACTAAACAAAAGTGCCTTTTATCACCAAACAGGAATATGCTACAAGCATTCATGATCAATATATGGCAAGCACTGCGACATTACAGATGAATGAAGGACACTTATCCAAGCCTTTTCTATTCCTGCTTGTCCCAGTTACACTCATAAATAAAAGCAACAACAAGAGGAGGGGCGAGCACACCTCGAGGCACTATAAGGGAGAGGTGTAAGCTCGCATCTTGAACGTCCAGTTGGAGCTACGTAACGATGCGTTGCGAAACGCGTCAACGTAACTGCGGTGCTTGGATGCCGTTTCAGTGATTCCCCATACAATACAGGAAGCAATGGAGCGGAGTACCTTCCATTGAAGTTTCCACCCATACTGCCGAAGCTGCCACGAGCAGGACTACTAGCGGCCGCTGGACTTGTTTTGCGGTGAGTGGATACCAGGGTCTGTGACACCTGCTGGCGTCGATCCAGCCACTTCAAAAAGACGGATGGAAGTGTGAGAAGCCTGACACTATCCCGAAACGCCGATCGCATATCTGCATGGAAGGCAGTAATGTTATTTGGCAGTATGGACACACACTTCTTTACATCCTCACCTAGGAAGGTTACTAGCACCTAACTGTACACCGCGGGGATCTAAGTAGTTCCCGTGACAA
Organism: Aquarana catesbeiana; assembly: GCF_042186555.1. NCBI lineage: Eukaryota > Metazoa > Chordata > Amphibia > Anura > Ranidae > Aquarana > Aquarana catesbeiana. Next base: position 111,672,694 of record NC_133330.1, on the reverse strand, counting down.
CTTGTTTTGTTGGCCGCACAATCAGGGTACAACTTCAGGTGATGATGGCTGGAAAGTGAGTGATATGATACCACCTATACCCTAGTGATTCTATTCCTCAACCCAACAATCACTGTCATATTGATACAGCCTGCCTAGTTACTGACGAGACCCATGATAATGTTTGTTTGGACATTACAGCTAAGAGCTCATTTTGACCTTTTCTATTCATAGGATGTGCACTTTCTATACATCAATCTTGTGACTTTCTAAATCGGAGCACGTATTGAATAGAGGTATAGCTGGTGACAGCAACTATTTTAACATTACTCAATCCATCTGGCCTTATTAAATGGTGTCATCATACTAGTCAGCTTGAGCCTCATTGCTATCTCCGGGGACCACACTCACATGGTCACCCCTGTATATGTTAGAATTTTCATTAACTTACTGTGATTAATTGGCATTTTGCCTTAGGGGTTTCCACGTGTGTGTGTGTATCACTGCAGGCGCCTGCACTGCATGTTTATCTTGTGTGTTAGTCATTGTGGTTGGTGAGTCTTGTTTGTCCTTGTCAGTCTGTCTGTTTTGTTGGAGCACCATCTGTGGGGTCTGTCCCCCCTTTGGTGTATCATTTCATGGTTGGTGACTGGAGACCGTTGATGCTTTTTTGGCTTCCTTTGAGAAGCAATTGGCTTTTACTTAATATGTGTTTTTGGTAAATCAATAAAATTTGGTATTGGTTTTTATACTACTTTCTCTCATTGCCCTCTGACCATTAGTAGCTGTCTGTATCCCTGAATTACCCACCTTGGTGTTCATTCTCAGGAATAGTTTTTTTGTATGTTGAAAATATCCCTACCAAATAAGGATCAGGAACTCCTTTAGAAGAATTTCCCTTTGTAAATAGCAAAAATTGGCAATTAAAAATCTAGGCATATACATCCCAACAGATATGACTAAACTGCAGGAATTGATTTACGGTATTTCCCAATAGTATGCAAGGTTATAAAATTACTCCAAAGATATAATAAAATGGTCCATTCATGGATAGGGAGAACTAATACAGTAAAAATGTATATTGCCAAAATTACTGTATGTATTTCAAGCTATACCCTTGACTCCTCCAATTAATTTATTGGCACAGCTACGTAAAGCTATAGGAAGCTTTATCTGGGCTCATAAAACATCACAAATAAAAATAGATATTCTAATTAGAACAACAAAGAACAGAGGCCTTGCTCTCCCTGGTTTAACAAAATATGTACAAGCCGCGTCTTTAATTAGTATCATAGATTGGTAGATAATGCAAAGTATAAACAATGGGTAACTTTGGAGGAAGACATTATTTGTTTGCAACTTAAATCCCTTCCATGGATTAAATCCCAGTTCCAACCAGGGAAAAAAGATTTAGCGCTCTTTACGTTATCGACTCTGAGGATGTTGGAAAAAATCTTGAAAAAGGGATGCCTTTCCACATTGATGAGACCAATGACCCCCTTATTTTTGAATCTTGTATTTCCACCAGCACTAGAAGCTATTAACTTTCTTAAATGGAAAAGGATTGAAAATGTAAGGATAGCTCAGACCCTAGTGGACGGCAAGCTTCCACGATTGCACGAACTGGGGCCGAACATGAACACAAATGGATGCGCTATCAACAGTTAAATACATACTTTAGGACTAATGTACAACCTTCCTTAACTGGTAGACAACCAACTAGCTTTGAACAACTATTAATAAATGAACAAAGACCGATCCATAATTTATCAACTATATAAGCTCCTACTTCCTTCTGAATCTCTTAATGAGTTAATATGTATGAGAAAGTGGGAAAACGAAATAGGGAGTTCCAATTTCACTGGTAGAATGGGATAAGGCATTCTCCTTGATACATAAAACCTCAATAGCGATTAGAAATCAAGAAAGGAATTCTAAAATCATGATGAGATGGTATTGGAGTCCAGTAGAATTGCATAAAATAAATGGAGAACCCGGAAACATGTTGGAGATGCCTTAAGGAAAGAGGGACCATGACACACACATGGTATAATTGTCCAATGGTGAAGGCTTTCTGGTATAGATAATCAATATTTATCGGAGGATATCGGGTTCTAAGATACAATCAAGTATTAACATCTCAGTATTAATCATTATTCCAGGATCCAGAAAAACCATTAAGACCGACATATAGAATTCATTTCGAGAAAGCAGTGCTCTTTGTTGAGAACAGGGGGCACTATTTTATAAAGCAAGGACTGTATACATGTATTTGTATTAAATGTGAAATGGAAAATAATAAAGAGAGATTGAAAACTACATAAGTTGTACCTCTTTATCTGCAGTCCTCTCTCCTCCACAGTCAAAGTGCAGAATTTATACAGCTTGTCTGAGCTTCCAGAAAGCATGGGACGGGGAGCTAAAGTATCCCCTTGCCCCCCCTCCTTCACACAGGAACAGAACTGAGGCTGTCAATCACATGCCGTGTGCTGGAGCTCCCTTCCCTATCACATTTTTACCTCTTGGTGTCAGGAAAGATGTGTTAATGACTCAAGCAGATAGCAAAGGAACGAGGCAGTAGACAGAAATTACACTTGGTGCCCTGGATTGAGACAAGAACACGCTATAGAGGGATATGCTTTGTTCATATTTCATGTCTGAGGTTTACAGTCACCTTAAGAAAACTGTATACAATGAGGTATGTTTCCACACTTAGTTTGGTTTTGGGTTTACATACACCTAAAAGGAAACCTATGATTTTGAAAATATCAAAGCTGTCATTGCTGACCAGTTTTGGTTTACTTACCTTTTTTGCCTCTTCTTCTTGGTTCCCCTGAAGGCATGGGTGTCTGGAAGGGGGGAAAGAGCCCCCCGCCCACTGGAGCAAGGTGTCGGAACACAGACACTCAGGACCGATCCTGGGCGGGTGCCCATGGTGCACCGACCGCGCCCAGGCAGTGATGTCGCTATTGGGGGGGTTGCGCGGTGCGGCCGGAGGGTGACCCTCCACTCAGTCCGCCAGTGAACACAAGCAACCGCTGTGACAGGAGAGAGGCGGGCTGTCAGTGTATCTTCCCCCACTTTCCCCCCACCCTTTCTCCTGTCTGAAGTAGAGAAGAGAGAGCGGCTCCCATCTGGTTCACAACTCAGCTTGGTGCCCGTTTCCTTTCCTTCCCATTGGCCACAATGGAGGGCCAATCGGAAGAGGCAAGGGGAGCATCATGGGACATGTAGTCCCGTAAGATTGGCAGCCCCATTGTTGTCCACAGGCAGCAGACTTCAGCCCCCCGCATGCACTTTGCTGTGGGAAAGATTGAGAGCCTGGAACCCAGGAAGAAGCTGAGTGACTGCTACAGGAAAAAAGAGGACTGTGCTGGGGGAAGACAGAGCCACGCTGTACCCGCACCACCACAGGGAGCGAGCCACGCTGCTGCCCAGCACCACCACAGAGAGAGAGCTACACTGCTGCCCAGCACCACCAGAGAGAGCCACACTGCTGCCCAGCACCACCAGAGAGAGCCATGCTGCTGCCCAACACCACCAGAGAGAGCCACGCTGCTGCCCAGCACCACCGCAGAGAGAGAGCCACACTCCTGCCCAGCACCACCACAGAGAGAGAGCCACACTGCTGCCCAGCACCACCAGAGAGAGAGCCACGCTGCTGCCCAGCACCACCAGAGAGAGAGCCAAGCTGCTGCCCAGCACCACCAGAGAGAGAGCCACGCTGCTGCCCAGCACCACCAGAGAGAGAGCCACGCTGCTGCCCAGCACCACCAGAGAGAGAGCCACGCTGCTGCCCAGCGCCACCAGAGAGAGAGCCACGCTGCTGCCCAGCGCCACCAGAGAGAGAGCCACGCTGCTGCCCAGCGCCACCAGAGAGCGCGAGCCACGCTGCTGCCCAGCGCCACCAGAGAGCGCGAGCCACGCTGCTGCCCAGAGCCACCAGAGAGCGCGAGCCCATTTGCCTGCCTGTTCCATTCTGCCGACGTACATCTGTGTGCAGCAGTCGGCAAGCGATTAAAAGCTATGGGCGCAATTGGCGTTTTGACGTTGCTTCCACCCTGAAATGGTATGGGGACGGGTGGGGGCCATCTTCCCCTCACTCAGCTCCATAGCACACACTGCAACGGACGCGATCGCCTCCGCCACTGCCGGCTGCTCCGGAAAGCGGCGGAGGGCACCGGGGGGGGTGGGGGGTGTGTGTGTGCCCTCTCCCACCGCCGAGAAGTGATCTTACGGTGAATCCACTGCAGAGACCCCTTTTATCTGATAGAGGACCGCCCGCTGAAGAAGAGGATGCTGGGGTTATGGTAGCTGACTGCTGCCATAACAACGATATTCCTCTTCAAAATATTGGCGGCAGGCGGTTTGTAAATGGTTAAAACTAAACTGCAGTGACTGGAATGGCTTCATAATGCCAGCAGAGAGATGGTCTTACAGCTTTCTCAATATTGATTCCATTTAAATTATTGTACAAATGATTTTTTTTAATCTGTGTGTAAACAGAAAACATGTTAGTTTTTGCTGTGATTTTTTTTTTTTTTTTTTTTTTTTCTCTCTTTTTTTAACAGAATGGCGGAAACGCTGTAAACCTTGGTTTTTTACCGAAGATTGATCCTGCTGTTCTTACACCAGCCATGCCTGTTAGCCCACTGATGCAGACTTATGAATTTAAGCAAGGCTGTCAACAATGTTTTGTGAGAATAGGTAAAACTTACTTTATGGGCATTACTGTATGCTTACCTACATTAAAAAGAACAGCAAGATGCACAACGTTGTCTGGAAGAACAAGACTTTTGCTCATAGCAACCATGATCTTTTTATTCTTCTTTAAAAAGTTTAGTGGAAGGGGGGAATACTCCTACATTATTACTACATTGGTTTTAACTACTAACTTCCCATAAGATTATATGTGTATTTAACATTTTATGCATTTTATTTACCCTTAAAATCCTCCTTTGTGTAGATCTTGAAAAGCCTTGAGTCTACTGCTGGATGCTACCATCTTGGATGTGATGTCAGCAGCCCAAGCAGCAGACTCAGAACTATAACTTAAAGCTAAACTCTAGCTTTTGATACACTTTACACAGTTCATTTGGGCCAATGAACTATGTCCCTCACTAACATGTGAGGCCACTAGATGTACTGTATAAACAATATGTAGCTGAGGCTACATACAGCATACTGCACTGTGTTCCGGTGTCCTGTCGAGAACTGTCACCCATCGGATATTGTCCGCCCTGTACTGTGCAGGCGCAGCGCTTGCGCAGTACGAAGGACAAAGGAGATGCAGAAAGTCTTCGAACATGAACAGCTGTTAATGAGATGTATGTGCAATTAACACTATATTGTGCCACATGCTCCCGATGCTCGTACAACTCTGCAAGGGGCGGATGCATACAGAAGATGCACCCGTCAACATTGAACTTCCCGCCCTTATCAGCTCTGCCCATTGTAAAACTGCAAAGACGTGTAGTTTACACACTTCTCAATATTACATCCGCCCCTTTGAGAAATCCTCCCCCATCATATGAGCTCTGGCCATCTTCTGTATGCATCCGCCCCTACACCCGCCCCTTGCAGAGTTGCACGAGCATCGGGAGCGTGTGGCACAATGTAGTGTTAATTGCGCAGGTGCCGTGTACAGCTGATGAACAGCTGTTCATGTTCGGAGACTTTAGGCGTCTCCTTTGTCCTCCGTACTGCGCAAGCGCTGCTCCTGCGCAGTACAGGGTGGACGCTATTTGATGGGGAACTTTCTCGGCAGAACACTGGGTTCAAGCCGAGGCTTCCTGTCTTATACCGAAAACGCAGAGTCTTATATGATCAGCGCTCAGCCATTCAGAGAAAGCAGTGTAGTTTATACAGCACATCCAGCGGCCTCACATGTTATTGAGGGACATGGTTTGTTTCAGCCAGCTTGGCCCAAACTATGTAAAGTGTATCATAAGCTGAAATTCAGCTTTAAGTGACACTATAGTATTCTAGTCCACTCCTCCCCTGACAGATACATAAATTTATGTGGGAGGGTTTGTGCTATTGAATTGAATCTTCTTGAAGTCAAAATGAATGCATTTTGAATGCACATTGCAAGTGAATACTGTACATTTTTTTTTTTTTTTTACAAAGGATAAAGACAGCAAGTAAAAATGTAAAATATAGAATTTCCTGTGTTTTTTGTTAACTATGTTTTAAGGTTGGTAACAGGGTCGGTTTAAACCGAATTTCTTATTTTGGATCAGGGAACTGTTTAAAACTCCTTTTGGGTTTTTACTGCAGTCTTTTAGATTATTTTAGTCATTCCTGTCCTGCTGACATTGTTTTGCCAAACAAGAAGTGAGGGAAATCCAGTAGCAGTGTCAAGGACAGAAATATTAAAATATTAACCTGACAGGGGTTCTAGCCTTCTATCAACCACACAAGAAATGAGGAGACACCTCTTTATATTGATTGGTCTCACAGTGATTTTTTTGTTTATTTTCCAATTATTATTTTTTAAAACATAGGTTTACATCCACAAGTCTGTGTTTTTTTGTTTTTTTTGTTTTTTTTGTTTTGTCTGGAAATGTTTTTCTTTTTCATACATTATGGGACACAGGGTCAGGCTAATATTCACTACCTGCTGGGTTATACTTCATCATTGGGTGAATGGACACTGGTAGACCCAAGGTCTTCAGACAGGAAGTGATCCCCTATATAACCCCGCCCATACAGCAAGTACTTCAGTTTTTTAACAGTGTCTGCACGGTGGATGGCACGGTTTGTTTGAGCTCTCTAAGCTCCAGGTCTCTAGTCTCACAAATGGTTCCAAAAGTGAATCAAGGGATTGACCGATTGGATCCATTTGACACAGGCTTTTATGCTTAGATAAATGGTACCCGAGCCTCACAGACGACTCAGGATCCTGCAAGGTTTTGCCTTTAATGTGGCCTCCGGGCGCTGGACCCTGCGGAGTGGAAATCCTAGACACTACAGCGCTAAGGCATTTCCTGCAGGGTGCTGTACAGGTCCAAGGGAGTGGACCCTAAACATGAAAAATGTACCCAGTTCTTGAAGGTTCAAGTGACAAGAACCCGCCGTGAATGGTGAAGATTGGGCCCTTAGTTCCTAAGTGGCCCTGCGCCTGGACGGGTAAGTGAAACCCCTTTATTTTATTATTGTGGGGTGTCCCAGTGACTGTAACAATCAGTCAAGCTCGCTTAAAGGCTGGACACTTGTGTGCGGTGACCATACGGGGAGATCTGGGCTAGCTGTGGGTGTTTGCAAAGTGTACCTCTTTTACCTGTACGATGGCACAATACGGTGCGCCATTTCGCCTTGGTTTGCCACGGCGCACGTGCGTTTGCAAGAGCGCCCCTGGGCTCAGCAGTTTGTTTGGCGGCCATGGCGCACGTGGATTTGCCGCACATGCGTCGTAGCTTTATATGGGTGCACAAAGATTTGCGTCGTACGTGAATACAGTCACACCCACTCGCCGGGACCGCACACGCATTGAACATTCCGGCGCACACCCAGCTTATTTAAGCTGTGTATGACAAGCATGTGGTGCTTCCAGAAGGCAGCTGTGGGACACAGAGCAGGCTCTGAACAGACACTTGCAGTGGTTAATTTCTCCTTACCCGGGTCACGTGAGTCAACAGGTGTTGCTTGGCAGGCTAAAGGTGCTTAGCATGATTGTTGCATAGGGGCTTGGTGAGCCCTATTAACGGGTCTCCCTTTTGAGGTGTTTTAACTACACCCAAGTACTCTTTGTTTGCGGCATTGAATGTTTTCTAAAAAGAGGAGTGGGGCTAACACCACAGGGAAGGGCACCCCTACATCATCGATAGTTCCTGATGAACCTAGTAGTATCCCTAATGTTTTATCCCCTGAAAGACCATAGGCTCCCGGGCAATCTGAGCCGCTGCGCCTATCTGGTATTGTGCCTACAGTCAACACTGCTGCTTCACCCTTTATCACTAAGGATAAACTGTCCACAGCCCTAGCCGGGTTAGAGCACAGGATTGCCGGCATGATTGCATCCATCCCACAGGGTGGCAGGAAGCATGACAGATTCCCCTCCCCGGAATCGCCTCGTCTGGAGCAGGAATGGGTTGAGGATGGGGAAGAGCTTAAAGCTCAGGATTGGGTGGAGTGCCCGGCAGATAAGTCTGCTTCCGAGCAATCTGGACAAGAAGATATCCATTTGATGTCTGCCTCTCAGTCGCAGAGGTTTTTTATCCTGACTGAAATGGTTCGTTCTGCCTTTAAGTTGCCTCTTGCAGAGGTGACTGAGCCCCCCTGGTCCTCTTTGGGATCTCTGAGACCTTTGCAGGTCGCACAGACTTTCCCGCTACACCCCCTGTTTGAACAGGCGGTGTATGCTGATTGGGAACATCCTGACAGGACTCTTTTGCCTCCTAAAAGGTTTTCCCTTTTATATCCCATTGATGAAAAGTTTGTTAAAAAATGGAGCATGCCGGCCGTAGTTGCAGTCTCTTCCTTAAACAAGAACTTAACTTGTCTGGTAGATAACGCACAGGGCTTAAAAGACCCTGTTGACAAGAAACTGGAGTTATTATTAAAAGCTTCCTTTTCTTTGGCCAGTTCAGCCATGCAGCCAGCTGTTGCAGCAATTGGTATTTGCCAGTCCGTAAAGGATCAAGTCAAACGGCCGGATAGGCCTAACCAGGGGGATGATCTGCCTGAAAGTAAGATGGTTATTCCTCGTGATCACTTGGACAAATCCAAAAGATTTCCAGAGGGAATAGTTCTCTACGTCCTGTGAAGAAAAGCACCAAACATCCCTTGTTTTAAAACCCAGGACCTGCTCCCTCAAACGTCTGTGTCAGGGCGGTTCCGCCGCCAGCAGGGTGCTAGGGCTAGGGGCAAGGCCAGGGCCAGAAAAGGCCCTGGGTCCAAAATTCTTCTAAACCCAGTGCCAAGCCCTCCTTTTGAGGGGACACCCCCACTCCATCGGGTGGGGGAAGGCTGCTGCACTTTGGCGGACATTTGGAAAACAACAATTCAGGACGAGTGGGTCAACTCAATTATATCTCGCGGTTACAAGCTGGAGTTACAGGGGGGTGCCCACTCAGAGGTTTCTAAGATCCAGCGTTCCTTCGGATCCTCCAAAAAGAAACCTATTGCTTCAGGCACTACATCATCTAGTGCATCAAGGAGTGATTGTAGAGGTTCCGGTATCCGAAAGGGGCACAGGGTTTTACTCAAACCTGTTTATGGTTCAGAAACCAAACGGGGACCCAAGGCCCATTTTGGACCTAAGGTCCCTGAACGAGTATCTATTGATACAATCCTTTCGGATGGAGTCTGTCCGCTCAGTAGTAATCTCACTCCAGAGGGGAGACTTTTTAGCCTCCATAGATTATAAAGGACGTTTACTTACACAAACCTATCTTTCAGCCTCATCAGAGGTTCCTACGTTTTGCAGTAGAGGAAATTAATTTTCAGTTGTGGCTCTACCCTTCGGGCTTGCTACAGCTCCTCGGCTGTTCACAAAGGTACTAGTACTGGGTCTTTTAGGGGCCCAAGGGATCCGGGTACTCGGGTATATGGAGGAGCTCCTGCTCAGAGATCACTCAGTACAGGCTCTAGAACAGAGCATAATATACACAGTGAGGTATTTGAAAAACTTAGGCTGGATCATAAATACCGAAAAGTCAGCCTTGAGACCAGCTTAAATTCTAAAATATTTAGGTCTGATTCTAAACACGGTCCAAGTTTTCTTGCCACTGTAAGGATCTGTGCCCTGAAGGATCAGGTGTGTCAGATAAGGGACACCAGACAACCCTCCATTCGGCTCTGTATGAGTCTTTTAGGGAGGATGGTATCCTCCTTCGAGGCAGTGCCCTATGCCCAGTTCCATTCCAGGCCTTTACAAGACATCTTGTTGGCTTGGAAGAAAAGCCCTGGATTATCCAATGTGCTTATCTCCTCAGGCATGCTTAAGCCTAAACTGGTGATTGCAGGATCAGAACCTGCAAAAAGGAAAATACTTTTCTCCCGGTAACTTGGAGAGTACTGACTACAGATGCCAGTCTCTCAGGCTGGGGAGTGACTCTAGATGAGCTCACAGCCCAGGGGAAATGGCCAGGGACAGAGCAGTGTATAGTGGAAAATCTGCGCTGCCTCCTATTATTTAATAAGTGAAAAAAACAACAATTAAGGTGCTGAAACAAGGGGGAGAGAAGATGAGGTTAATTCCTTAACCGTGAAGATAATGTGATTAGGTATAGGTGCTGCAAGTTAATTAGCCTGACTATACAGCTCATAAGTAATGGAAAAGAGATTAAATTGCGCAAACCTAAGGTTCTAATACAATCAACCTGTGTGCAATAACATTCGAATACACTCAAAATGTGTTGACATTCAAGTCCATATAGTGTGTCAAAAGTAGTGTTTTCAAACAAAACTGGTGATATCATCAGACTGCGTTGACATTCAACAGGGTGAAGCACTAGTCTCTGACGACGTCACCTTGCATCAGCTGGCTGGCTTGAGCCTCGGCTGTTTGAAAACTGTTTCATTGCCTTTGGATGTCAGTGTTCTATCGAAGTCTTTGCAATAAATTCTTTTATCGTAAATACTGCACCATGAAGTCTCCTCTTCTCTTTACCTGGTAAATAAATCTGAGTTTGGAAGACATATAGGAGGATCCGTGAAAATATATACTCGCGCTAATGGTGTGAAAAACAAGAAATTAGACAAAGGCAGCTGCTATACACAAAGTGCTGATCACTTGGAAAAATATAAATAAATGAATATAGCGCTCGCAAACACAATAAAAGTAAAAAAAAAAAACACAAAATAAATATATATACTAAAAAAGTCCTAAAATCGTGACTAAAGTGCTCCAATCCAAAGTGAAGGAAATGCAAAATGCTTCAGAGATATTCAGGTGGTATTCAAAGGTTCTTTTAGAATGTTTCTCAGCCGGATAAACTGGTACCCAGAAATGAAAAAGAATGGGACTGAGTGAAGTACTATTAAAATGTTTTGTATTGCATAAGGGAATGGGTACTTACAAAAAGTAAGATCAAAACAGGCACAATCATGGAGTTGTATGTGTAAAAACGCAGTTCCTGGCGTGCGTTCCACAGGACCGGAAGTGACGTCAGTAATACCGGAAATTCACCCTCCCACGGGGCGTCATCAAGGACCTTGGAGGCTGAGAACCATTCTAAAAGAACCTTTGAGCTGATGATCTGACACCAATCCATCATCCCTGGATATTACTATCAAGCTTTAATTGATCCCCAGACTGAAAAGCTGGGTGTCATTTGGATCCGGTAAGTGGGGACACATGAGGGGGTGTTGTGTACACCTGAATATCTCTGAAGCATTTTGCATTTCCTTCACTTGGGATTGGAGCACTTTAGTCACGATTTTTGGCCTTTGTTTTGTTCATTATATATATATATTTATTTAGTTTTTTTTCACTTTTATTGTGTTTGTTAGCGCTATATTCACTTATTTATATATAGGAGGATCGGTTAATGCTGTGTGGAAACATTGCATGTAACAGCAATCCGCTGCATCGGGAGGAATACGGGTTCAGGAGGTGTATTAGGAGGAATATCCATGGTCGGACCGACCCATTCCTGAGCGAGTGTAACATCAGTTCCGGAGGTGCCTTTGAAGGAATATCTATATCACTGAGCCCATTTGATCTCTATTACTGGAGATCCACCTTATCCGGTAAGCACCCCCCCTTATCAGTCAACATTGAATAGGAAGTCTTAAATTTCAACGTGAATGCCTGACATCATCAGTTTTGTTCTATCTTTTTTTAAACACTTGGACACACTTGAGAAACACGTGGACTTGAATCTCAACACAGCCTGATTATATTACCAGTTTTGTTTAAAAACACACCTTTTGACACACTATATGGACTTGAATCCCAACAGATTTTGAGTGTATTAGAATTTTATTGTACACAGGTTGATTGTATTAGAACTTTATATTATAGATTTGCGCAATTTAATCTCTCTTTTCCAGGGACAGATCAGACCTTGCCCATCAACGTCCTAGAATTACGGGCAGTACGTCTGGCCCTAAGATCCTAGATGGTGGAGCTTCAGGACTGCCCCATTAGGGTTCAGTCCGACAGTGCCACTGCAGTGGCCTATATAAACCACCAAGGCGGTACCAGGAGTCGTTCAGCTCTGAAGGAGGTGAACTACATCCTAGCCTGGGCAAAGGAACATGTGCCAATAATATCGGCAGTCCATATCCCAGGTGTAGAGAACTGGAAGGCAGGTTATATCAGCCACCAGCAGATCTGCCTAGGGGAATGGTCCCTACACCCAGAGGTGTTCCAGGAAAATTGCCAACCTTGGGGATTGCCAGAGGTCGACCTACTGGCATCCAGGTTCAACAACAAGCTACAGCAGAACAAGAGATCCTCTGGCAATTGGAGCAGATGCTCTTATAGTTCCATGGAGCCAGTACTCCCTGATTTATGCTTTCCCTCCGATCCCTCTCCTTCCACATTTGTTGCGCAGGATTCGGAGAGAGGGAGACCAGTCATTCTGGTGGCACCAGCCTGGCCCAGAAGGTCCTGGTTCCCGGAGATTGTGAGACTGACAATAGACAGGCTATGGACGCTTCCACGTTGCCCCGATCTACTGTATCAAGGTCCTATATTCCACCCTAATTTACAGTCTCTAAATTTGATGGCATGGCTATAGAAGCCTGAGTGTTAAAGGACCGTGGCATCTCAGGACCAGTGCTGTCTACTCTAGTGAATGCTAGAAAAGCTATCACTAGGAAGATTTATCATAAGGTCTGGAAGACTTATATTGCTCGGTGTGAAGCCAAAAAATAGCATCCTCGGAAATATGTGATTGGGAGAATTCTCTTTTCTACAGTCAGCTGTGGCAATGAAATTGGCTTTGAGTACAATCAGAGGTCAAGTTTCGGCCCTATCAGTATTCTTCCAAAGGCCTTTAGCCTCCCATTCACTGATCCAAACCTTTATGCAAGGGGCAACTTGCTTGCTTCCCCCATTAGGTCACCTATGTGTCCTTGGGACTTGAACTTGGTGCTGTCTGTGTTACAGAAACAACCATTTAACCACTTGCCGACCGGGCCATAGCCGAAAGACGGCTGCAGCGCGGTCGGCTAGTTCTGGGTGGACATCCATGAACGTCATCCCAGAAACCTGCTCTCACGCGCCCCCTGGGGCGCACACCCGAGAACTTCCGTGACCGCCGGGTCCAGAGGACCCGGCGCATCACTGTTAACGGCCGCTGATCGCGGCCGTTTACCATGTGATCACTCCGTCAAATGACGGAGCAATCACATGTCAACAAACCGGCATCATGTCATGACGCCGGTTCCTCCCTCCCCTCTCGGTACAGTGCGAGGGGGAGGGATCGGATGGCAGCACCGCTGTGGGCTGCATGTGTAGTGCCCACAGCAGTGCTCAGTGACAATTACAGTCACATCCATCCCTCCATGCTCAGCCATCCCTGCAATATACCCTGCACTACTCTGCAATACTCTGCAATATACCCTGCAATACTCTGCAACATACCCAGCAACACTCTGCAACATACACAGCAATACTATGCAACATACCCAGAAATACTCTGCAACATACCCAGAAATACTCTGCAACATACCCTGCAATACTCTGCAACATACCCTGCAATACTCTGCAACATACCCTGCAATACTCTGCAACATACCCTGCAATACTCTGCAACATACCCAGCAATACTCTGCAACATACCCAGCAATACTCTGCAACATACCCAGCAATACTCTGCAACATACCCAGCAATACTCTGCAACATACCCAGCAATACTCTGCAACATACCCAGCAATACTCTGCAACATACCCAGCAATACTCTGCAACATGCCCTGCAATACTCTGCAACATGCCCTGCAATACTCTGCAAAATACCAAGCAATACTCTGCAACATACCCTGCAATACTCTGCAACATACCCTGCAATACTCTGCAACATACCCCGCAATACTCTGCAACATGCCCCGCAATACTCTGCAACATACCCTGCAATACTCTGCAACATACCCTGCAATACTCTGCAACATACCCTGCAATACTCTGCAACATACCCCGCACTACCCTGCAATATACCCCGCACTACCCTGCAATATACCCTGCAATATACCCGGCAATACTCTGCAATATACCCGGCAATACTCTGCAATATACCCGGCAATACTCTGCAATATACCCGGCAATACTCTGCAATATACCCGGCAATACTCTGCAATATACCCGGCAATACTCTGCAATATACCCGGCAATACTCTGCAATATACCGGCAATACTATGCAATATACTCTGCAATATACCCGGCAATACTCTGCAATATACCCGGCAATACTCTGCAATATACCCGGCAATACTCTGCAATATACCCGGCAATACTCTGCAATATACCCGGCAATACTCTGCAATATACCCGGCAATACTCTGCAATATACCGGCAATACTATGCAATATACTGGCAATACTATGCAATATACTCTGCAATATACCCAGCAATACTCTGCAATATACCCAGCAATACTCTGCAATATACCCAGCAATACTCTGCAATATACCCAGCAATACTCTGCAATATACCCAGCAATACTCCGCAATACCCTGCAATTTTTAACCACTTCCCGCCCACCGTCATATGACGTCCTTGACTTTGAGCGGGGATATCTGAATGATGCCTGCAGCTACAGGCATCATTCAGATATCAGCTTTTTCAGCCAGCGATTTCCTACACCATAAGAATGATCATAGCGGCTGTTCCACTGCTTGATCGTTCTTATGGGAGGCGAGAGGGGATGCCCCCCCCTTCCCGCCACCCTCCGGTGCTTCTAACGACTCACCGCTACAATCGAAGCTGGGATCGTTTTTTTTTATTTTTTTATTTCAGGCTTCCCAGCCTAGAGGTGAGATGTGGGGTCTTATTGACCCCATATCTCACTGTAAAGAGGACCTGTCATGCCATATTCCTATTACAAGGATGTTTACATTCCTTGTAATAGAAATAAAAGTGATCAAAAATTTTTTGGGGGGGAAAAAAGTGTCAAACTAAAATAAATAAAGTAAAATGAACAATAAAAAAAAAAAAAAAAAAAAAAAATTTTTTTTTAAAGGGCCCCTGTCCGTGTGCTCGCATGCAGAAGTGAACACATACGTAAGTCCCGCCCACATATGAAAACGGTGTTCAAACCACACATGTGAGGTATCACTGCGAACGTAAGAGCGAGAGCAATAATTTTGGCCCTAGACCTCCTGTAACTCAAAACATGTAACCAGTAAAAAATTTTAAAGCGTCACCTATGGAGATTTTTAAGTAGCGAAGTTTGGCACCATTCCACGAGCGTGTGCAATTTTGAAGGGTGACATGTTAGGTATCTATTTACTCGGCATAATTTCATCTTTCACATTATGCAAACACATTGGGCTAACTTTACTGTTTTGTTTTTTTTTAAAGCACAAAACTGTTTTTTTTCCCCAAAAAAACGCGTTTGAAAAATTGCTGTGCAAATACCGTGCGAGATAAAAAGTTGCAACAACCGCCATTGTATTCTCTAGGGTCTTTGCTAAAAAATATATATATATATATAATGTTTTGGGGTTCTATGTAATTTTCTAGAAAATAAATGATTATTTTTACATGTAGGAGAGAAATGTCAGAATTAGCCTGGGTGCTCCAGAACGCCTGGAGGTGCTCCCTGCATGTTGGGTCTCTGTATGTGGCCAGGCTGTGTAAAAGTCTCACACATGTGGTATTGCTGTACTCGGGAGGAATAGCAGAATGTGTTTTGGGGTATAATTTGTTGTATGCATATGCTGTGTGTGAGAAATAACCTTCTAATATGACAATTTTGTGAAAAAAAAAAAAGAAAAAAAAAAAATCTTGATTTTGCAAAGAATTGTGGGAAAAGATGACAATTTCAAAAAACTCACCATGCATCTTTTCAAATACCTTGGAATGTCTTCTTTCCAAAAGGGGGTCATTTGGGGGGTATTTGTACTTTTCTGGCATGTTAGGGTCTCAAGAAATTAGATAGGCTGCCAGTACTTCAGGTGTGATCAATTTTCAGATATTGGCACCATAGCTTTTGGACTCTCTAACATTCACAAAGACCAAATAATATACACCAATTTGTACTTATTTTTACCAAAGATATGTAGCAGTATAAATTTTGGCCAACATTTATGAAGAAAAATTACTAATTTGCTAAATTTTATAACAGAAACAAAGAAAAATTAATTTTTTTACCAAATTTTCAGTCTTTTTTTTCTTTTATAGCACAAAAAATAAAAAAAACAGCGGTGATTAAATACCACCAAAAGAAAGCTCTATTTGTCTGAAAAAAAGGACAAAAATTTCATATGGGTACAGTGTTGTATGACTGAGTAATTGTCATTCAAAATGTGAGAGCACCAAAAGCTGAAAATTGGTCTGGTTAGGAAGGGGGTTTAAGTGCCCAGTGGTCAAGTGGTTAAACCTACTAAGAAAATTCCATTAGACTTGCTGTCACACAAGCTAGCCTCCCTGATGGCTATCACCTCGGCTAGAAAAGTGTCGGAGTTGGCGGCCCTCTCATGCAGGGAACCATACTTGATCCTTCACAATGACAGTCGTGTTACTACCTGTTCCATCTTTTTTTGCCAAAAGTGGTGTCGGCCTTTCATTTAAATAAGGACATTATTTTGCCTTCTTTTTTTTTCTCTCAGCCTCATTTGGCAGGAAAGAGACGTCTGCATTCTTTGGATGTTGTCCAGGCAGTCAAGGTTTATTTGATCCTCGGATCTACGCAGATCTAGGCAGACTTTTTTTTGGTTTTTTTTTTGGATTACCGAAAGGACGAAGAAGGGGCAGGCAGCTTCCATTGCCAATTGGGTCCGTCAATTGGTCATTCAGGCCTACGGTCTGAAACATCGGTCCTCCCTTTAGGGTGAGAGCTCATTCTACCAGGGGTGTAGGAACCTCCTGGACTTTTCGCCATCAGGTATCTGTGGCTCAGATTTGAAAGGCTGCTGCCTGGTCTTCAGTGCATACGTTAACAATTTTATCAAGTGTATGTTCGAGCAGCCGAGGATTCGGCTTTCGGCCGCAGTTCTGATGGCTATTGTTTGGCAGGGTGTCTCCCTCCCCTCAAGGCTATTGCTCTGGGACGTCACAGAAGGTAATGAATATTAGCCTGACTCTGTGTCTCATGATGTATGAAAAAGAAAATAGGATTTTTTCGTCATAATCACCTGTAAAATCCTTTTCTTTGAGTACATCATGGGACACTGAGATCCCTCCCCTCTTTTTTGAGGATTTAGTGCTTGCTACAAAACTAAAGTACTTCCTGTATGGAAGGGGTTATATAGGGGATCACTTCCTGTCTGAAGACCTTTTGGTTAACCAGTGTCCATTCACCTAATGATGAAGTATAACCAAGCAGGTAATGAATATTAGCCTGACTCTGTGTCCCATGATGTACTCAAAGAAAAGGATTTTACAGGTAAGTATGACTACTAAAATCCTATTTTTTTTTTACTGTTTTTCAAAAAAGATCGTAAAGTTTTTGAATCATTAACAAAATAAGCTTTTCTAGACCTGGTTGATGTGTTTGTATGTCTTCTTGCTTTATATTTCCATGCATAAATTTACCTTTTTAGGGATCAAAGCTCTGGACTTTACACACAGGGAAAAATTAGACCACAAGTGCAAGAAAGATATTTTACTAGGACGAATGAAAAACGCTGAAAAGAAGACATGGCTCAAAATTCGTCCAAGACCTACAAAAGATTTTTCTGGCCCCTACATGTTGTGCAAAGGTTAGGAAGTCACTATTCACTTTGGGCACTGCAATAATTCTGATGCAACAGTAATTCCATTGTCGTAGATAAATGTATGACTATTGTGTAAAAAAGAAAAAAACTGCTCCTGTGAACAATCGGTGGAGATCCTGTCATACATCCACCCTTCCACGTTCAGAACTCTGCATTGTGAGAATAATAGTATGAGGTCTGCGAATGTTGGAGAGAGTAGAAGGGGGTGGGCAAGCAGCACAACTCTGTTATCCCATACAGCAGTGTAATATTGACACTTGGGGCACTATCCAGCTCCTATTAAGGATGCCTTAAAGAAGGATTTTTTACAAGAAGTAGCAGCAACACCCTGCAGGAGATGGGATACTCACTATTACATTTACCTAATGTTTTAGGTGCTGTAGCCCCCCCCAATTACAGCTTTAAAACCGTATTAAACCCAAAAGCAAACATTTATTATATTGCATATTACCAGTTCTTAGATGTGATAGCTGCATTGGCTTCCTTTTTAGGCCTTTTTCTATTTTCATCTGGTGATCCATCCTGCAAATCTGTTGTTTTCAAATGCACAAGCTCTCCAGCAGAATGTTTGTTTACATTAATGATACAAACCACATAACACTGGCAGGGGTTATTAAAATGATCTGCTTTTATTTTTTAATGCAAAACCTATAACCCCCGCACTGTTTGCTGTAACTGATTATAAAGTGTGAGCTGGAGTTTGGCTTCAGTTTGTTTAGTGTATCGAAATCTGGTAATAAATTGAATTAATTTAATACTAACCCCCCTGACTGACAAAGTTGCTGTCTGCCGTGCCTCCTGTGCTTATTCATTCAAGGTTATGTCTCACGAATACGGGAGGTGTTACTGGCTAGATCACCAGGTGAAAACAGAGGGGTAAAAAGCCAAAGAAAAGAAAACTGATGCAGCCACCACATCTAATGATTGGTAAGCTGCAATGTAATATGTTTTTTGGCTTTGGGTTTATTAGCACTTTAACCACGTAAGCCCCGGACCATTTCGCTGGCCAAAGATCAGAGCACTTTTTGCGATTCGGCACTGTGTTGCTTTAACTGACAGTTGCCGTGCGACGTGGCTCCCAAACAAAATTGACGTCCTTTTTTTTCCCCAAAAATAGAGCTTTCTTTTGGTGGTATTTGATCATACCTGCGCTTTTTATTTTTTGCGCTATAAACAAAAATAGAGCGACAATTTTGAAAAAAACGCATTATTTTTTACTTTTTGCTATAATAAATATCCCCAAAAAATATTTAAAAAAAAAATTTTTTCCCTCAGTTTAGGCAGATACGTATTCTTCTACATATTTTTGGTAAATAAATCGCAATAAGTGTTTGATTTTTTTGTGCAAAAGTTATAGCGTCTACAAAATAGGGGTTCGTTTTATGGCATTTTTATTCATATTTTTTTTTTGTTATTAGTAATGGCGGCGATCTACGTTTTTTATCGTGACTGTGACATTATGGCGGACACATCGGACAATTTTGACACATTTTTGGGACCATTGTCATTTTTACAGAGATCAGTGCGATTAATTTGCACTGATTACTGTAAAAATGACACTGGCAGTGAAGGGGTTAACCACTAGGGGGCTAGGGAAGGGTTAAGTGTGTCCTAGGTAGTGTTTATAACTGGGGGGGAGGGGCTACGTATGACACATCACTGATCATAGCTCCCAATCATTGTCATCGCTAGGCAGAACGGGGAGATGCTTGTTTACATTAGCATCTCCTAGCTCTTCCTCTCCGTGAGACGATCGTGGGTATCCGTGCGGACATCGAGTCTGCGGGACCCGCGGTCGGACTCACGGAGCTGGCAACGCCGGCGAGGCGCACGGCGGCAAATTCAAAGGGCGTACAGGTACGCCCATTTGCCTGTCTGTGCCATTCTGCCAACGTACATCGGCGTGCGCCGGTCACTATGTGGTTCAAATACTCTTATCAACTGTTTCTGCTTACTTTCTTGCTTAACCACTTGCCAACCAGTCGCCGTCATTGTACGGCGGCAGGTTGGCTCGTTCTTGCGAATCGCTGTCATTGTGTTTCGGCTCGGGAACTCTATTTTGTGGGCGCACACCCACTGGCTAGCGGGGGAGCCAATTAGCGGGTGGGGTGGACTCTGTCCGCCGGCCACCCACAATCGTTGCCCGCAGTGACAGAGCGGGCATCTGCCTGTGTCAACAAGACAGATCTTCGTTCTGACGGGAGATCACACAGATTGCAGGAAGATGGATCTGTGTGTTTCCAGAGGCAGCCCATCCCCCAATACAGTTAGAACACGCCTGCAGGGAACAATTTAACCCCTTGATCACCCCTGATGTTAACCCTTTCACTGCCAGTGTCATTGGTACAATAATGCCCTGTACACACGGTCGGATTTTCCGACGGAAAATGTGTGATAGGACCTTGTTGTTGGAAATTTCGACCGTGTGTGTGCTCCATCACACATTTTCCATCGGAATTTCCGACACACAAAGTTTGAGAGCTTGCTTTAAAATTCCGATCGTGTTTATACAAATCCGACGCACAAAGTGCCACGCATGCTCAGAATAAATTAAGAGACAAAAGCTATTGGCTACTGCCCTGTTTATAGTCCCGACGTACGTGTTTTACGTCACCGCGTTCAGAACGATCGGATTTTCCGACAACTTTGTGTGACCGTGTGTATGCAAGACAAGTTTGAGCCAACATCCGTCGGAAAAAATCCATGGATTTTGTTGTCGGAATGTCCGATCAATGTCCGACCATGTGTACAGGGCATAACAGTGCATATTTTTAGCACTGATTACTGTAATAATGTCACTTGAGTGTGACTCAGTCTCAAAAATGTCAGGTGTCCAATCTGTCCTCCGTAATGTCGCAGTCCCGCTAAAAATCGCAGATCACCACTATTACTAGTAAAAAAAAAAAAAAGACATCTATTCTCTGTTTTGTAGACAATATAACTTTTGTGCAAACCAATCAATATACGCTTATTGTGTTTTTTTTTTTTTTTTTTTTTTTTACCAAATATATGTAGAAAAATATATGT
Source organism: Aquarana catesbeiana (assembly GCF_042186555.1). Classification (NCBI taxonomy): domain Eukaryota; kingdom Metazoa; phylum Chordata; class Amphibia; order Anura; family Ranidae; genus Aquarana; species Aquarana catesbeiana. The sequence continues at coordinate 111,651,856 of NC_133330.1, read as the reverse complement.
TGGCCTAAACTGAGGAAGAAATTTTTTTTTTTTAAATATTTTTAGGGGGGATATTCATTATAGCAAAAAGTAAAAAATAATGCCTATTTCTCAAAATTTCGCTCTTTGTTTATTATAGCGCAAAAAATAAAAACCGCAGAGGTGATCAAATACAACCAAAAGAAAGCTTTATTTGTGGGGAAAAAAGGCCATAAACTTTGGGTACAGTGTCGCACGATCGCGCAATCGTCAGTTAAAGCGATGCAGTGTTGTATCGCAAAAAATGGCCCAGTCATTAAGGGGGCAAATTCTTCCGGTCCTTTTACTAGTTAATTTGTATTGATACAGTTTGTCAGAAAACAGCAGGGTTTGCCCCAATTGTATAATGAATGTTTGACTTGATTTATGCTTACTTTAAAGTATAACTAAACCCTAGGCAAAAACTTCTTGCCTAGGCTTTATATTGTTTAAATAGCAACCTTACAAAAATGGCCTGAAAAAAGAAACCATCACATCTAATAACTTGCGTCTTCAATATACTTTGAAAAGCAGCCATTTCCAACCTTAGTAGCCCATGGGAACCCTTGAAATATTTTCCTGGTCTCAGGGAACTCCTGCTTAACCACTTGCCGGCCGCCATATAACAGAATGACGGCGGCAAAGTGGTTTCAATATCCTGACTGGGTGTCATATGGCGTCCGCAGGATATTAAGCCGCTGCGCACCCCCCCGGGGGGGGCGTGCATCGCGACGATCGTTGTTGCGGGGTGTCAGTCTAACACCCCGCAACACCGATCTAGGTAAAGTCTCTGATGGAGACTCTTTGCCACGTGATCAGCCGTGTCCAATCACGGCTGATCACGATGTAAATAGGAAAAGCCGGTGATTGGCCTTTCCTCACTCGCGTCTGACAGACGCGAGTAGAAGAGAGCCGATCGGCTGCTCTCCTGACGGGGGGGTCTGTGCTGATTATCAGCACAGCCCCCCACTCGGATCCCACCCAGGACCACCAGGGAAGCCACCCGGGACCACCAGGTATGCCTCCTAGGAAATACCAATCAGTGCCCAGGCAGCTGCCAATCAGTGCCCACTAACAATGCCTACCACTGCCAGTGCCACCAGGGATGCCCATCAGTGCCACGTATCAGTGCCACCCATAAGAACCCATATTTGCAGCCTTTCAGTGCCCATCAGTGTCGCCTATCAGTGACCATCAGTGCCGCATATCAGTGCCCATCATTGGTGCCGCCTTATCAGTGCCTGTCAGTGCCACCTTATCAGTGCCCATCAGTGAAAGAGAAAACTTACTTATTTACAAAAATTTTTTTAACAGAAACAAAAGCAAAACTTTTATTTTTTTCAATATTTTCGGTCTTTTTTTATTTGTTTAGCAAAAAATAAAAACTGCAGAGGTGATCAAATACCACCAAAAGAAAGCTCTATTTGTGTGGAACAAAAATAAAAATTTAGTTTGGGTACAGTGTTGGATGACCGTGCAATTGTCATTCAAACTGCGACAGCGCTGAAAGCTGAAAATTGGTCTGGGCAGGAAGGTGTATAAGTGCCCTGTATTGAAGTTGTTAAACCTATTCATCAGGGAAAGTCCAATACATTGTTAGCAAGTAAGAAGAATGTCCCCCTTACAGTAGTGGTCAGAATGCTACCCACAAACAAGATCACTGATATCTTGCCACTGGCTCTGCCAAATGTTGTTGGTCCCTGGGACTATGCATATACCACCAAAATGGAATATCAATTTTTGACGGCTCAAGGAACTCCTGGCAATATTTTAGAGGGGGTATTCTTCCACCACCAGCAACTCTTGTGGACAAAAACTTACCTTCGGTGCTGGACCTGAAAGTGTAAGTCCACCCTAAAACTAAAATCCCTGCATCTACAGACAGCTACATTCTAAGACTAACCTATCTAGCCCTGTAAAGCCGATATCCGTATACATACCTTGTCTTAAGCCGATCTGACTTGATCTCCAGTGGCAGAAGCTCTGCAGAAGACACAGCCAGCTGTGAAATGAATGGGGAGTGATGTCATCCATAGACTTACTATGGGGCTTCCATTGTCGGTTGTGTCCTCTGCACCTACTTTCAGAGCAAAGCCGTGGCTGACAGCTCAGCGTGGGATCTAGTCGGATCGGCTACAGAAAAGGTATGTATGCGGATTTCTTCTTTACAGGGTTAGATAGGTTAGTGTTAGATCATGGATATTTGTAGATCCAGGGATTTTAGTTTTAGGATGGACTTCTACTTTAATATTATACAAGATCAAAAGCGCAGGGTCCCTTTTAAACAGCCAGGATGGGCTCTAGTAGAATATTAAACTCGCACTGTCAGGTTAGCACCAGCAACCACCCAAGCACATTTCTACACTGGTAGAATCACTTCTACAAAAAGCCGAGACAAAAATATGTAAACAGTCTCTTACTGCTGTAAGCAGTAGATATGTTGGTGGCAGTGAAAGTGTTAAAGCCCAGTTCCAGTTTACCTATATAAAAGTATGTACAGGTCCCTCAGGACTCCCATTACATCTCTCTGCTTTCAACATTTTTATTCTTGTGGTATTTAGTACCTATAAGATTTTCCCTGACAAAGCAGGTACATACTGTAAGCTCCATGAACACAGCTGGGTTGTATAGTGCTGCCAGCAGCAGCTACACTCTGAGATTCTCTGTGCAAGGCATCTGCACGACTGCTGCTGTGTGTTCCAGTGACTGTGAGCCTATCCAGACATGCCATCGGCCATCACCATCGATTCCATCTCCCCCTTATAAAAGAAAACCGTGGCGCTAGAGAAATGTGACTTAACCAATACATACAATTCAAATCACAAAATCATATATAGTAAAGTCCATAATGAGAAATAAGTATCTAATGATGTGAAGGTACAATATGAAGACAGCACTAGTGGCAGCACTCCATAGAGTGAAGCAGGTAGCTCTGTAGGTATAAAAGGAAAGCACAGAGGTGCGCCAGACTAAAGACAGAATTAGTGATAATCACATTTATTAAAAGCAAGACAAAGGGCAACTCATATCTTAGTATAATCAAGCAAGCACGTATAAAATCTTTTTGGCCGGTCCTCGGACTCTCTCGGATGGCCCTAGATGGAAAGTAGCGTCAGGCAGTGGAGTTGTGTTTGTGAATGACAGTAGGAAGCGACCGATCACCACATTAACCAGTGTGGAATACAAGATGGCACCAGACGTGACATCGCTCGGGAGGCCAATCTGACGTAAAAGCGGCAGTAACACGTTTCAAAGCTTCTGCTTTTTCATCAAAAGTTAGGTTATGTCAAACGCTGCAATAACCAAGAAAATACTCTCACGGGGGGGTGCATGTCCTGACAGTGGCGCCGAGCAGTAGCTAACCGCAGAGTTTTGAACTTTCCGGGCTCCAAATACAGGGTTCTGCCCACCAAACCTGCACATGACTGGGTAGGTATAGGAAACACAAGGACACAGCTGGCACTCCTTAAGCTCGGGCATCCATTGGCACCTGTCTTCAGCAGCCCTGTACCCCGCCATCCAAAGTGTGGCATAGTTGGTGCCCAGCCTTTCTAATGCCCAATCGCTCAGGGAGCAGCAACAGCCAGCTGCAGCTCTGGCAGTCAGACCCTAAGCTAAAACAGATCCTGCTGAGTCCATTTCCATATGATCAAAGAAGAAATTTTACGAGGTAGGGCCCCATAGATTTTGATGAGGCTCAGATTCATGTCATATCAGACCTCTCACCACACCCTGAGAAT